>NC_034178.2:36476600-36783669 GCF_002021735.2 Oncorhynchus kisutch
ACTGTATTTAATTTTAATTTATTTATTTATTTTGCTCCTTTGCACCCCATTATTTTTTATTTCTACTTTGCACATTCTTCCATTGCAAAACTACCATTCCAGTATTTTACTTGCTATATTGTATTTACTTTGCCATCATGGCCTTTTTTGCCTTTACCTCCCTTCTCACCTCATTTGCTCACATTGTATATAGACTTGTTTATACTGCATTATTGACTGTATGTTTGTTTTTACTCCATGTGTAACTCTGTGTCGTTTTATCTGTCGAACTGCTTTGCTTTATCTTGGCCAGGTCGCAATTGTAAATGAGAACTTGTTCTCAACTTGCCTACCTGGTTAAATAAAGGTAAAATAAATAAATAAAAAGATAAAATAAATAAGCATTAATATGGGTCTGTCTCTCTCTCTGTCTATTTGTCTCTCTCTCGCTCTGTCTCTCTCTCTGTCTATTTGTCTATCTCTCGCTCTGTCTCTCTCTCTGTCTATTTGTCTCTCTCTCTCTCTCTCTGTCTATTTGTCTCTCTCTCGCTCTGTCTCTCTCTCTGTCTATTTGTCTCTCTGTCTGTCTCTCCCCACCCAACTGGGCACAGATGTCATTTCATGTCATCTAGTTTTGATTTACTTTTGGTTGAGCTGTCAACTAACGTGATTTCAATGTGAAATCAACAAAACATTTTACCATGTCATTGGATTTATGTTAAAAGTTGAGTAAAAAAAAATACAGAATTCCCTGACATCGATTACTTTTTGTAAATCCAATCAGTTTTCCACATTGATTCAAAGTCATTACATTGCACATATATTATTTTTAAATGACGTGGAAACAACGTTGATTCAACCAGTTTCTTCCCCAATGGGTCCTGTCATTACCTTCCCTTTTTTATTTGGATTTATTTCACCTTTATTTCACCATTTAGGCCAGTTGAGAACAAGTTCTCATTTACAACTGTGACCTGGCCAAGATAAAGCAAAGCAGTGCGACACAAACAACAACACAGAGTTACACATGGGATAAACAAGCGTACAGTCAATAACACAATAGAAAATAAGAAAGTCTATATACAGTGTGTGCAAATGGTGTGAGGAGGTAAGGCAATAAATAGGCCATAGTAGCGAAGTAATTAAAATTTAGCAGATTAACACTGGAGTGATAGACGTGCAGAGGATGATGTGCAAGTAGTGAAACTGGTGTGCAAAAGAGCAGAAAAGTAAATACAAACTAAATGGGGATGAGATAGGTCGATTGGGAGGGCAATATACAGATAGACTATGTACAGCTGCAGCGATCGGTTAGCTGCTCAGATAGCTTATGGTTAAATGTAGTGAGGGAAATGTATCCAGATGAGATGGAATTGTGATTTAACACAGGCGTGATAGTGAGGACACAAGACTTTAGTCATGAGGGGAAAAAAAGAACAAATAAGATAACAGAGAGGTGGAAATATGTACAGCATGTTATCAGAGATGCTAATTGTTTCCACATGAGGATAAGTTAGACTTGAGAATATCCTCCCTGATCCCTTGGCTTGTTCCCTGGCCTATTCATGACTCCAGAGTTAAGCCTCTCTCTGAGGTCAAAAGCAGGTTCAACTTTTCACCTCCTCAGCCTGAACGGAGACACTAAATACCCAGCCATCTCCACCACATAACATACAGTACATTACAATACCACACTAGTCTACACAGCATCACATACAGTACATTACAATACCACACTAGTCTACACAGCACCACATACAGTACATTACAATACCACACTAGTCTACACAGCACCACATACAGTACATTACAATACCACACTAGTCTACACAGCACCACATACAGTACATTACAATACCACACTAGTCTACACAGCACCACATACAGTACATTACAATACCAAACTAGTCTACACAGCATCACATACAGTACATTACAATACCACACTAGTCTAAAGAGCACCACATACAGTACATTACAATACCACACTAGTCTACACAGCATCACATACAGTACAATACCACACTAGTCTACACAGCATCACATACAGTACATTACAATACCACACTAGTCCACACAGCATCACATACAGTACATTACAATACCACACTAGTCTACACAGCATCACATACAGTACATTACAATACCACACTTGTCTAAAGAGCACCACATACAGTACATTACAATACCACACTAGTCTACACAGCATCACATACAGTACATTACAATACCACACTAGTCTACACAGCATCACATACAGTACATTACAATACCACACTAGTCTACACAGCATCACATACAGTACATTACAATACCACACTAGTCTACACAGCACCACATACAGTACATTACAATACCGCACTAGTCTACACAGCACCACATACAGTACATTACAATACCACACTAGTCTACACAGCATCACATACAGTACATTACAGTACCACACTAGTCTAAAGAGCACCACATACAGTACATTACAATACCACACTAGTCCACAAAGCATCACATACAGTACATTACAATAGCACACTAGTCTACACAGCATCACATACAGTACATTACAATACCACACTAGTCTAAAGAGCACCACATACAGTACATTACAATACCACACTAGTCTACACAGCACCACATACAGTACATTACAATACCACACTAGTCTAAAGAGCACCACATACAGTACATTACAATACCACACTAGTCTAAAGAGCACCACATACAGTACAATACCACACTAGTCTAAAGAGCACCACATACAGTACATTACAATACCACACTAGTCTAAAGAGCACCACATACAGTACATTACAATACCACACTAGTCTAAAGAGCACCACATACAGTACATTACAATACCACACTAGTCTAAAGAGCACCACATACAGTACATTACAATACCACACTAGTCTAAAGAGCACCACATACAGTACATTACAATACCACACTAGTCTAAAGAGCACCACATACAGTACATTACAATACCGCACTAGTCTACACAGCACCACATACAGTACATTACAATACCACACTAGTCTACACAGCATCACATACAGTACATTACAGTACCACACTAGTCTAAAGAGCACCACATACAGTACATTACAATACCACACTAGTCCACAAAGCATCACATACAGTACATTACAATACCACACTAGTCTACACAGCATCACATACAGTACATTACAATACCACACTAGTCTACACAGCACCACATACAGTACATTACAATACCACACTAGTCTACACAGCACCACATACAGTACATTACAATACCACACTAGTCTACACAGCACCACATACAGTACATTACAATACCACACTAGTCTACACAGCACCACATACAGTACATTACAATACCAAACTAGTCTACACAGCATCACATACAGTACATTACAATACCACACTAGTCTAAAGAGCACCACATACAGTACATTACAATACCACACTAGTCTACACAGCATCACATACAGTACAATACCACACTAGTCTACACAGCATCACATACAGTACATTACAATACCACACTAGTCCACACAGCATCACATACAGTACATTACAATACCACACTAGTCTACACAGCATCACATACAGTACATTACAATACCACACTTGTCTAAAGAGCACCACATACAGTACATTACAATACCACACTAGTCTACACAGCATCACATACAGTACATTACAATACCACACTAGTCTACACAGCATCACATACAGTACATTACAATACCACACTAGTCTACACAGCATCACATACAGTACATTACAATACCACACTAGTCTACACAGCACCACATACAGTACATTACAATACCGCACTAGTCTACACAGCACCACATACAGTACATTACAATACCACACTAGTCTACACAGCATCACATACAGTACATTACAGTACCACACTAGTCTAAAGAGCACCACATACAGTACATTACAATACCACACTAGTCCACAAAGCATCACATACAGTACATTACAATAGCACACTAGTCTACACAGCATCACATACAGTACATTACAATACCACACTAGTCTAAAGAGCACCACATACAGTACATTACAATACCACACTAGTCTACACAGCACCACATACAGTACATTACAATACCACACTAGTCTAAAGAGCACCACATACAGTACATTACAATACCACACTAGTCTAAAGAGCACCACATACAGTACAATACCACACTAGTCTAAAGAGCACCACATACAGTACATTACAATACCACACTAGTCTAAAGAGCACCACATACAGTACATTACAATACCACACTAGTCTAAAGAGCACCACATACAGTACATTACAATACCACACTAGTCTAAAGAGCACCACATACAGTACATTACAATACCACACTAGTCTAAAGAGCACCACATACAGTACATTACAATACCACACTAGTCTAAAGAGCACCACATACAGTACATTACAATACCGCACTAGTCTACACAGCACCACATACAGTACATTACAATACCACACTAGTCTACACAGCATCACATACAGTACATTACAGTACCACACTAGTCTAAAGAGCACCACATACAGTACATTACAATACCACACTAGTCCACAAAGCATCACATACAGTACATTACAATAGCACACTAGTCTACACAGCATCACATACAGTACATTACAATACCACACTAGTCTAAAGAGGACCACATACAGTACATTACAATACCACACTAGTCTACACAGCACCACATACAGTACATTACAATACCACACTAGTCTAAAGAGCACCACATACAGTACATTACAATACCACACTAGTCTAAAGAGCACCACATACAGTACATTACAATGCCACACTAGTCTAAAGAGCACCACATACAGTACATTACAATACCACACTAGTCTAAAGAGCACCACATACAGTACATTACAATACCACACTAGTCTAAAGAGCACCACATACAGTACATTACAATACCACACTAGTCTAAAGAGCACCACATACAGTACAATACCACACTAGTCTAAAGAGCACCACATACAGTACATTACAATACCACACTAGTCTAAAGAGCACCACATACAGTACATTACAATACCACACTAGTCTAAAGAGCACCACATACAGTACAATACCACACTAGTCTAAAGAGCACCACATACAGTACATTACAATACCACACTAGTCTAAAGAGCACCACATACAGTACATTACAATACCACACTAGTCTAAAGAGCACCACATACAGTACAATACCACACTAGTCTAAAGAGCACCACATACAGTACATTACAATACCACACTAGTCTAAAGAGCACCACATACAGTACATTACAATACCACACTAGTCTACACAGCATCACATACAGTACATTACAATACCACACTAGTCTAAAGAGCATCACATACAGTACATTACAATACCACACTAGTCTAAAGAGCACCACATACAGTACAATACCACACTAGTCTAAAGAGCACCACATACAGTACAATACCACACTAGTCTAAAGAGCATCACATACAGTACATTACAATACCACACTAGTCTAAAGAGCACCACATACAGTACAATACCACACTAGTCTAAAGAGCACCACATACAGTACAATACCACACTAGTCTAAAGAGCACCACATACAGTACATTACAATACCACACTAGTCTAAAGAGCACCACATACAGTACAATACCACACTAGTCTAAAGAGCACCACATACAGTACATTACAATACCACACTAGTCTAAAGAGCACCACATACAGTACAATACCACACTAGTCTAAAGAGCACCACATACAGTACATTACAATACCACACTAGTCTAAAGAGCACCACATACAGTACAATACCACACTAGTCTACACAGCACCACATACAGTACATTACAATACCACACTAGTCTAAAGAGCACCACATACAGTACATTACAATACCACACTAGTCTAAAGAGCACCACATACAGTACATTACAATACCACACTAGTCTAAAGAGCACCACATACAGTACAATACCACACTAGTCTAAAGAGCACCACAATGCACTGCGCAGCTCTTCGATATGCTTTTCTGGTGAAATCATTACTGTCTCCCCTGACACCAAACAACACTGATCTACTCTGGATCATCTAACACTTGACAACACCAAACTACACTGCAATGTCACAATGCTTCAGCCCCATTGTGCTGGGGTCTGTGTGGAGACCAACTGAGGAGGCTGGAGTTTTTGTCTCCTGTAGGGTGATAAGCATTGGGCACCAGGCCCTTGTGGGGGTGTTGTCAGCACCGGTCAGGTGTGTCCAAACACTGCCACCGTCAGACAGACAGGCGGGAAGGCGACAGCAGCCATACGCGTGTCATGGCACACTACACACCAAGGGCCTGCATACCGCAGTTCCCACATGAGTATGCACAAAGAGTGCTCAGTCCCGGCATCACGCACCAGCGGCAACAGCAATGTGAAAAATTCTAACGAGGACAAAGGTCGCCATGGGGGAGGGAGGTGGGAGATGAGTCCTGAGAGGTGAGGAAGGGGGTGAGGCAGAGCCGGGAGGCGGGTGGGAGATGAGTCCTGAGAGGTGAGGAAGGGGGTGAGGCAGAGCCGGGAGGCGGGTGGGAGATGAGTCCTGAGAGGTGAGGAAGGGGGTGAGGCAGAGCCGGGAGGCGGGTGGGAGATGAGTCCTGAGAGGTGAGGAAGGGGGTGAGGCAGAGCCGGGAGGCGGGTGGGAGATGAGTCCTGAGAGGTGAGGAAGGGGGTGAGGCAGAGCCGGGAGGCGGGTGGGAGATGAGTCCTGAGAGGTGAGGAAGGGGGTGAGGCAGAGCCGGGAGGCGGGTGGGAGATGAGTCCTGAGAGGTGAGGAAGGGGGTGAGGCAGAGCCGGGAGGCGGGTGGGAGATGAGTCCTGAGAGGTGAGGAAGGGGGTGAGGCAGAGCCGGGAGGCGGGTGGGAGATGAGTCCTGAGAGGTGAGGAAGGGGGTGAGGCAGAGCCGGGAGGCGGGTGGGAGATGAGTCCTGAGAGGTGAGGAAGGGGGTGAGGCAGACAGTCAGGGCTCTAAGTTAATAATTTTTGTCCCAATCAGACTGCTTCAATGAGACAGTCAGGGCTCTAAGTTAATATGTTTTGTTGGTAGCACAACATAAAATCTAGGAGCACCGAAATATATATATTTTTATTTGCTTGAGATATAAACCAGTTTCCCAACTCCTCTGGTCCAGACAGTAACGCCCTCCAACGTTGATTTGTCATAGAGTCTGATTCAGCACTGATGTTTAAAAATCAAGAGTATTATTTGAAGTCTTGGAAAGTGAAATGTTTTTTTAAAGTGGGTTTGTTGTGTCCAGTGGTTGATTTTAGTAGTCCAAAACCCAAGTTGCCAATCATTGGCAGTGAGAGGCATTACAGTAATGGGATTACGACATAGAGGTAGATAGTGGACTCTTCTTTGTATCAGCCATTATAGTGTCTGTGACAGCATAGACAGGGCAATTGAGGCTCCATTTTATTCTTCATGATTGGCTGATCTTTGCTGATGACCCGGTTGGACATGACTCCAACTGGGTTACCAGGAGAGATCAGCCAATAAAGTTGGAAGTCCCACCCAGTTGATTACATTAAAATGGTGGAAGCCCTCAATGCTATAGCCTTTTGGCCACTAGAGGCCTCTATCATTCTCTATGGATAAGGACTGATGACCTGACAGCCATTGATTAGAAACTACACTACAGTATTGTCACAGGTCTCTGCTGCTCTCCTGTGGTTAAAAAGGACACCTACACTCTGGCTATGGGCTGAGCTATCATAGCTTCAAGCCTTTGAAATGTATTTCAGGACTTAATTATCAAGACTCAAGAATGGAGTTGCTCCACTGGTCTTTGACAGACAGAAAGCCAGACATCTAGGACAAGGGACAGAGAAAGAGAGAGACATTCAGACAAATCACACCAAGACATGTGTGAAAGTTGAAGTTGCGCACATACACTGAGTATACCAAACATTAGGAACACCTTCCTAATATCGAGTTGCAACCCCACCCTTTTGCACTCAGAATAGCCTCAATTCGTCGGGGCATGAACTCTACAAAGTGTCGAGAGCATTCCACAGGGATGCTGGCCCATGTTGACTCCAATGCTTGCAACAGTTGTGTCAAGTTGGTTGGATTTCCTTTTGGTGGTGGACCATTCTTGATACACACAGGAAACTGTTGAGCGTGAAAAACACAGCAGCGTTGCAGTTCTTGACACAAACTGGTGCGCCTGGCACCTACCACCATACTCCGTTCAAAGGCATTTCAATCTTTTGTCTTTCCCATTCACCCTCTGAATGGCACATATACACAATCCATGTCTCAATTGTCTTAAGGCTTAAAATGCAATAAGGGATCATAGCCTTCACCTGGTCAGCCTATGTCATGGAAAGAGCATGTGTTCTTAATGTTTGTACACTCAGTGTATATCAAGTTTGGATTTGGCCCTCGGAGTACAGTGGGCTGGAGGCCTTCCAAACAATCCCCAACACCTCCCACATCTGGTGTTAATTAATGTCCCTCCTCCAAGTGCATGCATACCCCCTAAGACCCCCTTAAGAAAATCCCTCTCAACTCCTGAACTTCCGACATGACTTTGGTCAGCGCTCCTGCCCAGGACCCATTAGGAAACACACCCCAGCCATGTAATCAAAGCCGGGAGACAAAGCACACTGTTAAAGTAAAGTTAGTGCACATATGTACTGCACGCACACACACACACACACATTTTACACTCCAAAAAGTGTGTTTCCAGTGTGTAACAATCCTATTTTCTCTAACCCTAAACCTAGCCCTAACTCTTAACCTAACCCTAACCCCAACCCCAAAAACCCTAACCTCAAAACATTAGGCTTAAAATTTCATTTTTGAACAAATTCAGGACCTGAACAATATTCTTTCTTTCTGAATTTTCCAAAAAGTTCTTGTTTTCCTACCATTTCAGGACATTAGGAAAATAAAACAAGTGCACACACACACACACACACACACACCCTCCACCCTTCAAGGGGCCTGTCACTATCCTTGTATCCCACTGAATCAAAGATGTGGTTTCTAAATGACTGTAGAGGACCTACTGTATTAAAACAGAAACACTCTGTCTGGTTTATTAGCTCAGTCACTCTTCAAGCCTTTTAACAGAGACGCCTTATGTGATGCTGTTGGGAAGTGACCTCATATCCGGATGAAGTAACTGGCATGAGCGCCTATGCCTAGTTAAACTGGGCAGAGCAAGAAACACACACATACCAAGGCTGAGGTCAGGTCTGACCAACGCCCCTACGTCAAGCACACAGGGGCGTTGATATTTAATCACTCTGTAAATCTTTCTCTCTCCGTGGCCATTCAACATGGGAAAAAATACACACAAGTTAGGTGGAAGTGGGTCCATTTATTTCAACAGGTTTTGCTCATCACTATCTATATCAATATCTATAAATGTCCCCTTTCTTGACACTTATCTTTTAATTAAATGTACTCCAGTCAGATTTTATCTAACGTTACCCACAATTATTCTCATGTCATGATGGTATATCTTTAGCACATAGGGGGTGTTGAATCCATGTGAAATGTGTGACTAATGTACTGTACAGTTTGAGGAGGTTGACTGCTAGTGTACCAGACTCAGACAGTCTTGAAGAGTCCAGACATGATGTAGTCTGTGTGGTTTCCATCGATGAGGCCGTTGCCGTTGCTATGGATGAACCAGCAGGGGATGTTCTCTCCATTCTTCACATCCCAGCGGAAGTCCCTCTGCCAGCCCCTGTGGAAACACAGCAAGGAGGAGAGACAATGATGAGAAAAGTGTGTGTATGTACTGCATGTGTGTGTGTGTGTGTGTGTGTAAACATCTACCTAGTCACTGTAAGCTCCTGTCCCTTCACTAGCATGGTGGCATCTGGTTTCTCTGGCACCTCTCCTGGACGCATGTCTTTCACCTCAAACTGCACGCCATGGTAAAACTGACCTGCATGGGGACAATACAAAACATTTTAATTGATCAACCAAACAGACAATTGTCCAATATAATGCAGAGGCCGTGGACGCTGGGGGAGAGGAGGTGGCGGTCCTAAGAGGAGGTGGCTGTCCTACCTAGAAGGTCAGGGACTCTGGGGGAGAGGAGGTGGCGGTCCTAAGAGGAGGTGGCTGTCCTACCTAGAAGGTCAGGGACGCTGGGGGAGAGGAGGTGGCGGTCCTAAGAGGAGGTGGCTGTCCTACCTAGAAGGTCAGGGACTCTGGGGGAGAGGAGATGGCGGTCCTAAGAGGAGGTGGCTGTCCTACCTAGAAGGTCAGGGACAGGAGGTGGCGGTCCTAAGAGGAGGTGGCTGTCCTACCTAGAAGGTCAGGGACTCTGGGGGAGAGGAGGTGGCGGTCCTAAGAGGAGGTGGCTGTCCTACCTAGAAGGTCAGGGACTCTGGGGGAGAGGAGATGGCGGTCCTAAGAGGAGGTGGCTGTCCTACCTAGAAGGTCAGGGACGCTGGGGGAGAAGAGGTGGCTGTCCTAAGAGGAGGTGGCTGTCCTACCTAGAAGGTCAGGGACCCTGGGGGAGAGGAGGTGGCGGTCCTAAGAGGAGGTGGCTGTCCTACCTAGAAGGTCAGGGACTATGGGGGAGAGGAGGTGGCGGTCCTAAGAGGAGGTGGCTGTCCTACCTGGAAGGTCAGGGACGCTGGGGGAGAGGAGGTGGCGGTCCTAAGAGGAGGTGGCTGTCCTACCTAGAAGGTCAGGGACTCTGGGGGAGAGGAGATGGCGGTCCTAAGAGGAGGTGGCTGTCCTACCTAGAAGGTCAGGGACAGGAGGTGGCGGTCCTAAGAGGAGGTGGCTGTCCTACCTAGAAGGTCAGGGACTCTGGGGGAGAGGAGGTGGCGGTCCTAAGAGGAGGTGGCTGTCCTACCTAGAAGGTCAGGGACTCTGGGGGAGAGGAGATGGCGGTCCTAAGAGGAGGTGGCTGTCCTACCTAGAAGGTCAGGGACTCTGGGGGAGAGGAGGTGGCGGTCCTAAGAGGAGGTGGCTGTCCTACCTAGAAGGCCAGGGACTCTGGGGGAGAAGAGGTGGCTGTCCTAAGAGGAGGTGGCTGTCCTACCTAGAAGGCCGTGGACTCTGGGGGAGAGGAGGTGGCGGTCCTAAGAGGAGGTGGCTGTCCTACCTAGAAGGCCAGGGACTCTGGGGGAGAGGAGGTGGCTGTCCTACCTAGAAGGCCGTGGACGCTGGGGGAGAGGAGGTGGCGGTCCTAAGAGGAGGTGGCTGTCCTACCTAGAAGGCCGTGGACGCTGGGGGATAAGAGGTGGCTGTCCAGGGTATAGAATCCCAGATAGTCCTGGTGGTAGGGGTGCTGCTTCCACACCTTGTGTAGGATGACCACAAACCGGACCGAGTCCCTGAGGGTGACAGTCAAGCTGCGGTCTTTGGTCACCTGCAGGTCCATACTGTAGGAGGGAGAGAGGCAGAGGGAGGTGGTTTAACCACGACCACAGAATAAAACGTTAGATGCCCCTTCAACCTTATGTGGTAGAGGGGTTGCATTACAGGTAGAAACTCTGGTCACTAATAACTTATAGGAGTTATATGGAAGCCAGAACGGCAAAATCAGAATGGGTAAGGGTGCTTACTTGGCTCCCTTGAGAGAGGTGGTGTCTGACCAGAAGAGCTTGGCCTGCTTGCCATCCTGGGACACAGTGATGTCATGAGTGGTCACCTCCAGTCTCACCCCCAGCCCCTGGTGAATGATGCCAAAGCGACCAAAGTAGGTGTTCACTTTGCCATCAGGGGCCACTTTCTTATCCCCAATGGTCTGGCCGTTGACCAAAATACCTGCAAGGCAGCATGGGATTGAGGCAAGCTGTTGATATAGATTTGATGTGTTATTTATTTGATAAAACAAGTGTCATGTTTTGATTTCATGCCTTCAAAAGACGCATTACTGTCAAAGGTTGGTCAATTTCAAATAATGTCTACTTTCTCCATATTCACCTGCCAGTTGGTCTCTCACTAGGTTGAAGATGGTACCAGGCCTGTCGTCTATGTTGAAGCACAGTGCATCCTCCTGCTCTGGCAACTCAATCATGAAATGAGGGTCTCCATCCACTGCAGAGCCATCAACAGATTGATCCAGTTTTTACATTTGATTTGGTTGAGGCTAAGCCCATCCAAACTTTGGATCACTATATTATTGTCTGTGCGTGACAGCATGGTGACAGCATGGTGACAGCATGGTGACAGCATGGTGACAGCATGGTGACAGCATGGTGGGCATTGAAAATACTAAATATAAATATAACATTTCAGTATTCATTTTTGGGACAGTTTCACTACATAGAAAATCCAGAAGTAACCCATGTCTGACAAGAGTGTCACTCTGAATGAAGGGGGACTCACCAAAGTTTGTAGGTGAGATCCTGCTGTGCGTCCAGGCGTTGCTCATCAGCTGGGGTACAAAATGACCTGAAAATCACGCCAAGATGTCAGATGGCAAATAAAGATTTCCACATTCAAAGTGGTAAAATGCATTTGATGGTGTCAGCTTTCCATGTCATAAATCCAGGTGATCCACTATAATGACATAGAAAGCCATTTCGTTGAAGGATCCAGTCATGTCCATTCATGTCAGGTGCTTACCAAATCTCTGGGCTTTCTGCCTTTCATCTGTCAAACAGTAGCAGGAGAAAAACAGTCAGACACACACATTTGACAATCGATGCAAGGATTTCCATAACCACTGAGATAAACATGTCAGATAAGACACGCCAGATGTACTGGTTGTCTCCCCCTGCCCCTGCCCCTCTTCCAACCCACTGGGTCACATACCCTCGGTCAGCTTGTCGGCGATGAGGGGGCCCTCTGGCTCCTCGTCAGTCTCAGGTTTGGTGACCACCATGGAGGTAAGGGGGGTGACGAAGCTGTACTGCAGGGACATCTCCAGAGCCTGGGCAGTGGCATTTCCCTTCTCCTCCGCAGTACCAGTCTCTCTGACAATAGAAACATAGGACGAATGGTGTTATTGCATTAGGTTAGGATTAGAGGTTAGGTTCGGTTTAACTTGGGTTAGGTTTGGTTTAACTTACACCGCAGGGCAGAAAATAATGGAATATTTAAGAACTGAGTTCCTTTAATATACCCAGTTCCATTCATTAGATCCCAAAGCTAAGCTCTCATCCACCAGTGATGCTAATAATGCTTAAACACAATTCAGTTCATTCACCAGACATCAGTAATAGCAGTTAGCTGATCACACAGACCTCTTGCTTAACAGTTCTTGGATGGTGAGGTAAGCCCAAAGACGCTCAGTGTAGTCCCCAAATATGTACTCCTGCTCAGGGTACAGTATGTCCCACTCCTGGGCACTGGCCTGGCCTTTGACAATAAAGTCCTCCTCAAACTAAAAAGAGAGTGAGGGAGTGAGAGAGAGAGAAGAGAAAGAGGTATTAGACACAGAGAAGGAGTGAGAGAGAAGCATTAGTTGGGTTGAGCATTGTCCAATACTTGAGTCGCAATGCCCTTCAGGTGCAAAGAAAATATCATCTTTCTAAGCTCAGTATCCGGGTGGTGTGTTGTGTCGTGCCTGTCTGTTCCTCACCCCATGTGCAAACACCTCCACCAGGAAGTTATCCAGGCTATAGTCAGTGAGCCGGCCAGCTACCACGATCTCTGAGCCGTTGAACAGCTGCTTGTAGTGACTGGTGGTCAGAGAGTTCACCAGGTTGTCAGGGTAACGCAGGTCCACCTCGGAGAGGAGGGGGCTGGCCACTTCCTCATAGAAACCCTGGGACACAAATGCACACATCACCAAGTCATTTGTCTATTGCAATTTTTGACAGTACATGATCAATAATGCCAAAACGTAGGATCAATATAAGACCTCGACCTACATAGTTTCGTTTGTCCTGTGACGCTCCCCATAAGTGATATGGTCAAACCAGAAAGACACAGAAAAGTGACTATTGTGAGATTTGGGACAGAGCCCTGGTCCACACCTGAAGCTGGACGGTGGCATCAGAGCCCTCATAGATCCTTCGGGCCAGTCCCTTGTTCTGTCTAGACATCACATCCAGAAAGGAGTAGTCCACATCATCCCCAAAGCCCAGACAGAACAGAGTCATGTTCCCACCCATAGCAAGAAGGACATTCTCCTGAATCTGTGGTACAGAAGACTCTCCTGTAGACAAACACAAATAGCATGTACCATGACCTTACTGGCTGGATCTAATATAGAGCAGTAAATCAGATGGCTACTTCAACGTTAAAATGGCAGTCCCAGTCCCAACCAAATAAGTACGATCAGAAGGGAAGGAAACCTGTACGCACCTGAGTTGGGCATTCCATCTGTCATTAAGATAACCATAGACACACTCCTCTCCGGGACCTTCTTGTCTCGTTTGCCTTTCATTATCATGTCCACAGCTTTCATCACAGCATCATTTATATTAGTGGCTAAAAGGAGAACACCAAAAACCAATCCAGGTGTAATCAAAAATAAATATTTGATAGACATAATTTTGTAACATAAATGCACCTCACTCAGTTTTATCATACTGCTTGCCCAAGTGTTGTACTGCCATAGTTTTACTACTAAAGTCCTAATGGCAGAAACATCATTAATGATCTATCTCTGTATGTCACCCTGTTCCCATTAAGCACATAATGACTCACTTCCCAAATCAGTTATTCCCTGGATAAATTGTTGGGCTTCAGACACATTTTCCTTGGTGGCCTTGGTAAGAGATTCCTTCCATGTTGAGATGCTAGAGTCAAATAGGACAATGCCGAAATAGTCGTCCTCAGCCAGGTCATTCAGTATGGCCAGCATAGCATCCTTTGTCTACCAGGGATCAAAGGCTCTCAGGTCAATCTGAACATGAACTACAATTACAGCACTGCAACCAAGTGATATGTTTCCTGCATCCTTCTCTCTTTCATCTTCTCTGATCTTTCTTTCTTTCATTCTCTCAGACACACGGTTTCTCTCTTACCTGCTTCATTTTGATTCCTCTCATTGACCCACTCCTATCGATCACAAACACCACATTTTTTGGAACTCGGGGTAAGTCCGAAGGCGCAAAGAAGTGCACAAAGTACCCATTAACTATCTGAAAAATACATACAATGAATATCATTATGACATGAACACCCTGAATTGATGGAATTGACCCCAATACTTATTCTATATTATATTCAACACAACTGACTTGGATGTCACCGATGGTCTCAGCTCGGTTCACGTCATATTTGATGAAGAAATCCCCGTCAATCAGGGTGCCTTCACAACCCAGGCACTTCCTCTGCTGGTCCAGTGTTGGGCAGAATGAGATGTGTGCCTGAGTGAGTGAGGGCAATACAGTTAAACACAAAACAACACAGACAAATAGTATTCATCTCTTTCGGAGGATATGTTCCACATGCAGTTGTTTCATAGAACAGAAGCGCATCATATACCTTTTTGTCGCTGACTGTTTTCTCCACCAGGGGGAGAAGCTCGTTGGAGATGAAGGTTCCATAGGCCTCCAGGAAGGCAATGCCCTGGGGTTCATAGATATCTGCCACAATCTGTCACAGAGACATGAACAGGACTGATGAGACACAGGACTGAGGAGTCAAAATGATGACAAGATGTTTTGGGGTATAGGGTGTAAACATCTACAGACCTCAAAGTGCTGAACCAGCTGCTTGGGTTTGACCCGGGTCATGATCTCGTATTGGCCCAGTTTACGCTGAAGCAACTCCTCGTGGGTCAAAATGAAGGTGACGTTACTATTGGCCGCGATGTTCACAGACACAGTGAACTTCTCCATCTTCCTCCCTGATGCCCTAGAGTACACAAACACGGGCCAAGTAGGAGGGCAATCACATTTTAAACAAAACACACAAACACAGGCCCAGTAGGAGGGCAATCACATTTTAAACAAAACACACAAACACAGGTCCAGTAGGAGGGCAATCACATTTGAAACAAAACACAGGCTGTGATGAAAGAGAATAGGAGTGCTTGGTGTAATGGAAACACGTTTGTACCCTCCTCATTGCCCTGGTCCACTCACTTGACCAGTCCTGCTGTCTGCCCTGTGGAAACAGCTTTCTGATACTGCTTCTTGGCTTTCTCCTTCTCCTTCACCTCGCCCGTGTACGTCTGACCCTCTATCTCCCTGAGATACACAAACACAGTCATTCAAACAAACACACAGAAACACATATATCTGCATATGTATATCTGCACTCACACGCAGATATACACACATACAAACACACACATAAACACACAGCGCAGAGTAACAGTCCTATGGATTGGTGTTATCATTTCTAGACATAACGTGGCTTCTACACACGCCATGGGTGCTGACTGACATGCTGAAGTTGGTGATGAAGGCGGTTTTGGGCAGATCCACCTCGAAGAACACTTCCTGAGAGGAGTTGGCCTTGTTCAGAGCACTGGAGGTTATGACCGTGTGAGCAAAACGAGAAGCGACCTTACAGTCCACCTTTACACTGTACACCTCCACCTGAGAGAGTAAGAGAGAAAGTAAGAGAGAGAGGGGAAGAGAGAGAGAGAGGATGAGAGACAGGGATAGAGTGAAAGAAAGAAGAAAGAAACAGAAACAGAAGGGTTTTGAAATGTTTGCTTGACTGTCTTGACTGTCTAATCTGCCTATAAAACGTTCACACACTTTCTCAAAATGTATTTTCCTGTTACAGCTGAATAGTGTGAAGTAAGCTGCATTGACTACAAGATTACTGCCAAAACAAATGATTACCGCTGTACTCTTGTGAAAAACATTAACTCAGTGTTTCCAGTAGAAAGACTAGATGAGTCAATCTGGGTGAGCAAAGGCACGTATTTCTAGTGTTGAATATAGTGGTGGCGATGCATGATCATCACAAATAGAACGTAAATATTGTGATTTCCTTACCTCCGCATTATCTGTACTTCTTTTCTGTAAAAAAAAATAATAATAACATTTAGACACAGTATTATAAAAAAATAAGTTTCTTACAGAGCACACTGTACGACTTTGACATGTTTTACTTTTCAAGTGGCTGAAACTTCTAGGTGCCAATGATACTGTTGTATTTACAGAAATAGAGAGTAGTTTAACCATGGTAAAGAGCGAAGGATTTCCTCAAATATTTACTCAACCACGATCTCAAAGATCTGTTTTGGGGAAAATACTAATAACAATATATTCATCAGATTCATCAGGTATCATCAGATGCACCACTGGGTGGTCAAGAGTAGAAGTCTGACGGATTCTGCAACAGATTCCTGTTTTGGATTTGTTTCAGACAGGTTTATGTCGATGCTGAGCTACCTTTAGTAGCCGTGTAGCACCATCAGAGCCCTGGGATACAAAAGCACAAGGGAGAAGTTTGAATTTAGGGTCAGAATGTCAAACTAATTTAACACCTCCTAGTCTAATTCATTGTAAAGCATAAACATATTTGCATGAATAAAAATGGATTAATGTACACAGGCGCATGCACAGACACCCACACCCACATACACGAAAGCAGACCAGATATGAATCAAAGTAGAGATGTGTTGACAGAAAAGTAGAAACGGTACAGATACACATCAAGTAAATAGAGTAACAGTAGAGTATATCAGGAGGGGTGAGATGTAGTAACAGAACAGTATAGCAGGAGGGCTGAGATGTAGTAACAGAACAGTATAGCAGGAGGGCTGAGATGTAGTAACAGTAGATTATAGCAGGAGGGGTGAGATGTAGTAACAGTAGATTATAGCAGGAGGGGAGAGATGTAGTAACAGTAGATTATAGCAGGAGGGGTGAGATGTAGTAACAGTAGATTATAGCAGGAGGGGAGAGATGTAGTAACAGGACAGTATAGCAGGAGGGGTGAGATGTAGTAACAGGACAGTATAGCAGGAGGGGAGAGATGTAGTAACAGGACAGTATAGCAGGAGGGGAGAGATGTAGTAACAGCAGATTATAGCAGGAGGGGAGAGATGTAGTAACAGGACAGTATAGCAGGAGGGGTGAGATGTAATAACAGGACTGTATAGCAGGAGGGGAGAGATGTAATAACAATAGATTATAGCAGGAGGGGAGATATGTAGTAACAGTAGATTATAGCAGGAGGGGAGAGATGTAGTAACAGTAGAGTATAGCAGGAAGGGAGAGATGTAGTAACAGTAGAGTATAGCAGGAGGGGAGAGATGTAGTAACAGGACAGTATAGCAGGAGGGGAGAGATGTAGTAACAGTAGATTATAGCAGGAGGGGTGAGATGTAGTAACAGGACAGTATAGCAGGAGGGGAGAGATGTAGTAACAGTAGATTATAGCAGGAGGGGAGAGATGTAGTAGTAGTAGAGTATAGCAGGAGGGGAGAGATGTAGTAACAGTAGAGTATAGCAGGAGGGGAGAGATGTAGTAACAGGACAGTATAGCAGGAGGGGAGAGATGTAGTAACAGTAGATTATAGCAGGAGGGGTGAGATGTAGTAACAGGACAGTATAGCAGGAGGGGAGAGATGTAGTAACAGTAGATTATAGCAGGAGGGGAGAGATGTAGTAGTAGTAGAGTATAGCAGGAGGGGAGAGATGTAGTAGTAGTAGAGTATAGCAGGAGGGCTGAGATGTAGTAACAGTAGAGTATAGCAGGAGGGGTGAGATGTAGTAGTAGTAGAGTATAGCAGGAGGGGAGAGATGTAGTAGTAGTAGAGTATAGCAGGAGGGGAGAGATGTAGTAGTAGTAGAGTATAGCAGGAGGGGAGAGATGTAGTAACAGTAGATTATAGCAGGAGGGGAGAGATGTAGTAACAGTAGAGTATAGCAGGAGGGGAGAGATGTAGTAGTAGTAGAGTATAGCAGGAGGGGAGAGATGTAGTAACAGTAGATTATAGCAGGAGGGGAGAGATGTAGTAACAGGACAGTATAGCAGGAGGGGTGAGATGTAGTAACAGGACAGTATAGCAGGAGGGGAGAGATGTAGTAACAGTAGATTATAGCAGGAGGGGAGAGATGTAGTAACAGGACAGTATAGCAGGAGGGGAGATATGTAGTAACAGTAGATTATAGCAGGAGGGGAGAGATGTAGTAGTAGTAGAGTATAGCAGGAGGGGAGAGATGTAGTAGTAGTAGATTATAGCAGGAGGGGAGAGATGTAGTAACAGTAGAGTATAGCAGGAAGGGAGAGATGTAGTAACAGTAGAGTATAGCAGGAGGGGAGAGATGTAGTAACAGGACAGTATAGCAGGAGGGGAGAGATGTAGTAACAGTAGATTATAGCAGGAGGGGTGAGATGTAGTAACAGGACAGTATAGCAGGAGGGGAGAGATGTAGTAACAGTAGATTATAGCAGGAGGGGAGAGATGTAGTAGTAGTAGAGTATAGCAGGAGGGGAGAGATGTAGTAACAGTAGATTATAGCAGGAGGGGAGAGATGTAGTAACAGTAGAGTATAGCAGGAGGGGAGAGATGTAGTAGTAGTAGAGTATAGCAGGAGGGGAGAGATGTAGTAACAGTAGATTATAGCAGGAGGGGAGAGATGTAGTAACAGGACAGTATAGCAGGAGGGGTGAGATGTAGTAACAGGACAGTATAGCAGGAGGGGAGAGATGTAGTAACAGTAGATTATAGCAGGAGGGGAGAGATGTAGTAGTAGTAGATTATAGCAGGAGGGGAGAGAAGTAGTAACAGTAGATTATAGCAGGAGGGGAGAGATGTAGTAGTAGTAGATTATAGCAGGAGGGGAGAGATGTAGTAGTAGTAGATTATAGCAGGAGGGGAGAGATGTAGTAGTAGTAGATTATAGCAGGAGGGGTGAGATGTAGTAACAGTAGATTATAGCAGGAGGGGAGAGATGTAGTAACAGTAGATTATAGCAGGAGGGGAGAGATGTAGTAGTAGTAGATTATAGCAGGAGGGGAGATATGTAGTAACAGTAGATTATAGCAGGAGGGGAGAGATGTAGTAGTAGTAGATTATAGCAGGAGGGGAGAGATGTAGTAGTAGTAGATTATAGCAGGAGGGGAGAGATGTAGTAACAGTAGATTATAGCAGGAGGGGAGAGATGTAGTAACAGTAGATTATAGCAGGAGGGGAGAGATGTAGTAACAGTAGATTATAGCAGGAGGGGAGAGATGTAGTAACAGTAGATTATAGCAGGAGGGGAGAGATGTAGTAGTAGTAGATTATAGCAGGAGGGGAGAGATGTAGTAGTAGTAGATTATAGCAGGAGGGGAGAGATGTTTCTGTAAATTTTTCTTAAGGGAAAATCAAGTCTGACATTTCAAAGTGGAAATTGTAAACTTCCGAAGCCTTTTAAAACCTCACAAACAATACAAGTTTAACATGTCCTGCAGTGCAGTAAGTCCTCCTGCAACAGGGGGATCAAATTGAGAACCTGCATCTTTATAGTAACAATGGAGAGTCACCTGTGGTGTGGAATCATCCTGTGAGATAACCAGAGCTCCATGCGACAGAGCCGGGAGAAAGACACATCCCAATAGCAGCAGCACAGTCCACACTCCAGACATGACCAAACTGCAGCTGAACACCGACTTCACTGCTTAGAAAACTCAACCCTTTCCTACTGCCCAGCTCAAAGCAGAAGTGTCAGAGTGTGTGCGTTTGTCTGCTTTTATACTGGCGCAATGACCAGAAGACATGACCTCAGCGTGGCAGGAGGCCCGAGGTGTGTGTAGGTCTGTGTTCTTGTATGCCTCTAGGGGTTTGTGTCAGTGTGTTTACATATATTTGTTTGTCTGTCCACATAGCCTACTCTCTCTACCTACTGTAGGGAAAAAAAAGCAACTGAACATTTGAGGTTACTTTTTATTCTGACTGCATGGAATCTGGTAAGCACAAAAAGTAAATAAGTTTGTTTTTGTAAGAGCTGTTATTCAACAAGCATGGACTTCATTCTATCGGTCAATACAACACCAGGATACTACAACCACTCCTTGTCCAATTTTTGTTAGTTCTGTTGACAAACCAAGTTTCTGAGAAGGCTCTATCCTAATTGGCTAGTGGAGTGGCCTTTGACCAGAGTAGTTTTTGCCTCTCCACTCTGTGAATATTCCTTTGCATGCCAATGGGCTATTCCCAGAATACATTGCAATTCAGCAAACCTAAAATCAATACACACCGAAGTCCTATATTCACCACCCATTCCTGTCCTTCTCTTTGGCTCACACATTGCTCCCACTGGTACAGTATTGTATGTGTGTTCCTGTTCTCACTCATTACCAGAGAAGTCTGTACATACATGTACAGCAGGTATATGTTCCCTCACTGAGGGTTGATTGCAAAATGATAAGAAAAGTTGTAATTTTGCTGACTCATGGAGGGTAGAGCTGGAGATACATATACTTGGACCACCATATCAAGGAGGGCTCTGTGTGCCCAATACTGAAGCCTCATTCAGACCAGAGGGGTACACCAATAATCTTGCTAGATGTACTCAAAGCTTTTCGGAATTGAGCTAGTTTCAGTTAGTTACACAATCCAGATCAGGCTTCATCCATGTTACGAAGGTAGATATTGATCGTGCACCCGCCACACTTGTAACTGTGTGTGCATGTCGCAAGTCCCTTTTCTCCCCCCACTACTCAGTGGCGTGTATTCATAGGTGCCAAGAGAAACCAGTGTTCCGCAAAAAAACATAAAATAATTTATCTTTTGTCTCTCAGTGTTTCATCATTTTCCTTCAATTCAAAAGCACCCATCTGTCTCTCTACGTGTAGGCCATCTATCTGATGATGTCTGGTCCAAACGAGTGTTGACGACCCTCCCACTCTGTCTGCCGAATTCTCTCTTTGCTCTTGTTTTCCTTATAAGGATGTCGGTGGGCGGAGCCAGGAGGGTCGTCAGCCATGTTGTGTCCCGGGATAAATACAGAAAATAATATCATGGCTTTAGAAGCTTCTGATAGGCTAATTGACATCATGAGTCAATTGGAGGTGTACCTGTGGATGTAGTTCAAGGCCTACCTTCAAACTCAGTGCCTCTTTGCTTGACATCATGGGAAAACCAAAAGAAATCAGCCAAAGACCTCAGATTTTTTTCTTTAGGCCTCCACAAGTCTGGTTCATCATTGGGAGCAATTTCCAAATGCCAGAAGGTACCACGTTCATCTGTACAAACGCAGCTGTCATACCGCTCAGGAAGGAGACACGTTCTGTCTCCTAGAGATTAATGTACTTTGGTGCGAAAAGTGCAAATCAATCTTGTGAAGATGTTGGAGGAAACAGGTACAAAAGTATTTATATCCACAGTAAAAACGAGTCCTATATCAACATAACCTGAAAGGCCGCTCAGCAAGGAAGAAGCCACTGCTCCAAAACCACCATAAAAAAGCCAGACTACGGTTTGCAACTGCACATGGGGACAATGATCGTACTTTTTGGAGAAATGTCCTCTGGTCTGATGAACCAAAAATATGGCCATAATGACCATCGTTATGTTTGGAGGAAAAAGGGGGAGGCTTGCAAGCCGAACACCATCCCAACCGTGAAGCGCGGGGGTGGCAGCATCATGTTATGAGGGTGCTTTGCTGCAGGATGGACTGGTGCACTTCATAAAATAGATGGCATCATGAGGCAGGAAAATTATGTGGATATATTGAAGTAACATCTCAAGACATCAGTCAGGAAGTTAAAGCTTGGTCGCAAATGGGTCTTCCAAATGGACAATGACCCCAAGCATACTTCCAAAGTTGTGGCAAAATGGCTTCAGAACAAAGTCAAGGTATATTTTCTTTGACTTGCGGCAACTCTTGGTGGTTCTAAATTTAGTCAAATAGTTGTTTAAAGGCAAACATTAACTTGACTGACCACTCTGTAGGTCATGTCTGTTACTGTACATGCAATATGCTTGGTGGACTTCACAGGACAGAGGTTGCTATCCGGTTTTGTGATAAAACAAAGGTGTGGTTTTATTCTGCCACGGTTTTCTTGTCTCTGCCTTTAGGCCTATATATCACGGTCGCAAAGCATATGAATTAACAGGTCATAGAGCAAACAATGCAATTATCACAACACAGTTGTAATATGGCTATCGATACAATTGTATTAAGTCATACAAAAGTTTCAAATGCATCCTGTCATATTGCATTTCAATACTATAATTTTTTTAAACTCACATTTGATTAATAAAATACTTAAAATGCCCCAAAATATGTTTCAGGAGAATGAAGGGATGATGGCGCACTCTTTGCGGCAATTGCTGGAGGGAACCTAATTTGATTGGTCCTTAACTTACAGCTCAAACCTTTCATGATAAATGAAGTTAGCCCTGAGTTAGACTGCTGTGGGGAAGGTTAGCTGTGAAGGATTCGTTCCCATATACATTTAGCAGGTTGGCATGTCATGAAACTTGTGCTGGAGGCAGCTCTGCAGAGTGGTCACTAGCTGGCACAGTCAGTCATAAATCCAGATTTTAAAACCTCACACACACACACACACAGAGCTAACCTTAATGCCTAACCATACATTTTTATGATAGCCAATTTTGACTTTGCAGCTGGCCCATCTAGCAGAAATAATTTAGTTCTGCCTCCAGTGTAAGATTCATTACAATAAACGTCAACCTGTAGAAATTTGCCTGGCTAAAAGGTGAGCCACTTTCAGGTCACCGGATGGGTTATCCCGAGTTGAGCTCAGAGCTGACCAAAGTTCGCTATGTTTGACACCCCTACTTTTACATGACTTTGTCCACGTGTTTAAGACGCTAATCTTGTAGTAATGGTGACAATAAGTAGGGAAGTCATTCATTTGTTTATAAAAACATAAGACAAATATTTCAGCATTTACAAATTTGAGCAACTTCATAGTAAGGTCAACCCGAACATGAAAAACTAGCTTATTTCCTAATTAAACTTTCATATTTAGAGAAAATATTTACCATATTTTCACTACACCCCCAATAGCATCTGCAAAATATGTGACCAATACAATTATATTTGAATGTGTGTATTTTGAAGTAAAGACTACATTTGGCCTTTATATTTGCCAAATTTAATGTTACTACAAAGTAGGCTACAAAGTCTCAAAATAAGTATTTTCAGTCAACCATATTTCATAGCTTTTGGTAATGGCTCACAGAACTTGTTTTGGTACTAACATCTGTCCCTCTGTTTCTGACCAAGCCGGAAGGTTCATGAAACACATTTTTGTCCTTTGATTGCTAGTATAGAATTCTACAGTCTAGTGAAGATAGAATGCTGATTTGGACAGGCAGTGTCACAACTGTAATGTTTTTGAGGAAAGGTTATTGTGGACATGTTTTGAGTATGATTTTACACAAACTTTCTGTGCAAAGCTAACTTCATCAAGGGCTTATGTGATGTATAATTGGTTTCCTTCCTCTCTGTAGGTACTCGTTCTAAGCATAACGAATGTGACCGTTACAGACACGTCATAACATGATCAATGGCATGATCATAACATGATCAGTCAGCATTGCTGCGTAAGGCAATCATGATAGCACTTTCATTTCAAGTCAACTCTGTGAGACAATTATTTTTTCATTGTGTGTGCAAATATCATATCCATGATGCTGGAATTTCCCTTAATTCTCAATCAATCATAAACAGTCATGAAAAAGTATGAACAAACCCTACTATGAAGAACCTGCTCAAAATGAGATGGGCCTATTTCCGTGCTGAAAATGGAAAAACAGGTATCAAACCATTCAATAACAGCAAAGTTTGGCTTCTTCATTGCAGTTTGTCCATTGATGCGTCTGTCCCGTCTCTCCTCCAGACTCTAGCGCAGTGATGATAGCCAACACTCCACGGCTCTACTTGCCAAAGATGCTGGCTCCTGGGGCTTTAGGCTTCTCCAGTACAGTCTCTCCTCCAGACTTCACCCCACTGAACACTGAGGGAGCCACCTTTCCCATACGCTCTGTGGATGGACAGAGACAAGACTGTGAGCGAAGATAGTGCTTGGCACGCCACACTACCACAGAAACATGATGCAACATACACACACTGACAAATCTATATAGTGAAATGTGTCTATAATCTTTAGAAGAAGTGCTGTAGTTGTTGTATTTTATCCTCCTTTCTAGTTATCTTGCCACCAACTATATATACCCTTGGTCTTACAGACTGACTATACAAGATTCAGTCTCTATAGAAGGAGTGGAAACTTTGTCCCTACCTCAATCCGAGCTGGGCTAGGGCCAAATACATGCCAGAGTTCAGAGATAACATTCTAAAAAGTATAACCGAGCTCACATCTCACTTGACTGTGTAACTTTACTCCCCCTGATATGTTCCCTACACTAGTGTCTACAACTAGTGAAAGTGATTCATTACTTATATTTGACACAAATGTAAATAAATGTTATGCAAGCGACAGTACTATAGGTACTGAGTCTGTAGAGCCAGAATGGAAACTTACAATAATGCCAGTGTGTAAAACGCTGTTCCGATGACACACTGTGGAGTGGTAAAGCTCCTACTCACCACACTCTACCATGACCTCATAGGTCTTACTCTTGGGCTCGCCCTTTAGCCCCAGTTTGCTGCGGGCTCCTTTCAAGTCTTCTTCCTTCATCACAGGACGCTTCTTCTTCTTCACCTCAACGGGCTATGGAGGGCAGGAGAGAAAATGGAGGTTAAAGACAGGACAAAATCTCACACTTTTCCCTGATCCTACAACGCTCCCTCTGATTTGTCTCAATCTTTCTATTCTAAAAGTAAACATTGTGGGATCCTTAACATAGGAAATAATATGGAAATGTGGCGATCATCAAAAACGGTGACAAATAGTTGATACAGTAGGTCAGTACAGTAGGATACAGGGAAGTTGGCTTACCTGAGACATGGTGTGTGGGTTGTGTCTTAATCCCAGAGTTCTGGTCAGTGGAGCTGTGTGCGCGTGTTGGTGTGTCTGGACTGTTCCTCTCTGTCCAGTCCATTATATTTATACCCCGAGATCCTCAGGGGGCTAATCTCTCTTATTGACCCTGGGAGTGAGTCAGTGGACCCCCACCCTCTTTCTATTCCTCTCTCGCTCTATGACCATTATCAGGGTGTATTATTAGGCCTGACGTGAGTGATTGTGCAGCTGGAACGGGTCTTCCTTCGTTTACGATGTGGTTTCAGCGAACAGCTGAGGGAACGAGACAACAAATAGCCCTTTCCCCACAACATTCTGCTGGGAGTGATTCCAAGGAACAGAAATAACTATGGGAAGCCACGCTAGTCCCTAGTAGTCAGGATTCAGCACTCTCACCACTGTGGCCTGGGTTTGATTCCCAGTCAGGGAATGTCCTTTTGGCCTTATTGAATGCACTTCAGCTCAACTGGCAGAACACATTAGATAAATTCAACATGACATAAAGTAACAGGCCTACACCCAACTGCACAAAAAAAAAAAAAAAGGTTTTGTCGTCACATACACCAGACTGGTGCAGTAAAATGTGTTTTACAGGGTCAGTCATAGTATGGCACCCCTGGCGCAAATTAGGGTTAAGTGCCTTGCTCAATGGCACATTGGCATATTTTTCACTCATCGTCAGCTCAACTATTCAAACCTTTCGGTTACTCGCTAACCGCTAGTCTACAGGCAGAGTTCTTCTTCCATCACATTAAACCTGGAGGTCAAAAGTACTTTTCTGAATTGATTACCTAAAAGGTGTAGAGATTTTGCAGACAACACTTGGTCATACAATTTCGACTTGACTCCGAGAAGGGGCAAGACCATACATATCACAGGGAGACTAGTGAGTCAACCTTTCTGTTTGGGAGAAAAGCCAACGCTTGCCTGTCAACATGCATCTGTGTGCAGTCAAATGGCAAGCGAGTCAGGACAGAATGCAGAAAGTGTTTGAGAGCCAGGCCTGTGTGTCAATAATAGTTTGAGTCATTTTAAATGCTAGAAAAGTCTGTGTGTAGTGAGGGGTCTATTTGTGGGTACTGAGACATTACTCTCGGAGTATGGGAAGAAATAGGTCCTCACTCAGTGGTGTACGTCTCACTGCACCTGTTACTGTTTACTGAGGGCCCACTCTGTCACTGTGAAAATGTGTACCCTGTTGGCAGTCTAGAGTATTATGAAGACCTATGATCTCAGACTCCTTCCCCTGTCTTATAACTCTCATTGTCCACCCCCTCCATTCCAAGAGACTTATTACTACAAATCATTCTATGCTCTGGCAGCTCCCTGGTGGTCTAGTGGTTAGGATTCGGCGCTCTCACCGCCGCGGCCCGGGTTCGATTCCCGGTCAGGGAACACGTGCTTTTTAAACCCTACAGAAAGCGCTCTCTGTTCAGAGACAAAATCTGTTATTTCAGTGTTTTACAAACTTTATTGTAAAATCATTTTTAATGGTAATGTAAGTCGATAATTTGCCAGTCATTTTAGTTTTTACAATAAAATCCCTCTGTTGAACGGAGGACAACCTGCACCACCATTTACCAAACCCCACAGTCAGTTATTCCTTTGCCTCAGCCAACATCCTACTCAAACTGTTCATCATCACCACATTTACTGTATCACCACTCCTTAAGACAGACACTCGGTGTTGTGTTCCTGGTCACCTAAAGCGAGACCGATTCAACACCTAGACCTGAGGAAGGGGGAGGGGGCGACAAAGTCAAGACCAGAAAAATGCGAGTCCAATTCAAGACCATGAATGTTATTGTCCAATCACCACCATAGGAGTTAAAAATGTCCAGTATTTCTGTGTTCATATTTCAGAATAACATATGGATATTTTAGATATTCATAATAGTGAATAAATGCATGCTGAGGGCAAATAGAGCCACTCTACAAGTTATTACTAACCCAAACACACTGGGGAACAATGAACTAAGGATTTATAAAATAATTATAAATGACACTATTTTAAAATTATGTTCTGATTTAATCATCAGTTTTTGTTGGATGGAAACAGTTAACAGTTTACAGGGCTGCAGCAGGTGTTATCAAAGAGGATGTTGTTGCTAATTTGTTAGCTTCTCCCATTTCAAGAATAACTTTCAACAAGAAGTTTCAAATGATCATCATCTGGTCTCAGCCTCCAGTATTTATGCTACAGTAGTTTGTGTGTCGGGGGGCTGGGGTCAGTTTGTTATATCTGGAGTACTTCTCCTGTCCGATTCGGTGTCCTGTGTGAATCTAAGTGTGCGTTCTCTAATTCTCTCCTTCTCTCTTTCTTTCTCTCTCTCGGAGGCCCGAGCCCTAGGACCATGCCCCAGGACTACCTGACATGATGACTCCTTGCTGTCCCCAGTCCACCTGGCCATGCTGCTGCTCCAGTTTCAACTGTTCTGCCTTATTATTATTATTATTATTATTATTATTATTATTATTATTATTATTATTCGACCATGCTGGTCATTCTTGGCCATGTTCTGTTATAATCTCCACCCGGCACAGCCAGAAGAGGACTGGCCACCCCACATAGCCTGGTTTCTTCCTAGGTATTGGCCTTTCTAGGGAGTTTTTCCTAGCCACCGTGCTTCTACACCTGCATTGCTTGCTGTTTGGGGTTTTAGGCTGGGTTTCTGTACAGCACTTTGAGATATCAGCTGATGTACGAAGGGCTATATAAATACATTTGATTTGATTTGATTTGGTGAGTGGAACTTTTCTATTGCAGCGTGCTTGCTGTTAGCCATCAATCAATCAAATGTATTTATAACGCCCTTTTTACATCAGCAGATGTCACAAAGTGCTGTACAGAAACTCAGCCTAAAACCCCAAAACGCAAGCAATGCAGATGTAGAAAGAAGCACGGAAATAACTTATTTGTGTGGAACACTGTTGCATTCAAAGTGGAACTGACAGCATTTTTTCAACATGAAATCTGTTCATATACACCCCCAGGAAAAATGACACTTTAAAAAATTATTCTGACAAGTGACAAATTAGATATGGTCATTTTCATGGTTTCCTAAATTCTTAGAATGTTTTGGAATGAAGTATTCTAAGGGATTTGTGAAAATAGAGAGAGGGAAAGCGGCCGAGCGTTTGGACAATTAATAGACACTGCTGTACAAAAAAACGAATAAAAACCTTGGTCTTGTCCAGGACCGGAGTCGACATGGAACGGACCGCTATAGCTAATCAGAGCTATAGTAGACCTTCATACAAACAAGTCATTTGAAACACGTGCCTGGAATCATTCACTTTGAACTGGACTGTGTTTACAGGCAGTTGCAACAGCGCGACTTTAAAATCATTATTACGCATTCGCCAAAAAACACAAAAAAAACCACACCTGACTGGATTTCAGCAAATATGTCAACACCAGCCTAATCTCGGGAGTTGATAGGATTGAAGTCATAAACAGCTCAATGCTTGAAGCACAGCGACGAGCTGCTGGCAAAATGCACGAAAGTGCTGTTTGAATGAATGCTTACAAGCCTGCTGGTGCCTACCACCACTCAGTCAGAATGCTCTATCAAATCATAGACTTAATTATAACATAATAAACACACAGAAATACGAGTCTTAGGTCATTAATATGGTCGAATCCGGAAACTATCATCTCGAAAAAAATGACATTTATTATTACAGTGAAATACGGAACCGTTCCGTATTTTATCTAACGGGTGGCATCCATAAGTCTAAATATTCCAGCTACATGACACAACCTTCAATGTTATGTCATAATTACGTAAAATGCTGGCAAAAGGGCGGCCCAAACTGTTGCATATACACTGACTCTGCGTGCAATGAACGCAAGAGAAGTGACAATTTCACCTAGTTAATATTGCCTGCTAACCGGAATTCTTTGTGTGCAAAATATGCAGGTTTAAAAATACACTGCTCAAAAAAATTAAGGGAACACTAAAATAACACATCCTAGATCTGAATGAATGAAATATTCTTATTAAATACTTTTTTCTTTACATAGTTGAATGTGCTGACAACAAAAATCGCACAAAAATTATCAATGGAAATCAAATTTATCAACCCATTGAGGTCTGGATTTGGAGTCACACTCCAAATTAAAGTGGAAAACCACACTACAGGCTGATCCAACTTTGATGTAATGTCCTTAAAACAAGTCAAAATGAGGCTCAGTAGTGTGTGTGGCCTCCACGTGCCTGTGTGACCTCCCTACAACACATGGGCATGCTCCTGATGAGGTGGCGGATAGTCTCCTGAGGGATCTCCTCCCAGACCTGGACTAAAGCATCCGCCAACTCCTGGACAGTCTGTGGTGCAACGTGGCGTTGGTGGATGGAGCGAGACATGATGTCCCAGATGTGCTCAATTGGATTCAGGTCTGGGGAACGGGCGGGCCAGTCCATAGCATCAATGCCTTCCTCTTGCAGGAACTGCTGACACACTCCAGCCACATGAGGTCTAGCATTAGGAGGAACCCAGGGCCAACCGCACCAGCATATGGTCTCACAGGGGGTCTGAAGATCTCATCTCGGTACCTAATGGCAGTCAGGCTACCTCCGGCGAGCACATGGAGGGCTGTGCAGCCCCCCAAAGAAATGCCACCCCACACCATGACTGACCCACCGCCAAACCGGTCATGCTGGAGGATGTTGCAGGCTGGAGGATGTTATTCAGAACGTTCTCCACTGCGTCTCCAGACTGCCACACGTGCTCAGTGTGAACCTGCTTTCATCTGTGAAGAGCACAGGGTGCCAGTGGCGAATTTGCCAATCTTGGTGTTCTCTGAAAAACGTCCTGCACGGTCTTGGGCTGTAAGCACAACCCCCAACTGTGGACGTCAGGCCCTCATGGAATCTGTTTCTGACCGTTTGAGCAGACACATGCACATTTGTGGCCTGCTGGAGGTCATTTTGCAGGGCTCTGGCAGTGCTCCTCCTGCTCCTCCTTGCACAAAGGCGGAGGTAGCGGTCCTGCTGCTGGGTTGTTGCCCTCCTACGGCCTCCTTCACATCTCCTGTGATGTACTGGCCTGTCTCCTGGTAGCGCCTCCATGCTCTGGACACTACGCTGACAGACACAGCAAACAGTCTTACCACAGCTCACATTGATGTGCCATCCTGGTTGAGCTGCACTACCTGCGCCACTTGTGTGGGTTGTAGACTCCGTCTCATACTACCACTAGAGTGAAAGCACCGCCAGCATTCAAAAGTGGCCAAAACATCAGCCAGGAAGCATAGGAACTGAGAAGTGGTCTGTGGTCCCCACCTGCAGAACCACTCCTTTATTGGGGGAGTCTTGCTAATTGCCTATAATTTCCACCTGTTGTCTATTCCATTTGCACAACAGCATGTGACATTTATTGGCAGTGTTGCTTCCTAAGTGGACAGTTTGATTTCACAGAAGTGTGATTGACTTGGAGTTACATTGTATTGTGTCGTTTAAGTGTTCCCTTTATTTTTTTGAGCAGTGTATTTCACAGGGTTTGAGATTGTGTAGGTGGCTTAGTGCATCATTTCTCTATTGTACTACATAATTGATAAGTCTTATACCTCCACAACACTGATACGCATTAGTAGGGATTAAGTTGTTGAGTATAAGCAATGCCCACTGAAAAAAAAGTGGGATATGGCTTATACCTGCGTATACCCTCCACTACACCACCGGCCCTTTGTGTTTTACAAATAGTGCACTCTCCTACATGAGTGCGCTGGTATTACGCTTGCTGTCCTTTCAGAATCACAAACATGTTACACACTGAACGCCTATAGGTTCGCCACTGCTCAAACGTCTATAATAGATAAAGGCTGTTAAGATAATGTTAAGTGTATAGAGCGCATTTGGAAAGTATTCAGACCCCGTAACTATTTTCATATTAAGCAAAAACAGATTTAGACATTTTGCAAATTTATTTAAAATAAATAAATATATAATTTACATAAGTATTCAGACCCTTAACTCAGTACTTTGTTGAAGCACCTTTGGCAGCGATTACAGCCTCGAGTCTTCTTGGGTATGGTGCCAGGTTTCCTCCAGATGTGACGCTTGGTATTCATGCCAAAGAGTTCAATCTTGGTTTCAGATCAGAGAATTTTGTTTTGCGTGTCAGAGTCATTTAGGTGCATTTTAGCAAACACCAAGCAGGCTGTCATGAGCCTTTTACTGAGGAATGGCTTCCTTCTGGCCACTACCAAAAAGGCCTGATTGGTAGAGTGCTGCAGAGATGGTTGTCCTTCTGGAAGGTTCTCCAATCTCCACAGAGGGACTCTGGAGCTCTGTCAGAGTGACCATCGGGTTCTTGGTCACCTCCCTGACCAAGGCCCTTCTCCCCTGATTGCTGTTTGGCCAGGCAGCCAACTCTAGGAAGAGACTTGGTGGTTCCAAACTTCTTCCATTTAAGAATGATTGAGGTCACAGTGTTCTTGGGGACCTTCAATGCGGCAGACATTTTTTGGTACCCTTCCCCAGATTTGTGCCGACACCATCCTGTCTCGGAGCTCTACGGACAATTCCTTGAACCTCATGGCTTGGTTTTGCTCTCACATGCACTATCAACTGTGGGACCTTATATAGACAGGTGTACCTTTCTAAATCATGTCCAATCAATTTAATTTACCACAGATGGACTCGAATCAAGTCATAGAAACATCTCAAGGATGATCAATGGAAACAGGATGCACCTGAGCTAAATTTAGAATATCATAGCAAAGGGTCTGAATACTTACCTCAATAGGTTATTTCAGTTTTTATTCAGTATAAATTTGCAAAAATGTCAAAAAAAAAAGATTTCTGATTTGTCATTATGGGGTAGTGTGTGTAGATTGAGGATTTAAAATAAGGCTGTAGCGTAACAAAATGTGGAAAAAGTCAAGGGGTCTGAATACACTGTATATTTGGCCTGGCGAAGTGGTTTTATGTACTGACTGAATGGAAGTTGATAATTATGTTTAGCTTTTAAAGAAATTACCAGTCGTCACTGTTCTAGACAGAGTCAAGACAGAGTACAAATGTATCTGACACCAAGACACTCAATATGTTGTCTCGAGACCAGTCTCGAGTACTACAACACTGCACACACAAACATACAAACATACCCGCACTGCTCTCCACTGTACTGTAGGTTGTACACCGGCCCAAAAGTCACTCCCAGTCTAGAGGTCTGTGCTTCTGTCAAGTTCTCAACATCTGAGCCAAACCAACTGAATGCTACTGCAAGTCTGAAGATCTGAGGCACAAGATGAACATCCACAAACACGGTAAATTCACACAGGCACATTGTCAAAAACAAGGAATGAACAAAACAAATACAAAAATACAAAACAAACAAAGAACATCCTTAGACCAGTGATGGGGGCAAGAGCAGAGAGTTTGAACATTGGTTGTGAGGACACACCCTCAGGTCCCATATCTATTCAGTCTCTGAATTAAGAACACATGGTGTAGGTTCAGTCTCATGGTTTTAGTCCAAAATAACTTAGTGTAAAAAAAATAAACAGGACACACCAAAGATTAGGAATAAAGAGGTAACAGAAGAGATCCTAGCTAAGTCACTCACTCACACACACACACAGGGAGAGAAGGGCCCGATCCAGGCCTGCAGACCTAAAAGCCTGGCTGTACCGTCAGTGGGATAGGGGTCTCAGTCCCTTAGGTTAATGTTGGGTGGTGCATGGTTGAGACACACACAGCCAAGCTGCACTGTCCTGACCCGTACTCCCTCTGCAGTCATGATATAGGCTTAGGAGTTAGAAATGTGAGTGTTATTATAAAACACTGCATGTTTACAGAGCAAAGCCTCCATAGGAGCATCATCCTAAACTTCCCGCACATGCATGAATGAGAAGTTCACAGACAGACGCACACCTCCACCAACTCCTATAAACAGGCCATTGCAGTCAGCCTAGCTGAGGAAGAGACATACATTTTATATACGGAATCTAAATGAGGAATACAATCACTTTTAGATTCGGAAGATAAGTATCAAATGTATTAAAATGTTAAAATGACAGAGGTTTGCTTGAAGGCAAGGGAAATACCGAGTGCAATCCCAGGTGCCTGTTCTCTCCCTCTACATCCAACAGGGGTCATCTGTTAAACCACAGAAAAAGTAACAACCATTCACAGCTTAACCTGATGCAGTTAATATTATCCGTGGCCTCTTAAGAGTCCGTGTGGAACCACAGTGAAGGGGTGCTAGCAATTATACTGCGTCACCCACTCAACCAGTCCCAAACATTCCTATAATACACCAGTGTTAACGGTTTTCCACAATCATAACAATTCATTTCTTCAATGAGTGTCACCACCATAAGTGATAGATCCATGGTGGAATCTGACGTGGTTAGCTGCAGCAAAATACTTTCCCGAGTGTTTCTATTCCCAGTGTAGAGGCTGCAGGAGTCCCATGCAAATGTGTAGTAAAGGCAGTCCAATAGTCCCCATGATCTGCAGTCCTCCAAGATCCCACCTCCCTACAGAGGCGCCCTACTCACAAAGAGACCAATGCTAGCCTGCTGTTAGAGGAATCTAGACGATATGTTCCCAGGAGGCTCCAGTCAGGGCAGCGGGGCCTGGAGAGGAAGAGAGTGGGGACGTGAAGTGAGGCGAGTGGACATAGGAGTGGGTTAGACCAAGTCAGCCTGGGTAGGACCAGGTTAAACAGGGATCCCCATACGGTGCTTCTTTTTCTTGACCGTTTTGAGGCCGGTGAGCCGGCGCACATCCTCCTCCTCTGAGTCGTCCATCTCATCGTCAGCCGAGAACAGGATCTGAGAGACAGAAAGATTGGAAATGAGACCAAAGGAAGTCACACTGCCTGGATGGCTGATATTCAAAGAACACTGCGATATGGGTCAAATGAGTTGAATCCCAGAGTTTAAAATGTTCACAGCAGCCAGCAAATCTCCCATGTCAGAAGAAATGCATCATTCTTCATCCATCTGTCTCAGAGGGGTGGAAAGATGGGGGTAGAGGCTGATTGCTTAGGGTAAAAAAAAGTGCTCACCCTGGTGGCAGTCTGGTAAATTACACCTTTTGGAGAGGCGCCTCCTTTTTGTCACGCATTCCATCTGACATAAATTCAAGCTCCACACAGAGCTCCCTGGTGGTCTAGTGGTTAGGATTCGGCGCTCTCACCGCCGCGGCCCGGGTTCGATTCCCGGTCAGGGAACACACGTTTTATTCTTTCCAAGAAGGCCCGACAACTGTAGCCCAGTCACCACAATCATTTTCTATTTACACTAGAGTACCTCTCCTTTTACCCGTTCATTCAGATCTTAAAATACACATGCATACAGTGCATTGAGAATGCATTCAGACCTCTTGACTTTTTCCACTTTGTTACATTACAGCCTTTATCTAAAATGTATTCAAATTGGTTTTTGTCCCTCGTCAAACTACAAACAATACCCCAAAATGAAAGTGAAAACGGGTTTAGAAATTGTTGCAAATGTCTTAAAAATAAAACCCGAAATACCTTTAGGTAAGTATCCAGCCCCTTTGCTATGAGACTCGAAATTGAGGTCAGGTGCATCCTGTTTCCATTGATCATCATTGATGTTTCTACAACTTGATTGGAGTCCAGTTGTGGTAAATTCAATAGATCGAACATGATTTGGAAAGGCAAACATCTGCCTATATAAGGGCATTGTGTGGATTGATGAGGGAAACATCTATTTAATCCATTGTAGAATAAGGCTGTACAACAAAATATGGAAAAAGTCAAGGGGTCTGAATACATTCTGAATGCACAGGTAAAATGAGAAGTACTCACCCGGGCCGCGGCAGTGAGAGCGCCGAATCCTAACCACTAGACCACCAGGGAGGTGTGAAAGTGGAAGGAACAAATGTCAAAGCATCTGGGTGTAGTATAGAGGGTTGCTATTGGGGTTGTTTACAGCATAACCAATATGTCAGCATCTGTAACTTCAACAACTAGGTCCAACTCATCACTATAAAACAAGCCTGCTATTTCCCACCACATATAAGATCACTGCTCTTAATCTCTATGTAGACACTGTTCATTTTTTTGTATAGCTTGAGGCAGATTACTAAAGCTATATATGCTCTGTGTACAGGAGGTTCATTTAATAGTGGGTTTGGGCCACACTGGTGGATTGCAGATGGTTCTTCTGATTGGAGGAAATGCGCAATGTGGTGGCAGTCTGCTACACTACATCCAGATGTCTATGAGAAACTACTCCCATCACACATGCCACGGCCAGTCGTGTGTAGTGCCACAAAGTCTATGTGACGGTAATTCCATAGGACATGCATTCCTAATATTAGATACAGCTCCCTGGTGGTCTAGAAGTAAGGATTTGATGCCCTCACCGCTATATATACACATTCAAGTTATTTAGCAGATGCTATTATCCAGAGCGACTTTAGTCACTCAACAATGTCAATAGTGCTATTAGAGCTGGGTGATAACGGCAAAAAGTAATAATATAAATTGACCCATTTTTCTTGATAACAATAAATACAACTAATATACACATACATACATAGTACCAGTCAAAAGTTTGAAAACACCTACTCATTCCAGGGTTATTTATTTATTTGTACTATTTTCTACATTGTAGAATAACAACTATGAAATAACACATGGAATTATGTAGTAACCAAGAAGTGTTAAACAAATCAAAATCAAATATTTAGCCAACCTTTGCATTCTCTTAACCAGCTTCATGAGGTAGTCAACTAGAATACATTTAAAATTAACAGGTGTCCCTTGTTAAAATTTGTGGAATTCCTTTCCTTCTTTTGAGCCAATCAGTTGTATTGTGACAAGGTAGGGTTGGTATACACAAGATAGTCCCATTTGGTAAAAGACCAAGTCCATATTATGGCAAGAACAGCTCAAATAAGCAAAGAGAAATGACAGTCCATAATTATTTTAAGACATGAGTCAGTCAATGCAGATAATTTCACTAACTTTTAAAGTTTATTCAAGTGAAGTCGCAAAAACCATGATGAAAACTGGCTCTCATGAGGACTGCCACAGGAAAGAAAGACCCAGAGTTACCTCTGCTTCAGAGGATACATTCATTAGAGTTAACTGCACCTCAGATTGCAGCCCAAATAAATGCTTCACAGAGTTTCAGTAACAGACAACTCAACTGTTCAGAGGAGACTGTAAAATCAGGCCTTCATGGTCGAATTGCTGAAAAGAAACCACTACTATAGGACACCAATAAGAAGAGACTTCTTATTGGCCAAGAAACACGAGCAATGGACATTAGACCGGTAGAAATCTGTCCTTTGGTCTGATGAGTCCATATTTTAGATTTTTTGCTTCCAACCGCCGTGTCTTTGTGAGACGCAGAGTAGGTGAACGGATGATCTCCACATGTGTGGTTCCCACCATGAAGCATGGAGGTGGTGTGATGGTGCTATGCTGATTACACAGTCTGTGATTTATTTAGAATTCAAGGCACACTTAACCAACATGGCTACCACAGCATTAAGCAGTGATACGCCATCCCATCTGGTATGCGCTTAGTGGGACTATCATTTTCCCCCCCCCAACAGGACAATGAGGGCTATTTGACCAAGAATTAAAGTGATGGAATGCTGCATCAGATGACCTGTCCTCCACAATCTTCCGACCTCAACCCAATTTAGATGGTTTGGGATGAGTTGGACCGCATAGTGAAGGAAAAGCAGCCAACAAGTGCTCAGCATATGTGCGAACTCCTTCAAGACTGTTGGAAAAGCATTCCAGGTGAAGTTGGTTGAGAGAATGCCAAGAGTGTGCAAAGCTGTCATCAAAGCAAAGGGTGACTACTTTGAAGAATCTCAAATATATTTTGATTTCTTTAACACTTTTTTGGTTACTACATGATTCCATGTGTTATTTCATAGTTCATGTCTGCACTATTAGTCTAATGTAGAAAATAGTCCAAATAAAGAAAGACCCTTGAATGAGTAGGTGTGTCCAAACTTGACTAGTACGGTATAATTTTTTATACCTAAAAGGGGTCCTCAAATTTTAAATCAAATAGCTAAATGATCCATGGTATTACTTTCTAAAAACAATTCCATATGTTAGCTTAGTAGAACCCAGACTGAATAGTTAAACACATAGATACCTGGACTAACTTTTTTTGACTGATCACATGCTGCGGTTTACTCAATTGGCCACTTTATTCCTAGTTATATGTACATATATCCCTCAATTACCTCGGCAGTGGAACCCCTTGTATAAATTGTTACTAATTGTGTTTATTTATTTAAATAGGTAAGTCAGTTTAGAACAAATTCTTATTTACAATGACGGCCTACCAAAAAGGCAAAAGGCCTCCTGAGGGGGCTGGGATAAAATAATAATAATTAAATAACAATGTAGGACAAAACACACATCACGACAACACTACATAAAGACCTAGGACAACATGTATTATGTGTTTGACTATTTTATCATTTCTAAATGTTGGTTCTCTCTGTATCGTTGGGAAAGGCCTGTAAGTAAGAAGTCAATGTTAGTCCACACCTTTTGCAACTTTGAAATTGGCTACTAGTGGGAACTTACACATAACTGTCAATAACATTTGATTGGCTTGGAAGAAAAAAAACTTATGGATATAACAACCAGATGAATTGGATATAACAACCAGATGAATTGGTTAAAACAGCAGAATTTGTTTAAGAAACATATCTATATCCAAAGATAAGTGGGCTTAATAGGTCCACTTACCCTAACAGTAAGTGTTTAAAAAATAAATTAAAAAATCCCCCCGTAATTACATTTAAAATTGTTCCTCAACAGTCGTATGCTTGTGCTTATCAGGATGCATCTCTCCCTTCAATCTGTGTGGAAAGGGGGAGAGGGAGTGTGAGCTGGAACCCAAAAACAGGGACAGGGTAGATATTTTCATTGCAGGAAGCATGCAAATGCATATTAAATGCTAAACAAATAATTGTTTTGGAACCCAAAAAATATGCAGGAAAGTTGTGTAGCCTAATCACCTAATATTACCGACGTAAGCAAATTTGCCTCAATAAGAGGGAATGTTGGTGTCGGTAATCCTTGCCTAGTTAAATAAAGGTTAAATAAAAATTCTCTAAGTGCTATGGCTCTCCAATACCCTCTTGTTAGTGGAGAAACCAATCGCCTAGGTTTCACAATAAGCTCAACCTTTGATACCAAAGCAACAACTCTGGACTCTAAAAAAAACTCCTGACGGATGAACAGTTTGATTTTACAGTTTCTGATTCATAAGAATTCCCCCTGCTCGAGACAGACTGTTAAATGACTTAATGTATGAATGTTTGTGAGTGTGGAGGTTGTCTCTGGTTTGTGGAGGAGATTACAGGCCTGTAAAGTGACTGACCATGGGCACCAGGTGGAATGATTTACAGCCCAGAGAGGCTCCTGCTGGTGCTGGGCAGGGTTTGTCTACACAGCCAGTGGAGTTCAGGGAGGATGTAGCTTAGCACAGTGGCTACATCAGCCTGAGGCAATGGAGGAGTGAGAGGCCACACAGGGTTGGTCTACACAGCCAGTGGAGTTCAGGGAGGATGTAGCTTAGCACAGTGGCTACACCAGCCTGAGGCAATGGAGGAGAGCGAGAGGCCACACAGGGTTTGCAAGGAGAGGGATTTTGGGGGTAAGGAGGAGAGGTGGACGAGGCTCAGAATCAAATCAAGGACTTTAGTCTATATTCCCGAGCTCTTTCCAAAACCAGCTTGTGTGTGTAATGTATGTATGATTGTGTTTTGAATTTTTTTTTGTCCATGACTTTATAAAATGGCCCTGTGTTAGTGGTGGGGTCCAGGTCTTACCTCAGACTCCGAGTCGTCGTGGGAGAGTGCCCGTCTGTAGCGCACCTTACGGTTGCCCCGCACATCCTCCCCCACCTCCCGCTCCTCCAGTTTGGCTTTTGTCCTCCCCTTCTTCATCAGGAAGTTATCTACCACCCAAAACATCAGGGCCTGAGGACAACATATGGTACACAGCCCATTGAGCAAGTACAACACCAGACACACATAACTGAGACAGTTTGATCACACACACACCACAAGCCTAACTGGCTAAAATCTGTCAACAAACATAACATCAAATACACATAGTTGTCGCAAACAACAACCTATGAAGTAATACCATTCCATATGATACCATGTTCTTCATAGAGCCCTGCCTCACGGAGGCACTGCACACTTAACTTACATTAACGAAGAATGGGACGATGAGCATGACGATGGCCAGCTCCAACTGAGGATTGTTTATGGGGTTCAGGAGAGCCAGCTGTGATACACAGACACACGAATGAGCACAACAAACAAGACAGGAAATACAAACATTAACACAACTAAGTTAAAACAGACAAAGTTTACTTTACTGTTAGAATTCATACACTTCCCACAGGGATAATATAACTGAACTGATACGAAATGGTCTGAACTGAAATGGCCATAGGTCAGGACCCTACCCAATATGCCCCCCCTACTCACCTTCTTCCACTGGGGGATGAGTAGGACCAGGATGATGAGGACCTTCTCAAACATCATGATGAGGATGTAGAGAGCACACTGGCCCGCCCACGCAGTGCACTGCACCGGCTCTCCTACACACACACACACCTCTTACTATACTTGTGAGGACTTTTTTGGGAACAATTGAGTCCCACTCCAAATACTGTTTTCCCTAACTCTAAACCCAATTATAACCCAAACCCCAAAGCCTAAAATAGTATTTTACAAGTGAGGACTGGCAAAAATGTCCCAACTTCTCTGAATATTTGTTGAGTGGTTACATTTCTCCAGGCCCATCTCAGCCTTTTACCAAAACAGAGGCAGGGTGACTGCTTTGTAATTGTTTCAACTACATATTGGTGTCTTTAAATCAAAGAACCAGGGAAAGTTCGTTGTAGCAAACAGAACTTGTTCAACTGAGGGAGAGTTTAACAGTGGTCCACTGTTTGATCTGGATGACATTGCAGCACTGCAGTGCACCAGGTAGCCTCTGCCCTCTTCTGGACATCATGTGTACTACAGGGTGAAAGGATCCACACCAACAAACACACACTCTCCTGATCCTCACCGTATTCTCCGAAGCGTAGAGCATCCCACTGCCTCCACTCTACAATGGCACTGACAGTCCTCACCCCGGCATAGATAAGCAGCATACCCAGAGATGCATCCAGGAGGAAGTTTATAAGGTAACTGAGGAAGAGAGAGGAGACATTATCCACTTCAAGGTTGAGGTATTTTTATTTCACCTTTATTTAACCAGATAGGCCAGTTGTCATTTACAACTGCAACCTGGCCAAGATAAAGCAAAGCAGTGTGACAAAAACAACAGTTACACATGGGATAAACAAATGTACAGTCAATAACACAATAGAAAATCTGTATACAGTGTGTGCAAATGAAGTAAGGAGGTAAAGGCAATAAATAGGCCATAGTGGCGAAGTTATTACAATTTATCAATTTACATTGGAGTGATAGATGTGCAGATGAGGATGTGCAAGTAGAAATACTGGTTTGCAAAATAGTAGAAAAAAACAAAAATTAAATATGGGGATGAGGTAGGTAGTTGGACGGGCTATTTACAGATGGGCTGTGTACAGCTGCAGCAATCGGTAAGCTGCTCTGACAGCCGATGCTTGAAGTTAGTGAGGGAGATATAAGTCTCCAACTTCAGTGATTTTTGCAATTCGTTCCAGTCATTGGCAGCAGAGAACTGAAAGGAAAGGCAGCCAAAGCAGGTGTTGGCTTTGGGGATGACCAGTGAAATATACCTGCTGGAGTGCGTGCTCTGTTTGGGTATTGCTATGGTGACCAGTGAGCTGAGATAAGGAGGAGCTTTACCTAGCAAAGACTTCTCGATGACCTGGAGCCAGTGGGTTTGGCAACAAATATGTAGCGAGGACCAGCCAACGAGAGCATTCATGTCGCAACGGTGGGTAGTATATGGGGCTTTGGTGACAAAACGGATGGCACTGTGATAGACTGCATCCAATTTTCTGAGTAGAGTGTTGGAGGCTATTTTGTAAATGACATCGCCGAAGTCGAGGATCGGCAGGATAGTCCGTTTTACGAGGGTATTTTTGGCAGCATGAGTGAAGGAGGCTTTGTTTTGCGAAATAGGAAGCCAATTCTATATTTAACTTTGAATTGGTGATGCTTAATGTGAGTCGAAGGAGAGTTTACAGTCTAACCAGACGCCTAGGTATTTATAGTCGTCCACATATTCTAAGTCAGAACCGTCCAGAGTAGTGATGCTAGGCGGGCGGGTAGCGATCGGTTGAAGAGCATGCATTTGGTTTTACTAGCGTTTAAGAGCAGTTGGAGGCCGCGGAAAGTGTTGTATGGCGCTGAAGCTTGTTTGGAGGTTTGTTAACACAGTGTCCAAAGAAGGGCCAGATGTATACAGAATGGTGTCATCTGTGTAGAGGTGGATCAAAGAATCACCCGCAGCAAGAGCGACATCAATGTTTACAGAGAAGAGAGTCGGCCTGAGAATTGAACCATGTGGCACCCCATAGAGACTGCCAGAGGTCCGGACAACAGGCCCTCCGATTTGACACACTGAACTCTGAGAAGTAGTTAGTAAACCAGGCGAGGCAGTCATTAGAGAAACCAAGGCTGTTGAGTCCGCCGATAAGAATACGGTGATTGACAGAGTCGAAAGCCTTGGCCAGGTCGATGAAAACGGCTGCACAGTACTGTTTTTTTAATCAATGGTCGTTATGATATCTTTTAGGACCTTGAGAGTGGTTGAGGTGCACCCGTGACCAGCTCGGAAACCGGATTGCATAGTGGAGAAGGTATGGTGGGATTCGAGATGGTCGATGATCTGTTTGTTCACTTGGCTTTCAAAGACCCAGAAAGGCTGGGCAGGATGGATATAGGTCTGTAACAGTTTGGATCTAGTGTCTCCCCCTTTGAAGAGGGGGATGACCGCGGCCGCTTTCTAATCTTTAAGACTCTCAGACGATACGAAAGAGAGGTTGAACAGGCTAGTAATAGGGGTTGCGACAACGGCGGCGGATAATTTTAGGAAGAGAGGGTCCAGATTGTCTAGCCCAGCTGATTTGTAGGGATCCAGATTCTGCAGCTCTTTCAGAACATCAGCTGTCTGGATTTGGGTGAAGGAGAAAGGGGGGGGGGGCTAGGGCCAGTAGCTGCGGGGGGAGCAGAGCTGTTGGCCAGGGTTGGGGTAACCAGGTGGAAAGTGCGGCCAGCCGTAGAGAAATGCTTATTGAAATTCTCGATCATCGTGGATTTATCAGTGGTGACAGTGTTTCCTAGCCTCAGTGCAGTGGGCAGCTGCTCTTATTCTCAATGGACTTTATTACAGTGTCCCAAAGATTTTTGGAGTTAGTGCTACAGGATGCAAATTTCTGTTTGAAAAAGCTAGCCTTTGCTTTCCTAACTGCCTGTGTATATTGGTTCCTGACTTCCCCGAAAAGTTGCATATCGCGGGAACTATTCAAAGCTAGTGCAGTGCGCCAGAGGATGTTTTTGTGCTGGTCAAGGGCAGTCAAGTCTGGAGTGAACCAAGGGCTATATCTGTTCTTAGTTCTACATTTTATGAAAGGGGCATGCTTATTGGTGAGGAAGGTACTTTTGAAGAAGAGGTAGACAACGTTATAAAGAGACTATCCTACATACAGTCATACGCACAGTTAGACAAACACAATGACTGACGGACACATACAAATATACAGACACTCACAGTGAACAGGGGTCCTCCTCTGTGAGGTCAGACAGGTAGACATTGGCAAAGTGAATAAACAGCATCCCAATGGCTTGTTTGGAGGTGTCCAGGAACCTGGAAGAGTTGGCCAGGACAGGAGGATATTTTAAAAACTCTTTGAGCATTCAAGTTGTTTCAAAAGCTGAACATAACATTACAACAAGCACCAGTCTTGTGTTTATCTTAGTTGCAATTCAGTATTCCCATTGTAACTAGGTCATAAGCAATATTGAAGAGGATTAGCTTGAATACACTGGTTGGGAGTGGGTGTGAGATGGCTCCTGTCTTACCAGATCCTCCAGGGCCTTCTCTCATGCTTGGGCTCCCTGAAGCGCTTTACTGTGGACAGGAGACAGACAGAGAGTCACATATAGGACTGCTGCTCTCCTTCTCACGCGGATACAAACGATGGCGGTGGGATGAATCAGTACCTCTGTCCTTCTAATTATGTCAAGGAGTAGATTCAATCAGCCTATTCATGTAAATTAATTTAGGACCGCTCAAGTCTGAACTTAAATAGGCTTTACATTTTCATCATCAAGTTTAGTATGATGGTCAACATATCAGCATGAAATGTAAGGGGCCTTTTTCTATGAGTATTGGCCAGTGTGATGGGAAATGCAGTTCAGTGTTCCCCTTTAACTAGGCTACACCTGGCACCATAGCCTAACTAGTAGACTTAAGACTGAACCAAACAATGTTCATTAGGCTACATTCTCTTAACAAGTCAGCTATTGAGATGCCATGTTTACACAAGGTCAGACTATAGAGGAAGGGTGAATGGTAAAAGAGGAAGTGGCACACTACTGTACTAAAATTGTAGTCAAGCTGATGTCACTGTGCCTATCATTATCAGCCAAATCTCACTTGGCCTGTGAGCAGAGGAAATACTTGGGTTGTTTCGCAGTGTAATCAAGAGGACCGGCTAGTGCTATGAGTATGTTACACCAGGCATGGTCATATTACATATCACACTGTCCTGACCACGTGACTGGTATATCAGTGACTTGAATCTTTCAGCATGATCACCTGGGTTACCAACCTGGCTATGCAAAAATGGGGATGAGATAGTGTAGGTTGGGAGAATGTGTTCAAACATTTTACCCTACAGACACAATAGCCTACATGAAAGAAACTGCCCGACTGCTACTCTGGGGTTCAGGCCCCTATGTGTACGAGAGGCACAAGCCACTGGGTTATTTTAAAGTCTAGGCCTACACTTTAATTAATCCCTGTGTGAGCGTGTGTATTCTCCCAATGTGATGTAATGGCTGACAAATAAAGCTCTGGCTGTTCCCAACAATAGTAATCTTGTTTCCATGCCCCCCCCCCCTTTCTCCTAACATCCATTACACATGATTGATTGCTGGGTGAGAAGTGGTTCAATGCTTTATGACTCAACTGGTCATTAATCTACTGGACATACCCTAATCCTCAATTTGTGTTTCAGCCATGGTACCACTAGACAACAATCTCCTAGTGTGTGTTAAGTACTTTACTGTGTGCGTGCATGCCTGTGTGTAAAGTATGTGTCTGTCACCTGTCAAAAGGGGAGCTTGTTTTCCTAGTGTGATGCCCAAACTAATGTTGACAGTGGCATTTTCATATGGTTGTGCTGTAACTTTAGGCTCCCTCATACTACTCTGTTATGTGTTGTGTATGTAACTACTGACACACCCTGCATGTAAGCTGTGGGCTGGGCTGTGTGACTGATGCAGGCTCAGGCCCAGCCAATTCCTGCTTAGAAATCTGCATCAAGCATCATCGCTGCTCTGAGAGCTGAACATTCCTCACCTCTTGCTGATGTGACTGAAGTTCCTCTTTACCAGCGAAACACTGACACTGAATCAAAGGGGAGGACAAACTACATGGCCAAAAAGGCACACCAAGGGGATGGGCCAACATAGATGTCTGTTGTGTCCAAAGTAACTCCGTCCAATCCAGTCTTTTGAGACACAGTGAATGCTATGACTGCCAGTGATTCTTGCCAATTGAAAACAGACAGACAATTCAAAACAAGTAGCCTAAGCAGGTTATCCAATTTCAACAATAAGCCTATACTGAACAAACAAGTCAAATTTCCAGCCTGGGTGTGCTTCTGGCTGGCTGTACTCACACATCAGCGTACTGAAGGCCACCATCGCTAGCAGGCCTTGCAGGAAGATGCCGAAAGAGTCCATCAAGGCACCGTTCTCGCAGCCACGGGTGTCCGCATCTGGCGTGGGACTGGCGGACACTGACGTATTGGAAGAGGACATAGCGGCCGGTGCAGCCACGTCCCCGGCTTGAGAAAGGAGACTCACCCCGCTAACCGCCATAGTTGACCAGATAAAAAATGGGTTGTTGGGGCGATGGCATATAGGTAGATAGCCAAGCAATAACGTAAATTTAAATGTCTCATCCACATAGAATGGGTGTCTTCGTCATCCAGCTAGCAATCGACTAGCTAGTTATGCAGACAATCTCGGCAAAACAGAGAACGATAACTAGCCACTAGTAATGGAATATTCTCCCTTTTAACTGCGGATCCATATCTTTTCGTTTCCTATGTAGCCAGTGTCAGCAAACAAATGCCATTGTTGATAATATTATTCCCGAAAAGCCATAAAAGGATGAGATACATACCATGCGTCAGCATCTTCTTTTACGACAAATCAAAACCCATCTTGGGTCCCTACCTAACGTGAACTAGTTAGCCTAGCTAGATACACAGGCAAGTATGGACAAGGATACTTCACGCATATACCACACTTACATGCATGCAGCTACTCAATGTTTTACTAACGGAAACATTAACAACAAAGTTGCATTTAACATCAGTCGGGTAAAAGATGAGTCATCCCAAGGCATGTTCTTCATGTCATTTTAGCTAGCAAATGAAGCTAGCTGATTTAGGCTATTTCTGTACCACTTAACGTTAGCTAGCTATGTTATCAAGCGCCTTGAGTAAATACAAATGTGTTGCGCTAATATCGCGTCAGGTACAAACCACCAGTTATCATTTTAGCTAGTCTAACGCTTCCAGGGTGAAGCAGGTAGTTGCTAACGCCGGTAATTTAGCTAGGCTAGCTAAATTAGCTACATAGTCTGGTCCAGTCCAAGTAACGTTACTTGCAATTGATCCCTCCTGCATGCATGAAATGCATGATATTGATCTTTTCACGACTCCAGATTTTATTTGAAAAAGCTGTTTAGCATAAAATCTATGAATAATGACCAGAGTATCCAGTCCATTCGTTGCATAGCTAGCTAATTTACCACTGGAATTTCAAGCTACATCACTTCTGAGTCTGAACAGACTGCCCACTCATGTTGACAAGACGTGAAGGTTCATGTGCTCGACGTGACACAATTAACGGCATCATGGGAAGTGTAGGAAAGATCATGAATCTCAAGAGGAAGAGATTCAGGCTTTTATTCCATATTCTCTTAAATATCATATTCCACAAACATATACAGTCAAATTAATCAATTGTATCTCCTGTAAAATATATTTGATCTCAGTGGCAGAGCCGGGTAAACGAGGGAAACTAAAAACACAGCAAAGAGTTAGTTGGCTAACGAAAATAAAATACCACACAATACCCAGTAATCTACCGAGGGTTGTAGGAAAAAGGTAAAACTATAAAATGTATCTGATTTCTGCTCCAAAAACACCTCAATCCTAAATGCTTTTACCACAGGCCCTAATGTCTTCAATATGATTATCAGTTCAAATCATTTTCAGAGATAACAAAAAGGCTGTTTTGAATGAAGGCCTTCACAAATACTTTCAAAGCAAATATGTTTTGTAGAAAATCAAGCTATAACCATTAATCACCCTGTTGTACTAGAATAGCTTTTAAATATGTACACTATACACAAATACACCCTGTTAGATACACTTTGCATACCACAATATAGTACAGTGGTTTATTTCTCTTTTGTGCTTAGAACATTGCATTGTCCATGCTTGCATGTTGATCAAATGAAACCAGGAGTCATTTTGAGACTGTCGGTGACAAACCTGAATATGAATATCCATGTGAGATGTCTTTGCCTAGAATAAAGCGGGGTAAACCCCTCTCTGACCATACAGTAGAAATTGCAAAGAAACAATGCAAGTCTTGAATCATCTGATATCCATGCCTGACTGCTGCTGCTGTTGTGCTGGGCCTGGGTGCAGAGTCCAAAGGATGTCCAGTGGTAGATCAGTTACGGAATCATTTCAGGTTACTGACTATGTAAAGTTTCTCTTATTTTAGAACCCTCAGCTACGTAGCAAATTGCTGGTAGAATGCCAGTTTGACCCTTTCGATATGGTGACACAGCTTTATGGCTGGTCCCAGTTTCAGGTCCATACACTCCTGCACCGTGGGCAGGTTGAGAAGGAGCAGAGCCTGTCCATCAATCTCCTGAAAACACAAGCACGGTCATGGGGTAAGACAACAATGGTCATGGATGTAGGCCACAGTGTACACACAGTTATACAGTAAAGATAATTATCGTGTGTGTGTGTCTGTGTGTGTAATTATTACCTGATCCAGGAAAATGCGAGCCAGGGGAGCACAGTCGGTGGTCCTGATGAAACGCACCACATCAGTCACACTCCACTCTAGGGGACTGGTGTCCAAACACAGCTTCTGGGGAGCCTCACTTCTTGAGCGCTGCAAAACAACATGCAAGACACAAAGATGCAGTTAATTATGTTTTTTTAACTTGAAAAGGGACAATAAAGTCTGGACAATACAACGTACTGTATATACAGTGCCTTGCAAAAGTGTTCATCCCCCTTGGTGTTTTTCCTATTTTGTTGCATTAAAACATGTCATTTAAATGTTTTTTTATTTGGATTTCACAAAATTGTGAAAAAATAACATTAAAATTAAAAAACAGAAAAGTGGTGCGTGCAGTATTCACCCCCTTTACTATGAAGCCCCTAAATAAGATCTGGTGCAACCAATTACCTTCAGAAGTCACATAATTAGTTAATAAAGTCCACCTGTGTGCAATCTAAGTGTCACATGATCTGAGTATATATATACACCTGTTCTGAAAGGCCTCAGAGTCTGCAACACCACTAAGCAAGGGGTTCCACCAAGCAAGCAGCACTATGAAGACCAAGGAGCTCTCCAAACAGGTCAGGGACAAAGTTGTGGAGAAGTACAGATCAGGGTTGGGTTTTAAAAAAAAGATCAGAAACTTTGAACATCCCACGGAGCACCATTAAATCCATTACTAACAAACCTGCCAAGAGAGGGCCGCCCACCAAAACTCACAGACCAGGCAAGGAGGGCATTAATCAGAGAGGCAAATAAAATACCAAAAATAACCCCGAAGGAGCTGCAAAGCTCCACAGCGGAGATTGGAGTATCTGTCCATAGGACCACTTTAAGCCGTGTCCTCCACAGAGCTGGGCTTTACGGAAGAGTGGCCAGAAAAAAGCCATTGCTTAAAGAAAAGAATAAGCAAACATGTTTGGTGTTTGCCAAAAGGCATGTGGGAGACTCCCCAAACATATGGAAAGTACTCTGGCCAGATGAGACTAAAATGGTGCTTTGTGGCCATCAAGGAAAACACTGTCTGGCGCAAACCCAACACCTCATCACCCCGAGAGAACACCATCCCCACAGTGATGGTCATGGCAGCATCATGCTGTGGGGATCTTTTTCCATCGGCAGGGACTGGGAAACTGGTCAGAATTGAAGGAATGATGGATGGCGCTAAATACAGGGAAATCCTTGAGGGAAACCTGTTTCAGTCTTCCAGAGTTTTGAGACTGGGATGGAGGTTCACCTTCCAGCAGGACAATGACCCTAAGCATACTGCTAAAGCAACACTCAAGTGGTTTAAGGGGAAACATTTAAATGTCTTGGAATCAAAGCCCAGACCTCAATCCAATTGAGAATCTGTGGTTTGACTTAAAGATTGCTGTTCACCAGCGGAACCCATCCAATTTGGAGCTGGAGCAGTTTTGCCTTAAAGAATGGGCAAAAATCCCAGTGGCTAGATGTGCCAAACTTATAGAGACATACCCCAAGAGACTTGCAGCTGTAATTGCTGCAAAAGGTGGCTGGGGGGGGGGGGGGTATTTTTTATTTTTTTATTTCTTGTTCGTTTCACAATTATTATTTTTTTCATCTTCAAAGTGGTAGGCATGTTGTGTAAATCAAATGATACAACAGTAGTTTACCTTTGGTGAAGGTGGGTGGTTCTCATAATCAGAGTAGGATGGGGAGTGAGGTTTCCTGCGCTTTCGGGTTGGCCGGGGCGTTGCAGGAGGAGAAGGGGACGGGGTGGGTGGCTGTGACTTCCCAATGGAATATTCTGAATCGTCCTGATCATCCTGGAGTTCAGAGCCAGTATCGTCACTCAGAGAGTCCTCATCATCCAGATCCTCCTCCTCTCCACTCCCCTGGGTTAGAGAAAGGGATGGTTCAGTTTAAAGATGTCTGGATATATAGAGATATGTATGCGTGTGTGTGTGTGTTACCTGTGGTGAACCGGCAGGTGTGTTGTCCAGTGAGGCTGAGGAGCGTCTCTTCTTATGGACGAAGAGTTGCTTCCTCCTCTTCCTCCTCCTACCTCTCCTCTTCACCCCCCCTTCCAGGTTAGAGTGCCCCCCTGGTGGGCGGCCCACTCGCCTACTCTTCTTCTTACCATAGTAATAAGCTGTAGAAAAAAAAATCAATATTACAATCTTTGTCCTCCTGAGCATTATAAATCCAATACTTTACAATCAATATTGTTTATTCATCTAAGTACACATAAAAACAGACACTGGTTCCCTTAGATTTTTCCCCCCTGCATATCAGCCTGATCTCAATAACACCAGCTATTTTAATACCCGTTTTCACAGATATGCATTAGATCTAGAGTGATTGATTAGGGCAGGGGCTCACCAGAGTACGGCACGTCAAATGTTCTACTGCTTGATCTCCTGTCCCTCTTATAGAATATTAACTCAAAAGTATTGTGGAGTCCCTGCATCTAAATATAAACAGTAAAAGCACCCAAAATGAGTACCGGCACCTATTACAGTTCAAGTCAAACACCGGTGACACGTACTGTATTTGGTCTTGGTGAGCACAGAACAGTTCTCTGAGCAGCGCTCCAGAACCATGCGAGGTCCAAACAGGTTTGGGCAACACTCCAGCTTCATGCAGGTCTTTCTACAAAACTCAGCCACGCAGTCTGCTGTACGCACTATATCCACCGTAGCCCGGTAACTCTTTCCCTTGTACCTGCCGGCCAAAAATAGATCCTCAGGTTTGCAACGCTAGGACTGCTTAGCCAGGTCCAGTACACACTTTAATAAAATCAACTCAAGCACAAAAGTTACAAACGTAATGATAGAGAATGCGTTCCTCACTTGGCTTTGAGCGTCTCTCCATGGCCGTGCCAGCGGTTCTCCTGGTCCAGCTGCAGCTCCCTGAGCACCCGGCTGGGCTTATAGGCAGAGTTGATCAGCAGAGTCAACACCTGGACAGGACACAGGGAGACGTGAACGGATTAGCATGGATACTATTCAAAGTGGGAAGTGATCTTCAGGGATTTTTATTTTTATTTTACCTTTATTTTACTAGGCAAGTCAGTTAAGAACAAATTCTTATTTTCAATGACGGCCTAGGAACAGTGGGTTAACTGCCTGTTCAGGGGCAGAACGACAGATTTGTACCTTGTCAGCTCGGGGATTTGAACTTGCAACCTTTCGGTTACTAGTCCAACGCTCTAACCACTAGGCTACCCTGGATAGTACAATTGTGCTCTATTACTAACCGGTTTCTAGAAGAATTGAGTAGTTTACTTTTGAGTATATTGTAATATAGTTATAATATTGTGTAGTATGGTTTTCCGATCCCACTCGGGTGCTCCTCACCTCTTTGAGCACCAGTACACAGTTGCCAGGGCCGACACACTGGGGCAGCTCAGCGATGCGGCCCTTGTTCAGGTAGGGGCCAGAAAAGCAGCGGTGGTTGAAGTAGATCTTAGGACAGCAGTACTTCCCGTTCCCCTGTCCTGTACAAAAAACATCACACACACAATGTAATAGCTGTGCCTCACCTCAGAAACAATCCTAATGTATTTGTCTGGGATGTCTAGATGAGAAAGAGAACACTCACCAGTCTCTGATTGGCTGGTCATCTGCTGCTTGAGTGCATCAGGTGTTGCGGATTTGGGTGGAGCTCGGCTTTAGGGACAAAGATACAGGTTAGTGGTCAAAGTGCACGGGACTGGAATATTAACCAATCAAAAGTGGACAAACAGCCAATGAACAGCCAATGATAAGAGTCCTTCCTTTCCCATAGGCCTACTTACTGTTTCTCAGGCTGCACCACAGCAATCCTCCTCTGCTTCTCAACTGTAAGACAATGTATAATCAACATGAAAACTACTGAAACTATACACAGTACTGTCAAATATTGTGACTGCAATATTAACAATTCCATGCATATTGTGGCATGGCACCCCTTCAGATTAGAGAGAGGAACAGAGGGATCCTATTTTGGGATGCCCACCTTCGGGCTTGATGGGGTACAGCAAAGGGTAACCGTTGGTCTCACACCAGCTGACAGGAAAGATGTCCAACGAGTCCACATGAGCTATAAGCTCTGGCATAGCCTGTTTCAGCCCTGGACACACAGGGACACAAATGATTTAATCACACAACTTATTAATGATCTAATATCAATACCACCATTGTGAACAAGCTCACACTTAAATGGTCTCAAACTAAGCTTTAAAAACGCAGGGCCCAAATATGAGGCGTAGCTACGGGTTCTCACCTTCCAGGCCAAGCCAGATATGTTGCCCTTTAACCTTGATTACTGATGCCACATGAATGTGCTCAGGTGAGAGTGGGTTGACCGCTTCCAGTTTCATGGCCTCTTTAAAGCTGTGATCGGACTGTTCCTGAGACAGACAGAGAGACTTCAGGAGAGAGAGATTATTCATTGCCCCTGTTCATCCATGCTATACACTCATGTTATAACATGCATTGTTCTATGAGGCCGTTTGTCAGACAGCGCATGACTCACTGTGGGGAAACAGTGTTGTGGTGCTGCCTCGGCCTCACTCTGTTTCAGGTAGTCTGCCCAGTCAAAGTCCTGCCCCTGGTACCCTACACAACCGGAGAGAGAGAACACAATACAATTAGCTTAATGTTTAAGAAAAAAAGTTGAGCACAGTTTTAAAAGTAGTTCTGTAAATGTTACTAGTGTTTCCTCACCTGGAGGGGGGCTGAGCGGGAGACCGTTCTTCAGGCTCCACTGGGCGGGAAAGATCCCAGGACTGTCCCTGTGACACAGGAAGGACTTCCCACGGCCTTCTGTCACCAAATCATCACCACAGAGATTATCCATCTTTACCAGGAAGTACTGGTCACTGAACACCTGAAGAGAAGAGGTAGGTTATGACATCATACTCATGTTGGCTCTATGCAGTAGTTACCCTACCCTTCCTCCATGACCATATCACACCCAAAGCTAGCCTCATACACAACCATACTGTATCTCACTGACTACCCACTTCCGCATGGAGTGGATAGACTCCCAGAGTTTACATGGGTACTATGTCAGGATTCATCTTTACTCTCCTAGCCCTGAGGTGAACACTGATCTGAGTGGACTGAATAGGCAGCAACGATATGGTGGAAACTGTTGGGTGGAGTACCTTCATTACTGTACTGCCATCATCCAACCCAGTCATTCATTTTGGCCTGGGAAGGACGCATTCAGACAAATCCAGGAGCCTGAGGTGAGAGGGGGACAGTAAAGAGGTTGTTACCTTGGTAACGGTGGCAGGACTGATGCAGAATGGGGATGCAGGGTCAACGGCCTCCAGTTTCATCCCCTCAGTGAAGCAGTGGGCAGCGATGACAGGCCGGTCCTGATGCACGCACACACACACACACCACACAGTGATGGCTTATTATATTAATATTGCAGACCCTTGTAACGTTAGTAAATAATGCTTGGTAGTGCCATCACCTTATAGAACTCCTCAGAGAGGGCTTCATCATGAGGCTGATCAATCATCCTCTGTCTGACCTCCTCCCACTTCTCTTCTGTGTGCAGGGCGACCAGGGCTGAAACAAGCAAGCACGCACACACACACACACACACACACACACACACACACACACACAAATTATCACGTTAAAACAGTAAAAACCGCAACCTCCGATTTATTCATAAATTGTGTTTGCATCTTAGCCCTTTGATGCATAAGATCACATATTTGTGATCATTGTTGAGTGGTCCCTGCAGCTTACCATCACAAATAGCAAGTAGCAACAGAACGCAGGATGCAACCAACATGTCTAAACAGCATTGCTGTCTGAAAAACAATGTTGTTATGTACTGATAGGAAATAAAAAAAGGTATTCACAACTTTATTCCTCAATTTCACCTTTTATTGTAAAAGATAAAACGCAAACTTCGTCATCCAAGCATCACACGGAACACATCCACAGCCAAACTCATTCCATAAACCAGTCTAAATAATAGGTTGTGCTGAGAATTTTAATTTTATTTTACATAAGTTAGCAACCTAACTGCTAGACTTGTTTGCAATGTACCACATCTCTGGTGAGCACAAGGGAGAAATGTAATATTGTTTAGAAAAGACATGCACGTCAGCTAAGATAACAGCAGGTAAATTCTTTATGATGGCAGCCATGTTTGTTTATGCTTGACAAGTGAAAACTCCCTAATCCCAGAATGACATTCACTATAAGACACAAATAAATGAAGTCAAAGTCAAAGATGGCTGCGTCCATTGTCTAAAAAACATGAACTTTGTTTGGCCACTTTTCAGCATATTACAAATCTTCGATGTACTTGTTACAGCGTATAAAAGAACCGGAGTACATGACATGACAAGTCATTTACAGTGTTTGACAAATCACATAGCAAATAAAATGTTATCAACTCACAGATCACCACCACCAAATAAAAGCCTCCTGCCTAGCCTAATCATAGTGTGAAAGCTAAACAGGGTTGCCAGATTGAGTTAAAAACCATTTTAGGATGTGTAATGGGAATTTTAATGTTTGTGCTTTTCTTATAACTCATTTCTGTGTTCTATTCATGTGCTGTTCGATAAGCCAATTTCTGTGTTCATGCAAGTGGCTGACTGTACAAATCCTCATTTATCAGTAGCTGCAATTTGGCAGTACGCCCAGATGTTGTTTTGAGAACGAACTAAAGATATCTCAGTTAAGGTCTCAGTTTAGAGAGAAGCCTTGTGAGGTATTGGTCTGTCCCATGTTATGAAACAGTATTGGTTGGTCACATGAATGAAACAAAACGGTAATGATGAATTAATTATGCTAAATCTTGTAAATATAACTTGTCTGTGTATAGTCATATATAAAAGACAACTGCTGGGTCTGCCCAACGAGAGCTCCTGATTGACATGTGTACTATGGTGCATTGAGTTGGTTGGGATATTTACGTTACCTCAGATATTTACGTGACAACCAGAAAGCTTTATAGGATGTCAACACACATGGCACCACACATAGCTGGAATTCACTAATCATAATCAGTACAACTTTCCAAAAAGTATTTTACACGCCATACACTACATGACCAAAAGTAAGCGGACACCTGCTCATCGAACATCTCATTCCAAAATCATGGGCATTAATATGGAATTGGTCCCCCCTTTGCAGCCTCTACTCTTCTGGGAAGGCTTTCCACTAGATGTTGGAACATTGCTTCCATTCAGCCACAAGAGCATTAGTGAGGTCGAACACAGATGTTAGGCAATTAGGCTTGGCTCGCAGTCGGCGTTCCAATTCATCCCAAAGGTGTTCGATGGGGTTGAGGTCAGGGCCCTGTGCAGCCAGTCAAGTTCTTCCACACCTATCATCTCAATAAACCATTTCTGTATGGACCTCGCATTGTCATTCTGAAACAAGAAATGGCCTTCCTCAAACTGTTGCCACAAAGTTGGAAACACAGAATCGTCTAGAATGTCATTGTATGCTGTAGCATTAAGACTTCCCTTCACTGGAACTAAGGGGCCTAGCCCAAACCACGAAAAATAGCCCCAGACCATTATTCCTCCTCCACCACATTTTACAGTTGGCACTATGCATTAGGGCAGGTAGCGTTCTCGGCATCTGCCAAACCCAGATTCATCCATCGGACTGACAGATGGTGAAGTATGATTCATCACTCCAGAGAATGCGTTTCCACTGCTCCAGACGCCAATGGCTATGAGCTTAACACCACTCCAGCCAACACTTGGCATTACGCAAGGTGAGCTTAGGCTTGTGTGAGGCTGCTTGGCCACGGAAACCCATTTAATGAAGCTCCCGACGAACGACAGACAATTTTTTTCGCACTACGCGGTTCAGCACTCAGTGGTCCCGTTCTCTGCTGTTGTTGCTCCTAGATGTTTCCACTTCACAATAACAGGACTTACAGTTGACCGGGGCAACAATTTAATGAAGTGATTTGTTAGAAAGGTGGTATCTTATGACGGTGCCATGTTGAATGTCAATGAGCTCTTTAGGAAGGTCATTCTACTGCCAATGTTTGTGTATGGAGATTGCATGGCTATATGCTCGATTTGGTACACCTGTCAGCAACGGGTGTGTTTGCAATAGCCAAATACACTTACTTGAAGGGGTGTCCATATGATTTTATAAATATAGTGTATGTGTCCATTATAATCTATGCAAGAATCGGAATGCATGATTTGTCAAAAGTACTTGAAAATGTGAATAAAACAGTAAATATATGATGCTCCATACATACAGTTGAAGTCGGAAGTTTGCATACACTTAGGATGGAGTCATTAAAACTCGTTTTTCAACCACTCCACAAATTTCTTGTTAACAAACTATAATTTTGGCAAGTCGGTTAGGACATCTACTTTGTGCATGACACAAGTACTTTTTCCGACAATTGTTAACAGACAGATTTACTTAACTTATGTTTCACTGTATCACAATTCCAGTGATTAGAAGTTGACATACACTAAGTTGACTGTGCCTTTAAACAGCTTGGAAATTTCCAGAAAATGATGTCATGGCTTTAGAAGCTTCTGATAGGCTAATTGACATAATTTGAATCAAAAAGAAATCAGCCAAGGCCTCAGAAAAAGAATTGGAGACCTCCACAAGTCTGGTTCATCCTTGGAAGCAATTTCCAAATGTCTGAAGGTACCACGCTCATCTGTACAAACAAAAATATGCAAGTATAAACAACAAGGGACCACGCAGCCATTATACCGCTCAGAAAGGAGACATGTTCTGTCTCCAAGAGATACTTTGCAAAAAGTGCAAATCAATCCCAGAACAACAGAAAAGGACCTTGTGTAGATACTGGAGGAAACAGGTACAAAAGTATCTATATCAACAGTAAAACGAGTCCTATATCGACATGACCTGAAAGGCCGCTCAGCAAGGAAGAAGCCACTTCTCAAAAACCGCCATAAAGCCAGACTACGGTTTGCAACTGCACATGGGGACAAAGATCGTACTTTTTGGAGAAATGTCCTCTGGTCTGATGAAACAAAAATATGCCCATAATGACTATCGTTATGTTTGGAGCAAAAAGGGGGAGGTTTGTGAGCTGAAGAACACCATCCCAACCGTGAAGCACAGGGGTGGCAGCATCATGTTGTGGGGGTGCTTTGCTGAAGGAGGGACTGGTGCACTTCACAAAATAGATGGCATCATGAGGTAGGAAAATTCTGTGGATATATTGAAGCAACATCTCAAAATATCAGTCAGGAAGTTAAAGCTTGGTCGCAAATGGGTCTTCCAAATGGACAAAGACCCCAAGCATACGTGGCAAAATGGCTTAAGGACAACAAAGTCAATGTATTGGAGTGGCCATCAAAGTCCTGACCTCAATCCCATAGAAAAGTTGTGGGCAGAACTGAAAAAGCGTGTACGAGCAAGGAGGCCTACAAACCTGACTCAGTTACACCAGCTCTGTCAGGAGGAATGGGCCAAAATTCACCCAACTTAGTGGTTTGTGGAAGGCTACCCAAAACATTTGACCCAAGTTAAACAATTTAAAGGCAATGCTACCAAATACTAATTGAGTATATCATCTTCTGACCCACTGGGAATGTGATGAAATAAATCACTCTTTACTATTATTCTGACATTTCACATTCTTAAAATAAAGTGGTGATCCTTACTGACCTAAGAAAGGGAATTTTTACTAGGATTAAATGTCAGGAATTGTGAAAAACTTAGTTTAAATGCATTTGGCTAAGGTGTACAGTCGTGGCCAAAAGTTTTGAGAATGACACAATTATTAATTTTCACAAAGTTTGCTGCTTCAGTGTCTTTAGATATTTTGTCAGACAATCTTACTGGCAGCAATATCCTTGCCTGTGAAGCCCTTTTTGTGCAAAGCAATGATGACGGCACATGTTTTATTGTTTGTCCACCTGCCTCTGGTTACCTCATGGTAACCATGGTTGAAAGAGGAATAACAATGATTCCAAGCACCACCCTCCTTTGAAGCTTCCAGTCTGTTATTCAAACTCAATCAGCATGACAGAGTGATCTCCAGCCTGGTCCTCGTCAACACTCATACCTGTGTTAACGAGAGAATCACTGACATGATGTCAGCTGGTCCATTTGTGGCAGGGCTGAAATGCAGTAGAAATGTTTTTGGGGATTCAGTTCATTTGCATGGTAAAGAGGGACTTTTCAATTAATTTCAATTCATGTGATCATAACATTCTGGAGTATATGCAAATTGGCATCATACAAACTGAGGCAGCAGACTTTGTGAAAATTAATATTTGTGTCATTCCCAAAACTTTGTCACGACTATGTAAACTTCCAACTGTATGTACGGTGTGCTACAGTAGAAATGACATCACAATAAAGAAACTATAATGATAACGTAATAAGTCACTTACTTTGATAGGAACACACACGTCCAAAGTTTTTATTAGTAAGGAAAACTAATATTAAGGCAATGTGGGCGCCAGCTGGATAATATGCCAGGGGAAAAAAGTTTGTGTTCTGACTAGAGATATGCAAATGTCTGCATATTTGATCTGGGGAAACACTTGGGAAGTGTTTGGGATCTCCTCGAAGAGAGAAGTTTGTCCAGCTCAATAAAGCCTCAAATATAAAATGGTCCACAACAGTGAAATGGGCTACTTCTTATGTGAATTAACAAGGAGGCGGAACACACCTCAATTCAAACTGTTGATAGAAAATAAAACTTGTTTGAAAATAACTTGAAATTGATAAGTTAAAACATAGCCTATAGATAAATAGCAGGCAGTGTGCCTTGGTTTGAGGACAGTGTGGGTTCACTGTCCTGTTGTGTAACAATCCCATTTTGGAACAGTGAGTCCATTCTGACATCACACATATAAAAGAAACGTTGGGGCGACCGTTAGAGATTTGTGGAACACACGTGAAAAGGTTCAAACTGAATTTACCCCAGGTATTTTTGAAAAGAGGATCAGCTTACCTAAAGGAGGCCTGAGGGTGCAGCCATGCTCCTTGGCCCAGCCATGTGGGTGAAGGCGGGGGTGCAGGTAGTAGAGCCAGAGGGTGGAGTGTGTTTCAGGGAGCCCCTCTGTGCCTGCTAGGCGTAGTCTCAGCCTGCCACCCACATTCTCCTCCACCTCAGCGCCCCACGCCACCCCAGGGTCAAAACTGTCCTGGAGCTCCACACTGCAGCCTGGAGACATCAGGTCCACTGGGTCCTTACGACGCTGAGGCCACACACACACACACACACACACACACACACACACACACACGGAGTTCAAAACCCTTGCCTATCTGTCATACATTCCCAGTTGTTCTAGTTTATAACTGAGCACCCCCTTACCCCTTCCAGCAGGTTGGCAGGTGCACTGCACTTCTCAGCCAGGGCTTTCTCCAGGATGCCCTCCCAGTCTGGCTGCTTCTCTCGCACACCTGAGGAGGGCGATGGAGAGGCACGATTACAGAATATGGAAAGAAACCTCAGAAATGTTTTTAGAAAACAACATTTTAGATTTGACTGTAATAACCCGTGTAAAACAACACCCGTCCAACTGAGTTTCCTCCCCAGCCCTAGTTCTCTTACCCTCGGAGGGTCTCATGGGCTTGCCCTGCTGCCGGCTCCAGCCCAGGGGGTGGAGGTCCGCCGTCATGATGTCACACCAGAAGTCAGCGCGGCGGTCATCGTGGTAACCCTCGTAGCGCAGGAGGAGCAGCTGGCCACAGGTGGTGATGATGGTGGCCACCCAGTAGGGTTGGTCAGGCTCTGAACGCACACACACCTCCAGCTTCATACCTGGAGTCAGCCCTGTCTGCAAGCCCTGGTCCACCTGGGGGATGTTGAAATATCTTACAAGGTGGATTTGGGATCAAGAGTGTGTGAGTATTGTGTGTGGTTATGAGAGGATTGTGAGCGGTCTCAGTACTTACGTGTTTGAAGGCATGGTGGGGCACAGACAAGGTCCCGTTTTCCTCCAGATATTCATCCCAGTTAAAGTCAGACACGTGCTGACTCGAGTCCTCATCTGCAACACACACATACACCAGTTCAGTTCACTTTGTTACGTTAGAAAGACCTCGTCACCAGTAACAAAGCTGGAGGTCCATGTAATTACTCACCAGACTCCAGTGACTCGTGACTCATGTTAGCTCCTCCCACAGGCCAAGTCTAGAAGCTCTGGGGAAGAAAGGAGAGCTGGATTATTATTTGTGTTTGACAGCCAAAATCAGGAGAGCAAGTGAGAATAGTAGGTGGTTGGTAAAAGTGGTACAGCTGGTGAAAGAGAGGTAATTTGTCCAGTGATTACATTTATTTTTGTGAAATTTGATGTGAATTGCCAAACAAAAGCATAAACAAAGTTTAGTTAGTGTGTGTGAGAGAAGTGAAACTGAGAACATTTAGGTAAGGGTTTTGAAAATACAAATGAGCCTTCTAGCTAAGTTTCTAAAAGCATGAGTGAGGCCTCTTAAAGACATGATAACTTTGAACCAAAGTTGAGCTGTAGGCTTATAGCCAGTCTGTGACAACAAAGCAGATTAAAGAATTGAACACAAAAGAGAAATGGCATTTATATACCGGGCATGAGAGAGCATTGGAAATGACAATAGCTGAGAGGTTTGTGTATAGGATGTAGAAGATAGCTGCTCGGTCACTGCTGCTCCATTCAGCAGGGCTGTCAGGCCCGTCTTTGTCAAGTCTGATGTCTCTATTAAATTAGAGACAGCCATCAGACAGGGTCCTTCTGACCACCGCACGGACACCGCGACCCAGGATCAGCCCATCCTTTCACCAACGACCCTGCCGCCCTCAGAGTACACACACAGAGCTATCCAACCAAGCCCGACTGAATTTTCTGACACACACAGACAGTGTAAAGGGCCTCATTGTGCTGGAGATCATACTGACGTCTCACACTAGGGAGGATAAAAAGAGCAGCAGAGCCATTTAGCCATTTGCACACAGCCAAGCCTCACTGTTGAGGTGTATTCTAATATACCCGATGATCACAAAAAAAAGTATTCTAACAGTTGTTGATAAAGATTGAAAATGTCAGCAAGTTTATTGTAATATGATATAGACAAGTTAGAATGAAGCTGAGAAGGGAAGGATGAGGGGTTGATAAAATATTATTATGCTGATATTTCTGGGAATTCACAGCTAATTCAGTTAAACAAACTCTCAGTTCATCACCAAAGTGAACAGGATGACTAACAACTTCCCCTATGGTTTGAAAGAGGCCTGCCCAGTATCCACACACACCACCAGGCTCCCTGCCAATCTGACTCTCTCCACCAAAAGATAGACCCAGCAGAAATACACTGACTCGCCCTGAAAGAGAAACTAGAATGCATACACAAAAACAAACATATTTTTAACATGCAGCTGACTGAATCAAGTCCTCTTAGTCACTGGGTGATCACTGGGCAGGAAATGCAAGCAAAATAAATGCATTGATTGAACACACAAGGGTTTGAGAAATGTACTTTAAATGAAAGTGAAGTCTTGATGACAAGGGTTTATGTCAAGAATAAAGTTAGACTGTTGGGAGTATTTTCATCAAGTGTAACACAATTACAATAATAGTAGCCTATTTGTTTATGAATCCTTTCTGTCAGCAATTTGCTTTCACATAGGCTACTTCTTCTTTGAGAGATTGTATTATTTCAGGGTTGCATGTTGCCAATGTCAAGTAGGGGCCTAATGTTAGTGGGGTGTTCGTGAGCCCCTTGCACGTCAGAGGGCAGTGTTGTTGTCCCACTGTTGTTGTTGTCTCAGTGTTGTTGCAGTGTTGAAACTGTTCTTTGAACTGGATTTTCGTGTAAATGGCCATAGGAGAGCCTGACCATAAATAGCTCCAACTTAATTACCAATGGCAGACGTAAATATAAAAGTTTTGCGAAAAAAAACCCACTTCGCATTGCTATTTCATTGGCAAGTGGAAGAAACAATGTAGCATTTTAGCCTATAGATGCACATCAATTGAAACAATGTTGCAGTTTAATGCCGCAGGTCATTTGAAAAAAATGTTGCCGCGATCACTCAAGTTGCATAACTGGGAAGTTGGACCTGGAGAGAAATGGGCAGTTTAGTGCTTAGAGTAGCCTACGTGGAAATATCAATGTGTATAGCATAATTTAGGCCTGATCTGTTAGGCATATTCCATCAACTACAATTTATTTAAAACAAAATAAAAAATAAAAATGGCAAGGCTATTTGTAAAATAAAATACATCCGCAGACGTCCATCAAGCTTGTGCAACCGTTATTATATAGGAGCGATATCCAACTAAATAAATGGATTAAGTACATTAACAACATTTGTGGGAATTCCGATAGAAGGTTACTTACCGCAATATGGATATTAATTTGAACGCACGAGCGCCGATGATCCAACTTTCACACTGGAACGTGCACTAAAGAGAAGAACACCGAATGCAATAAAGAACATGTATTTCATAGCCTCTCTGTGTTTATGCCATATAGGTCAGTTCAGAAGCCAACGGCACCGCAGTAGAATGCGGCTGATTCCGCACATGCTAAAAACGCCTGTGACCAAGTCAAGTTACTGAAACGTCATGGCTTGAGCGATAGGCTATACTAAGCAATACCGGCGCTTGCACTCGACCGAGCCAGAGTCATCTTTTTCAGAGACGGGAAAAAAGATGCAGACAGCACCAAATTACATTATATCATATTAAGATCTTAATAAACAAAATATTGTATGTGAGTATTTGGTCACAAAATCTGATTCTTACCAGTAAATAGTTTTTCAAGTCGGTTTTAGATGCCGTCTCTTTCCGCCTAGTCGTTCACGACCTCATTCCAATATGGCACAAACTGCCACTGCGCATGTTCTGCCGCCTATATCTACGTTCTAAACCAGAGTAGCTGATATTGTCGGCGTTGAGAATAAAAATATGACTTCCACCTTCAAACACAATAAAAATCTAATATCCAAAAACCAGAATTAACAGATGCAAAGAAACAGAAAACAATGTTTTCTTTAACGTTGTTTAACAATGTTAATCTTCTTTAACGTTGATTGAGAAAGAACCTTTAGCCTACGTTTGGCAAATTCCCTTATGGATTCAACACTTTGTTAATCGTTGAACTAGAATATGGATTGCATTGGCCTATATAATCGAGCCACTTTCGTTGAATGGCATTTCTTTCTCCACAAAACTGTCAAGGTGATATCGACTTTTGACTGAAACAGCATAAAATAACTCGATGTTGCTTAATTTTGCTCCATTGTTCGGCACATTAATTATCCCCCCCGCCCCCAGCTTTTTTTGGGGGGGCTGGGCGGTGATAAGGTGTTTATGAAATGTTTGGGTGTAGAGTTTTTTTAGAAATATGCTTTCATGGCGAACCCAATATGTTCTAGATGTGAAAATCGTTATAAAGAGACCCGTTTGTTAAAAGCAGGTTCCCACTAGGCTGTTGACTCTATAGGCTAAAGCTTAATCCCCACAAATACCAATCCATTTGGTAACAAATGAAATGTCTGAGCTGTCCCACAGTCGTTGAGAATGGAAATGGCATAACTACAATTCAATAAATGTAGCATAACAATAATCCATTCGCTAGAATGAACATGTACGAATGGCTTGAACATTAAAACAACAGTTTATTAGCCTATTTCTTTCCAATTTTACAAAATCGATTTGATCTTTCTTAAATATTTGTTCCCAACAAGAAGTAGCCGCAGATATGATAACCATCAATACATCAAAGGGGAAATAGGTCTAGTGCCATTTTGAGACATGACATGGGCCTATGTGGTTTTATTTTGGAGGGGAAAAAAGGATGTGGATTTATATTCCTAATATAAACCTCAAATGTCAATGGTGTCCGAGTTGCTAGGGATAGAATAATATGCAGCCATAACATGAGATAATCTTAATTTATACAGGCTTTTATGAGCCTTCTAAAGGCTTGGAAGCTTGGCAGATGTCCCAATGATGCAACTTTTCAACCATTGTTGGTTAGTGCAGTGAGCTTATGTGATGCCAGGCAGAGAGGGAGGGAGCGGACTCAGAGGACAGTTGCCGTGCGCACTGCAGGAATGTCGTCGGCCTCCGAGGCTCAGACAATGAGATGAATAGTAATTGTAGAACCTGACCGCTAGATGGCAGGGTAGTCAACCTATTGTAACCTACAGTCAAAAGCAGGGGCGTTACAACGATTTGATGACATTGGGGGCTTAGCCCAAAGCCAGAGGAGGAAACTAGCAGGGGTTTCTGGGGGTCTCCACTGGAAGAAAAAAAAACTATAATTTTAACAGCTAAATGCAACAATATAGTGGACTTTGAAATGAACATTAATAAGAAGAATCAACATGTCATTTCTATTCAAAAGCCAATCCAATATAAATACCATACAAGACATTCAGGTAACTTGCACCTTCCCACCTACCATAGCAGTGGTGTCAGTTCAGCCAAACCTTTTTTGGAAGTTGAAGCTCATTTACTGCCTTTATTCACAATTTAAAACACACAAAAAAAATATTTGGAGAACAGCAAAAATAATCAAAATGTATCATCACCGAAATATTAAGTTTAAAGGTCTGTGGAACAGCATATACAATGTCAACCACTAATCAACCTCATAAATTGACTAATTTACTTGTGGAACGGCACGTATACAGTGCAACGTGAAATAGATGCAATAAAACACGCTATCAAGTCAGAACAAGGCCGACTTCAAATGTCAACGTCCATGAGTTTCAAGTTTGAGGAAGCTATTTTTCTACCATAAAATTGCACCTTCATAATAATGGATTGCATGCATCTATCATCAAATTTGCAGACTAATGTAAGATAGGCTACTTTTCCTAATGTGATGAATAGATTGCATAGTCATAATTTAGGCTAATAATACAACTCAAATCACTGTAAGCTAAACAGACAGTTCTGAACACTGCATGCCTGAGTGCGTAGTGAAAGGGTAGGTCTTATCAGAGACATTTCTTCTGTTTTTGCACAGGGAAAATGTGACCTTTTATAAACATAGTTCATGCAATTCTATTACACTTTATATGATTGGAGACATAACCAACATAATTTTTAATATGACACAAATTAGTAGCCTACTCCGCTGAAGAAATTGCAGCCTACTCCTCCTAATCTAGCCCTACGAAAAGGGGAGACAAAAATTGTACAATATGATGACCATCTAGCCTGGAGGAGGAAATGATTGTCCCCCAAAATACGTTGAAGTGGTACTCATCCAATAATAAAGGCAGTTCATGTGTCCAAATAACCATACTTGCATCCTTAATAGTAGGTCGTTTGAGTATGTAAAAAAATAATGTTGAATATTATGAGATTATTTGAAAATCAAGTATACTTTAAATGCCCGGATGTCATACTTATTTCGGCTTTGACAAAAGCTGATCTATTAGATTGGGACGCGCTACTGAAATCAACTAATAGCTGTGAAACAACACATTCTCAGTATGTAAAAATAGAATGTATCATAGTATCTGAGTTTTCTAAAAATCGAATATGGTTTAGATGCCAGGATGTTATATTAATTTTGGTTCTTCATTTAGTAGAATTCGATGCACACTTTTCCACAATGCGTTGGAAGAGCTGGGCTGCGAGTGATAGGCCCTAGTTCTCTTCAAGTAGCTAAACAACAGCTATTCCACTTAATTGGGAAGATTCCGAATAGAGAAGCTTCTGCAGTGTTGTTCAAATGTAGGCTAAGTCGTTTTTGTTGTCCTTAAACTTATCACGAGTATAGGCTACATCTTTGAGAAGAAAATTATTTTGATTTGTTTTACCCAAAGTGGATTTCTGTTTCCTCATTGAAAAGTGTTTATTGTTCTCTTGGACTTCATCAGAGCTTTTAAACTAAATTCTAAACTATCCTTTACGTTTCTGAATGTCTCGGCACCAGGAACTCGGGATGTGGCTGCGTCAAGTTAATCAGGCCTTTTAATTTGAAAATATGGATTGTTTAGTATTTAATTAATCGATTAAGCCTTAGCAGTCATTCTCATCTAATTCCCAATCATCAGTGCATTAGTTTATTATGTTGCTGTCCAGCGGTTCTGAATTTGTGATTTGTGACTGTCCATATTTTTCTGTACAATAGCCTTTTGATTTGGTGTGTGCTAGGCAATTTGATTTAATTTATGTTACTGTACTTTGGTTATACTAATAAATATGTTGAAATGTAACCAATTAATCTGTTTCTCTCTTCAGTCCTTTTTAAATAAGATAGATGGGATTTATGGGCTATGGTACAGGTCGAGTGATAGTCTGCCTATAACCAGCCTGAGAAGGCCTATAACTCCATTCCTATTCTATTCAGAGTTTTGATAAATTAATCAAATTGCAAAATAACATGTAAAGTGTAGGTCCCATGTTTCATGCACCAAAATAAAAGATCCCAGACATTTTCCATACGCACAAAAAGCTTTTTTCTCTCCAATTTTGTGTACAAATTTGTTTACATCCCTGTTAGTGTGATTTTCTCCTTTGCCAAGATAATCCATCCACCTGACTGGTCTGGAATATCAAGAAACTGATTAAACAGCATGATCATTACACAAGTGCACCTTGTGCTGGGACAATAAATTGCCACTCTAAAATGTGCAGTTTTGTGACACAACACAATGCCACAGATTCATCTGCCACCATCACGTTTCAGCGTGATAATGCATGGCCCCATGTCGCAAAGATCTGTATACAATTCCTGGAGGTTGAAAATGGCCCCGTTCTTCCAAGGCCTCCATATTCACCAAACATGTCTCCCATTGAGAATGTTTGGGATGCTCTGGATCGATAGTGTGTTCCAATATCCAGCAACTTCGCACAGCCATTGAAGAGGAGTGCGACAACATTCCACAGGCCACAATCAAAAGCCTGATCAACTCTATGCAAAGGAGATGTGGTGTGCTGCATGAGGTACAGTGCCTTGCAAAACTATTCATCCTTGTTGGTGTTTGTCCTATTTTGTTGCATTACAACCTGTAATTTAAATAGATTTTTATTTGGATTTCATGTAATGGACACACACAAAATAGTCCAAATTGGTGAATTGAAATGAAAAAAATAACCTGTTTCAAAAAATAAAAAATAATACAAAACAGAAAATTGGTGCATGTATTCACCCCCTTTGCTATGAATCCCCAAAATATCTGGTGCAACCAATTACCTTCAGAAGTCACATAATTAGTTAAATAAAGTCCACCTGTGTGCAATCTAAGTGTCACATGATCTGTCACATGATCTCAGTATATTTACACCTGTTCTGAAAGACCTCAGAGTCTGCAACACCACTAAGCAAGCGGCACCATGAAGACCAAGGAGCTCTCCAAACAGGTCAGGGACAAAGTTGTGGAGAAGTACAGATCAGGGTTAGGTAAAAAAAACATATCAGAAACATTGAACATCCCACGGAGCACCATTAAATCCATTATTAAAAAACTGAAAGAATATGGCACCACAACAAACCTGCCAAGAGAAGGCCGCCCACCAAAACTCATGGACCAGGCAAGGAGGGCATTAATCAAAGGCAATAAAGAGACCAAAGATAACCCTGAAGGAGCTGCAAAGGTCCACAGCAGAGATTGGAGTATCTGTCCATAGGACCACTTTAAGCCGTACACTCCACAGAGCTGGGATTTACGGAAGCGTGGCCAGAAAAAAGCCATTGCTTAAAGAAAAATATAAGAAAACACATTTGGTGCTCGCCAAAAGGCATGTGGGAGACTCCCCAAACATATGGAAGAAGGTACTCTGGTCAGATGAGACTAAAAGTGTGCTTTTTGGCCATCAAGGAAAACGCTATGTCTGGCACAAACCCAACACCTCCCATCACCCCGAGAACACCAAGAGGATGTTTTTCATCAACAGGGACTGGGAAACTGGTCAGAATTGAAGGAATGATGGATGGCGCTAAATACAGGGAAATCCTTGAGGGAAACCTGTTTCAGTCTTCCAGAGATTTGAGACTGGGATGGAGGTTCACCTTCCAGCAGGACAATGACCCTAAGCATACCGCTATAGCAACACTCAAGTGGTTTAAAGGGAAACATTTAAATGTCTTGGAATGGCCTAGTCAAAGCCCATACCTCACTCCTATTGAGAATCTGTGGTATGACTTAAATATTTCTGTACACCAGCAGAAAACACATCCAACTTGAAGGAGCTGGAGCAGTTTTGCCTTGAAGAATAGGCAAAAATCCCAGTGGCTAGATGTGCCAAGCTTATAGAGACATACCCCAAGAGACTTGCAGCTGTAATTGCTGCAAAAGATGGCTCTAGAAAGTATTGACTTTGGGGGGTGAATAGTTATGCACGCTGTTTTTATGTGTTATTTCTTGTGTTGTATAAATCAAATGACACAACCCCCCCCCCCAAAAAAAAAAAATATTTTAATTCCAGGTAGTGAGGCAACAAAACAGCGAAAATGCTTTTGCAAGCCACTGTACTTCTCCGTAAACAAATTAACAACAGACTTTCAGCATGCTTATAGAGAAGGGCACTCGACATGTACTTCACTGACACAAATGACTGATGATTGGTTGAAAGAAATTGATATGATTGTGTGCAGCCTTTGATATTATTGACCATAACCTGTTGAGAAAATGTACAGTACCAGTCAAAGATTTGGACGCACCTACTTATTTGAGGGTTTTTCTTTATTTTGACTATTTCCTACATTGTAGAATAATGGTGAAGTATTATTCATATAGTGAATAGTGAAATAACACATATGGAATCATGTAGTAAACCATATAGTAAACCATATGCCATATGATAACCAGATATCGTTACCTCATTGATTTTCCCTAAAAGATAGAGCGGAAGAACAAGCATGAGTCTCTTGTAGAAAGTAAAAGTCTGCCTTAAACCGTTTGCAATACAGGAAAATAGACTTACGTTTGAGTAAATTACGAACACCCCTGACATTAATTGAACAAAGAGATAAAGACAAACTTCAACCAACAACCTTGTTATGCTAATATAAGCTTTTTCTAAGGATACATAACTCAAAAGGATTTCCATCCCATTATTAACCTCTCCAACAAAAACAAACAAATACTGGTCATAAAGTTACCAAAGTATTCTTACTCCCACAAGGGGGAGACATTGTGTAGACTTTACAATAAGCAGTTATTCACCTAGAGTTCGTGTTTAGTTGACCAGTTCTCATGTCAGCCTTTTCTCATTCAAGTGTTTGTGTACATTTTTTATAATAGAAGGCTGCTTTTCACCTGGCACTTAGGCAGCTTTTTGGCCTGACAGTTCTGTCCGAGTTAGATTCTGTCGCTCTCTCAAATGTTCTGATTTGGCCGCATTTCTTTCCCATAGATGATCACTCTTGCACCGACAAAAAAAATCCGTTTTCCGTGCCTTTCGAGCTGCAGCCACCATCATCCACAGTTTCTCTCTTGACACTTTGTCTGCTGAGGTCAGATCCTCTGTGAACCTCAATTTTTGCTTGATGAGGAATTCACAATTCTTCGCTCGCCTCCAGAGAAGATCCTGTGTAGATCTGTTGGTGAACCGGATGATGGTTGTCCTCGGTCTCGTCTTGATCATTGACTCTTCCCAAACAATGAACGATGTCTACACTTTCCTGAAGTTTGGCTTTTGATTCAGGAATGACAGCTCCACAGATGTCAACAACTCTGCATTTGATGTCCTCACCCAACTGCTCTGATATCTCTCTGCCTCATTCACCTTTTGCTCGAGATCAGCCACATTCTTAACATTTTCATGTCACTTTTGAGGGTTTTCACTTCTTGAAAGATAAATTCAACAGATTTTTTCATGGCCTCAATTTTCATCGTATTCTCCCTCACCATGTCCTCCAAGCCATTTGCCTTTTCATCTATCTTTGCTGTCAAAAGCATTACAATATTGTTTTGCATCTCAAGAAGTGACATACCCTCTTGGCCTCATCTTTTTCCCCTGTGGCTTGACTGGAGTGCCGGGGTCATAAGGTAACAAAAGGCCTGAGCTGTGGACTGGAGGGGCGCAGAGTTGTGAGCATTGTTGTCCGTGCTCACCACATTTTCATCACCCATTGCAGTATTTCCCCCCACAGTTACATTCTGAAGAGGAGTACCCAAAATCATACCATCTTTTGTGGTTAATTGTCCATCTGACGATCTCTCCATTTATTTTATTTTGGTTCTGGAAGTGTCCATGTACGTTCGACAAATTCGATTTTGAGCTAGCTATCTAGTGTTGTCGTAAACTAACTAAACCATATTCATACGGCGTTTGACCGTAGAAATGACCAAATAGTCATATTTGGGTAAGGAAATCCAATAATTCCTTCAGCTACCAAAACAACTTATCTGCATTGACCACCATCTTGCTCGTAAGTTGTATTTGGTCTGTAATGTGTTTTTTCGTTATATGTCAGACCCCTGTAAGACTAGCTATTGGTGTCAGCTAATGGTGATCCTAATAAATCAAATTAAATCAAGCCCAGCGATGGTCAAAAGATCATCTTGCTGTGAATGTGTCTCTTGAGGAGCAAAGTTGTGACAACACATTTATGAGAAAGTGTCACATTTTGCAAATATAGAGGCAATCAAAACGTAATGGAAAACACATCACCATAAATAAAAATCTGTTTATTTATAATCAGATGTAAAATATGAAGACAGTAAAAAAGTACATACAATATTTATAAAGTGTCTGTTTAGGGCAATCAACATTTTCATTTCATGTCCAGCATATTATTATTTTATTGTTACAATTACCAGGGGCCTCATGCACCCATTATTTTAGAGGGGTAATATAGTACATGAAGATGGATGGTGGGAATTCTGACAAGTTGGAGAGTTTAGCATTTTTCAAACACCTGAAACAGCTTTTTCCTGCAATCTAGAGCAATAATTGTTATGCCTAATTCTATGTAAATATATTATATTTTTCTGCATAGGTTATTTAACCATACCCCTAACCGGTTTAATTGTAATTGTAATTAACTTTTATATTTTAAGAGTTTAGTACAAACTGCCACTGGTATATAGTCTCATAACCCAAGAATTAAAGCTATTTTTGTATTTTCTAAAGTCTAGCAACCTTGCCAGCAGACATGCCAGCGAAGATAGTTAGACAAGCTACTCTAACTTGACTGATAGCCTGAAATGGCTGGGAATCTATTTATGAGGCTAGGAAACTATTCATAATAAAACACGCTTCACTGTCCCAATAATTACAAAGGGCACTGTAGCTGGCTAGCTAGCTAGTGTTAGTAATTAGGTATGTAGACGGACGAGTCGGTCAAGGATCGATTCAGACAAGGTGGTAAATTGTATGACAAGCTACAGTTTATTCAGAGTGAAGATATCTAGAACAGCGTAATTACGGCTCTCCCGCTGGTTCGTACGGAAGCGCAGACGAAGAAGAGACCGATACAATCAGTACACCACTTATATATAGAACAGAAAGTAGGTTGATTCTGGAAGATCGGATCTTTGGATTGGTTCAGCTGGGGTGTAGTCTGTAGTCTTCCGCCATTGGCTCAGTAGTCTGTCCGTCATCGTAGAATCCTCTTCGGGCATTCAACGTTCAGCTACAACGGAGATCATGTGTGTGTGCGCTGGTTTTGGCCATTAGTGTAATGCGGGAGCTATCCTGTAGGGGACCCCACAGGCTCAACTCTGAGTTGTAGCCCTTTATCAACAATAGTTTGGTCACCTACATAAGAATTAGCATTTCTCTACAAAACCCTCTCTTCACGTCTCACCAGAGACGTGACACAACCTAACTGGATCCAGACACAAAGAGAAACTTCTCCCAATGGGACTATGAAATAAGGCACGGTTTTAAACAGAAATAGATATATATGTATTACATCATGTTCTCCATTCAATCCCACTATGTACTAAGTTGGCTACCAGCCACCTAGGAACTTACAACCCTCATTTTACAGAGCGGAGAACAACAGCTCAAAATAAAAGTAAATGCTTGTCTACATAAGCCAACTTTTTTCCCGCAGGAAAAAGTTGTGATTCCCTCTCTTCACATCTCCAAAGAGATGTGACTTAAACTAGGCAAGTCAGGCGGAATGATCCACTTGCATAACACATACATACATCCCCATAAGGCAACAGCAGATATAATGTAAACCTAAATAGGCACTCTCCTCCTCATCCTCGAATTCATGTAGGTCTTTATCCAGCAGAGGAAACATCTGGGAAGGGGAGGAAGGGTCAATGGCTTTAGAGATAACCCTAGTGGCAAGGGGACGGATGCATGGAATGCAACAGCATCCACAGAGAACTAAAATTGCAGCGAACACCGAAATGGATACCAAAATGGAGGACACCAGGGTTTTATATTTACCAAACGCACTCATCCAGGAGTCCCCACATAGAGGTATCCATCCCAGAATGAGATTTCATTTTACCATTAAGCGTCCTCAAACCTTCTAGGGCCATGGTCAAGCTACCATCGGAGGCTGTGTTACTAGGGATGAAAGTGCAACACTGTTCACCAAACATAGTACAAGCTCCACCTTTCTCCGCCAGTAGCATATCTACTGCAATGCGATTCTGGAATGTCATAAGAGAAGTTGCAGCCAGGCTCTCATGCTCCATACCGTTATCACGCACCTGGCTCCTGTTATCTAACAACAACAAAAAAAAAAACGCTTGTTCTCGCAACCCCACGCTCTGAATGTGCCCTCCCTTCTGTATTTTTCCAGCATGAGAAAGTCCCCTGGCCCTGACACTTTTAACAATGTTTCAAGTCAGCTATGTTGCATAACACTTGCATACATCAACACAAGCCAACAGCAGATAATATTCAATCATATATATGGTAATGGCTATAATGTAAAACACAGGAACCAATAATCCCTCTTTTTCACACCCCCCAGGGTGTGAACAAAAATTCAGCAATGAATCATACAACAGTCACAGAGTTTAAAATACCTTCATGTCAAAAGAGAACAGCTCATTCAAAAACAGAACATTAAAAAAAAAATGAAATTTAAGTCCCCCTTTTGACACCCACAAGGGTGTCACTTAGCAAAAACAGGATAACACTTTGTTTATTGACATGTAAGATACCGGATAAAACTTTGGTCATGGAAAACAGAGTAAAACAAAGCAAAGCATTATTATAAACCATCTGGTCCTCTCAGCTACTCCTATCCTGCACCAGTTGGGCTTCATGCCACCCAGGGACTCAAAACCTTCACAACAGGGAGAACAAACATACTGGAAAGAAAACCCATCATAAAGATGTATAACAAGGAACTGTGGTGGTGTAAGATTTATTCTACTACCTCGCCCACAGCATACCATGGGTCATCCTCAGTCAGTCTCATCCTCCCCTGAAAGCATGCTTCAGTATCAGCATCTCCAACTGGAGCATCAAGCAAAGGCATCATCATGCCTGAAGCCTTCACCACATCTGTAACAGACTTCTTAAAACACGGTATGATGCAAGCAGCACAACACGTCAAATAACAAAAATTAGGGTCAGAAATCCAGTAACCACCATTCTAGTTTACTTACCAAAACCCGGCTCCCACTCAAGAGAACAGGCCAGACTCCTCCACCCCCGCCATGGTCCACATCTCAGCAGATAGTGCATCAAGCCCACTAAGGGCCTTAGATATACTACTATCTGGACTGGTGTTATTAGGAATATACGTGCAACATTGTTCACCGAACATCTTGCATACGCCCCCCTGACTGGCAAGAAGCATATCCAAAGCAAGTCTATTCTGTCTGGCAACCCTAGATGTGGCCTCAAACTGTTCAGACATACCAGTGAGTGCATCACGGGGGTAATTAACAAAACGCTGTTGATCATAGTAGATGTAATGAATCCATGCAGTCTGTCTTGCATCCACTATGGCTGGACCTATAATCCCTCATTCCTGCCCAAGGCCTGAAGCTCATGAGGAACCCCCACCGGCACTCCCAACAGGTTAGTGTGTATGTCAACTACATCCTCTGTCCATGGAGCACTACTTCTATGTCTCCCATGGGATGGAATGTTTTCAGGTCCCCTGGATACAGAACCCAACAGCTGTTCAGCAGTAACATCAACAATGGTCAGTGGAATTATCAAACTGGTCAGAGCACACGTACCTTGCCAGTCTCCTCTAAGAATGGGTCTCAGCACTCTTTTGGGTCCACAGATCCACCACACATCAGCCAGACCACTAGTTTGGTTTAGGCCTGTAACTGGCCAAGTGGAATTAATGGTTATGTTACTACTGCAATCAGCTTCAGGCAATCTCCCATAATCAATGCCATTTCCTGTACCCGTGATGCAACTGTAATTGCCCCCATATGCCTCAACACCCCAAGGGGCCCGATGAGGAGGTACTGTAGGAAACACAAGGCTCAAAGAGGAACAGAGAGTTGAATTGGCCTCAACCAGGTATAAACCTCTCAGAATACACAACCACCCCTCTCCTTCTCCTATAGCAAATGGATGTGTAGCCAGAACAGGTCCATCATGACCAATGTTTCATGTAACTCATGTAGTCCTTTCTTTTCAGGGTCTTAACTGTACCTCATAAGAAAGCCACAAATTGTCCCTACCAATAACACCAGTCTCAGTGCCTAATTGATCAATAGCTGAATAGTCTAACATTAATTACCTGAATGGGATTTTTTAATACAGTGGTGGCAGGTTCGGTCCAGGGGTGGTAGAGGAGTGTGTCTGGCCCTGGTTCATCTGGGACCTCTGGTTTTGGCAGCACCTTAATAGAAAACACACCCATCGTGTCTGTCCCGGTCCTTTGTAGTCCGAGGGTGTAAGTGCCTGCATCAGAGAGCTTAATAGTTTTGATGGTTAGCAAGATTTCATCACCTTTACAAAGTTCAACAGTGCTCCCAGGTTTTCCCATATCATGAAAAGCCTATCCACCTTTGTGGGATCCCCTATGCTATAAGGATACCCTCTCTTCCAATCCCAGAACTGTCCCAAGTCGGTTATCCTGTAATCCCCATACGGACACCCTCCCAATTTAATATAATTTCATTTATAATTTTCGTCCACTTGTTCTGTAGACATACATTCAGCATTCCACGGGTCAGAACCTGGAATCCGCTGGTACATCACCATCTATTTCCATCGATTTCTCCAGAGTCCTGGAAATAAGGCCTCATAGACAGGGAGTTAGACAACAGCCCCATAAAACTAAAACAGTCACACAGGTGAATGTAGCCCATAATACAGTGATCATAATATTTTCCCCATTTTCTAAACATATTATCCAACCCAATTAATCAGAAGTATCCACCCCAGTGTTTTCTGTCAACCCGTGATCCAGGGTGGTCAAACCAGCTGAGGCTTCGGGTACTGATTCATCCGGAGCTGTGTTATTTGGGATGTCACCCACGATAAGACAGCTCAGACAAACAGCTTCCATGTGAAGCCCCACCCTTTCCCCGAGAACACATCACTTAGCAAGAGCCAGACACATCTTCACTTCTATGAACAAAAACAGGGGTGACAGGACAGGGAGGATTTTCTTCATTCGAGAGATGGCCCCCGGAATTCTGTTAATTCCAGTTCTCCTCTCGAACACTGTTTATTGTTCGATAGTGTCAGTGTGTCTTACCCTCCCACCGTGCGATATGAATCCGGGTAGCTCTTTCAGCTAGCTGCCACCAGGAGACCCTGGTATGGTCCCCCCAACAAGCCTCTGGGACTGGATTGAGTGACTTCACCTGCAGTTCACCTATAATGCATAAAATGCTGGACATACAGGCTTGGTTAACAAACAGTTTCTCATGTTTGATCTGATTCTATCTTTAACTTCTATGCCCATTTGTTAACTACATTTAAAAAAAATATTAGTTTCTTATCCAATAGGCCCCATCCTATCCTAGACCACAATTTACCTATCCCCCTTTTGATACCTAGCTTTGCCCAGGTAACAACTTTACCTGCTCTAAATAATGACTTAGGTAAGATTAGTATATTATCCGTCTGTTCTGACATTATCATGTAGGAGCGCCCCTTTAATTTTTCACATGTCCAATTCTCCCCTCTGTCTCCACTCAGTGACTGTTATCTACACACTCCGTTATCCCTGCTCGTCCTGGCTCCCTTCTAAAACTTCTCCTCTCTGCTCTCCAACCGTCAAGGTCTCTGCAGTGCGGGGGAGGGCTCATCTGTCTGCCTTTTCCCATGTTTCCACATTTTAACTAAATGTCTCACTGTTTGGCTTTATCTAAACTCATGGATTTTTATTTTTTGAAAAACATGTCTATGGTGGCAATTACTAAAGTCTTTATATAGGTTAAGTAAACTCCACTATAATTAAGTTACCTTAAAAAATTAAATTTAAAAAAAATAAAATAAAATAAAAAAATTTTTTATAAAACAGTATTACCCATGACCACAAATGTATTATTCAAATGGCACCCCCTTGTGGCTGATCAGACCACCCGAGGGAGCCATGAAATCCGGTCACGGGTTACACCATCCCCCCACATTCGTGTTCCATACCATAGACATATTAAAGAACCCTTTATCCTTAAAATAAAATAAAAATCACTTGTGTAATTAAAACTCATAAAATAAAAAACTCATAAAGGTTCCATATGTGAGCGTGCCTCTTTAAAATATCATGTCTCTGGAAACATGGAAATCCCCTTAACCCAAACATTTACTACAAAAACAAAACCTAATAATTATGATAATCCCCTCAAACTCAAATAATTTGTCTCGATGTTTCATGTCTTATTCGTGTTTCTGCAAATTTTCTCCCAAAAATACTTCTTAAATACCCAGCCATTAGACAGACACACACAACTGTGATAAATGTGCACTGTCCCTTTAACATAAAAACCTCAGCCTGCAATCCACTCTGCGGGCCTTTCATAGTTCTCCATAATGAAAACAGATTCTAATGTTAGTATACCTTGACCTCCTGTTTAATTTCAATGATGTTATCTGAACAATCAAACCAAAATCAATACCCGGGAAGTACTTGTGTAAATGAATTAAAATAACTAAATAATTTGGTTAGAACACCACTCCAGTCTTACATCGACCACACCCTTCGCCCCGTACCTAGTGTACAGCTTATCTATTACTCAGTGGCTCAATTCATGTTTAACGTAAGTATGTTCAGATGTTGATTATGTAATTCTACAACATTAGTATAGTTCAAACCTCATAATATAAATCCGCAAAAAGAAATTTGCGTTAATAGAGTTTAACACTCTTTCCAACAGTCATGCACCCCCCTCAATATTCTATGATATAACTCTCATCAGCAAGCCTGCGACTTTTTCAACATTCTCACCGGTTCCAGCTCCATCTGAAACACCTCATGTACCACACTCGCTTTGTCCCCGACCTCATTCATATCGATATTAGTCCCCGACTGAATATCAAGCGTGTTTCATGCACAGGATTTGATTCTTGCAAATCTTCATTTACGCCAGTAAGCAGACCAGTGGGAGACGCAATGGCCCCGCCTTCTGTTCATTCTCTGTTTGGTCCCTTGGTTCTTAAATACATGGCTTTTATTTCTTTCAACTTCCTTGTCTCTGGCCTCCTGCTACGTCCCTCTCAACTCACGTTCCATTGTTTTCAGCTGGGCCCCTGTTGGCGGCCACCCCCCTAGATAACCTGCTTGTGTCCATCTTAACTTCAATCCCTCCCAAACTTTCTTTATAGGCGTCCATCGTTCCTTTCCCCCTGATCTATATTCAATTTTTTGTTCTAGGAACTCATTAAACCTCAGCTTTGGAGTATTGGGGTTCGCCATTGTGAATTTGCTTTAAACGTAATTTAATTTAATTCAATCGGAATTTAATCGTAGTTTTAATCGAAATTCTCTCCTTCTATCTGAATATAGTTAGCATATACTTCGCCCGACGTTGATTAATGCCCACGAGGTATTCGAAGAGACACTATTGCTCGTGCTCTGCCTTATCTCAGAGCTTCTCCTTCGTATATTCAGGTTGAGAAAAACCGCATGGGCTGGTATAGCATTTGTGGAGCGCACAACCAAGGGATCTATTCGACTATTTAGTCTCAATATTTAAATATTATATTCAGATATTATTTCAATTATACATCAGTCATTTCATTCCTGATTATACATTTATACATGTACCTATTAACATAGGTACATAGGTACAATATAGAAGTTTCGGATTTATCCAATATCCCTTATTATAATTCTCTCTCTCTCCCTCTATCTAACCACCCACAATCTTAATGGAAACAATTACAACCACATTGCATTTTAACATAACATAACATAAACAGTTACAAATAGACAAAACAAGACAAAACAGCACGTTATATCTCTGACCCCTGAAAGCCGATCCTTATCAGTGAATTTCTATCAGACTGAGCCGTACCGGACCACAGGATAAAATTACAATTTATCCCCATCGGCGCCAGATTTGAAGAATAGTAATTAGCTATCCCCTACTGATCTCTATTCCTGATCCCTATCGAGCTGACCCCTATCAGAATTATTACACATGTCCGACCCCTATCGGTGAATCTCTATCAGACTGAGCCGTACCGGACCACAGGATAAAATTACAACTTATCCCCATCGGCGCCAGATTTGAAGAATAGTAATTAGCTATCCCCTACTGATCTCTATTCCCGACCCCTATCGGAACTAACACACATGTCCGACCCCTATCGGTGAATCTCTATCAGACTGAGCCGTACCGGGCCACAGGATAAAATTACAATTTATCCCCCTCGGTGCCAGATTTGAAGAATAGTAATTAGCTATCCCCTACTGATCTCTATTCCCGACCCCTATCGGAACTAACACACATGTCCGACCCCTATCGGTGAATCTCTATCAGACTGAGCCGTACCGGGCCACAGGATAAAATTACAATTTATCCCCCTCGGTGCCAGATTTGAAGAATAGTAATTAGCTATCCCCTACTGATCTCTATTCCCGACCCCTATCGGAACTAACACACATGTCCGACCCCTATCGGTGAATCTCTATCAGACTGAGCCGTACCGGGCCACAGGATAAAATTACAATTTATCCCCCTCGGTGCCAGATTTGAAGAATAGTAATTAGCTATCCCCTACTGATCTCTATTCCCGACCCCTATCGGAACTAACAAAGACAAAACAGTGATCACTCATCATTGAAAGCTAGCAGACTGTGCTGACCGGACTGATATCTCATCAATGATTTAAATCACACCGGCCGTCGCCGGTTCGTTACTACATATGTTCACATACACTGTTATTTCGACTCGTCAGCAAATTATAAATTTACACAAGAATTCATACTTACTCGGAAAAACTGATAAAAATTTGGACAGACTATTCGACAATATGCAAAGTTTGATTTAACAGGCTTTTGCTTACCTTATTTTTTTATGGTGCACCTTGAAATCAGTTTTCCGAGTTGAGCAGAATTGTTGCCCTCCCCCGAAAGTCTTCACCCGTCTTTCTTATTTATTTAATGAATCGTCCTTTCCCCAACTCGCCTTCTCCACACCCAAATCAACTCACTTCGACTGGATCGTTAGTAAACCATCCTCTGCTACCATTTCTGTTAGTAATTAGGTATGTAGACGGACGAGTCGGTCAAGGATCGATTCAGACAAGGTGGTAAATTGTATGACAAGCTACAGTTTATTCAGAGTGAAGATATCTAGAACAGCGTAATTACGGCTCTCCCGCTGGTTCGTACGGAAGCGCAGACGAAGAAGAGACCGATACAATCAGTACACCACTTATATATAGAACAGAAAGTAGGTTGATTCTGGAAGATCGGATCTTTGGATTGGTTCAGCTGGGGTGTAGTCTGTAGTCTTCCGCCATTGGCTCAGTAGTCTGTCCGTCATCGTAGAATCCTCTTCGGGCATTCAACGTTCAGCTACAACGGAGATCATGTGTGTGTGCGCTGGTTTTGGCCATTAGTGTAATGCGGGAGCTATCCTGTAGGGGACCCCACAGGCTCAACTCTGAGTTGTAGCCCTTTATCAACAATAGTTTGGTCACCTACATAAGAATTAGCATTTCTCTACACTAGTCAACTTCATAAAATTGCTAGGTGGCTAGTATTACAGAGAAACAACCAAACATGTGTTTTATTTACTTATCAAGAATGAATCAATTGGCTACATAGCGTGATCAACATTATTTTCATACATAGCTCCTGTGAGACCTGCCGATAACCGGCAGTAAAAATCAACAGTGATTCACTCGATACTCTCCTCCTCCACTGACAATACTCTCTGCACGCATATCTTTGGTCCGCGATGCACCTTGGAAGGAGCCACTTACTGGACCAGAATCTGTGGCCCCTCCGCAACATACAGCTGACAGATCTTTTTTTATAAATAATGATAAAAATATGTGGGCTCTTTAGGTTTCTTCCTAAGTTCCTGCCTTTCTATGGAGTTTTTCCTAGCCACTGTGCTTCTACACCTGCATTGCTTGCTGTTTGGAGTTTTAGGCTGGGTTTCTGTACAGCACTTCATGACATCGGCTGATGTAAAAAAGGGCTTTATAAATACATTTGAATGATTGGCTTAAAAATGATATTTAGTAAATAATGTAACGGTAGGAGGCACGTGCCCTTGTGCCCCCACACAAGACCCAATTATCCATCCTTTTGCTAATGGAATACCCCCCAACACACCCATATCCTTCAAAACGACACACCGTGTAGTACCATTAAACTTACTCCCTTCAGAAAGATGTTCCACTCTGTTTCACACTTACTCAGGTCTTATTCAGAGTAGCTGCAGTTGGATCAGGAAAGTGGGGAAGTTGCAGTACTGGTTGCAAACCCTTAGTTTTATACCGTGTGGATGGGCAGCTAGATCCACACGGTGAGAGGGGAATGAGACTATCCATGCCAGCATACATCTGTGCGTTCTCTACTGGTCCTGTTTCTTGGGTATTATACAAACAAGATTTTGTATGCAGCACCCTTTCATTTTGTACCTGAAAAAGTACAAACTTTTTTTTCATTGTAGACAATTCATAACTGGCACCAGCATGTGACTCCAAATCAGAGTAACTGCTACAGCTAGGGGGAAATACTAGACATTCATGCTGTCACTCACAAAGACACATTCATTTATGCATTCACGCACAGCGAGTGCTGACACGCACAGACACACAAAGTATTATGTGAATGTTCAGGACAGGAAAGAGTGACAGGCAGTAGGTAGGGCACACAGGGGTGTGATAATAGAGCCACATTTGATCCCCGACTTCCCAGCATGCAAAATATTAAACAACAATCTGAGTTATGGGGTGGTGCAAGTGTTGTTGGGGGATAAAGTACACTATATGGACTGATTCATATTGATTCAATATTTGATCACAAGGAAAAGAAAGACACCACTATTGATTGGACCCACCACAGTGATAAATGCTATACTGGTCTCCTTCCTTCCTTCCTTCCTTCCTTCCTTCCTTCCTTCCTTCCTTCCTTCCTTCCTTCCTTCCTTCCTTCCTTCCTTCCTTCCTTCCTTCCTTCCTTCCTTCCTTCCTTCCTTCCTTCCTTCCTTCCTTCCTTTCTTCCTTCCTATGTTTATAATGGATAGATGGAGGAATCGTGTTGTGCCTTCAATTGACCATAATGCATTCCATCTTGGGGTTGATGAAAGAGAAGCCTGCAAAGGCCGCCTGGTCCATAGAGTCAATCAGGTTCTTGTCCGCGTGGGAGAGGCGGGGCTTCTCACGCAGGAACTCCCGGTCAAAGTTGCTGCAGTCATTGGGCGCTTTCTGTGCTCGGCAGAGAAGGGGTGTCAGTTCAACAAGTGACCAATAGAAACATTCACACCACAACTCCAAACAAGTCATTCAAAATGGTGTAAACCAATCAAAAGCATCAGTGTGTGAGTTTCACTATCCACATCAAAGCCAGAGAACCAGATCGTACCACTTTAGGTTTGAAGGGGGGTTCCAGCTCTCTCTTCTCCAGGGCAGGCCAATTGAGGGTCTTGAAGAAGGAGTGTCCTTGGATGTTCCCCACCACCCCTAGTCTGTTACTAGGGTCTCGTTCAAACAGCTGGGGATTGAGCACAGAGACGCACAAGAGCTTAGAAACAGGCATCCCATCTGAGATGTAAGGTGTGTGTGTGTGCAGAGCTTGAGCTTGTGAGTGTGTAGATGGGAGGGGTCGAGAGGGTTATACTGTAATCGCAACATTATTTGCATATTTATGGAAAAATAACCATTTTTTCCCCCAGGCGCAACGTTGTGACATTCAAATGCCTGTCTTTCTCTGTATGTCTGGGTGTGACTAAACTCAGCAAAAAAAGAAACATCCTCTCACTGTCAACTGGGTTATTTTCAGCAAACTTAACATGCGTAAATATTTGTATGAACAGAACAAGATTCAACAGCTGAGACATAAACTGAACAAGTTCCACAGACATGTGACTAACAGAAATGGAATAATGTGTCCCTGAACAAAGGGGGGGGGGGGGGTCAAAATCAAAGTAACAGTCAGTATCTGGTGTGCTGCAGTGCATCTCCTCCTCATGGACTGCATTAGATTTGCCAGTTCTTGCTGTGAGAAGTTACACCTGCAAGTTCCCGGACATTTCTGGGGGGAATGGCCCTAGTCCTCACCCTCCGATCTAAAAGGTCGCAGACGTGCTCAATGGGATTGAGATCCGGGTCTTCGCTGGCCATTGCAGAACACTGACATTCTTGTCTTGCAGGAAATCACGCACAGAACGAGCAGTGTGGCTGATGGCATTGTCATGCTGGAGGGTCATGTCAGGATGAGCCTGCAGGAAGGGTACCACATGAGGGAGGAGGATGTCTTCCCTGTAACGCACAGCATTGAGATTGCCTGCAATGACAACAAGCTCAGTCCGATGATGCTGTGACACACCACCCCAGACCATGATGGATCCTCCACCTCCAAAATCGATCCCGAGTACAGGCATGGGTGTAATGCTCATTCCTGCGACGATAAACTCAAATCCGATCATCAACGCTGGTGAGACAAAACCCGTGACACGTCAGTGAAGAGCACATTTTGCAAGTCCTGTCTGGTCCAGCGACGGTGGGTTTGTGCCCATAGGCGACGTTGTTGCCGTTGATGTCTGGTGAGAACCTGCCTTACAACAGGCCTACAAGCCCACAGTCCAGCCTCTCTCAGCCTATTGCGGACAGTCTGAGCACTGATAGAGGGATTGTGCATTCCTGGTGTAACTCGGGCAGTTGTTGTTGCCATCCTGTACCTGTCCCACAGGTGTGATGTTTGGATGTACCGATCACGTGCAGCTGTTTTTACACGTGGCCTGCCAATGCGAGGACGATCAGCTGTCCGCTCTGTCTCCCTATAGCGCTGTCTTACGCGTCTCACAGTACGGACATTGCAATTAATTGCCCTGGACACATCTGCAGTCCTCAAGCCTCCTTGCAGCATGCCTAAGGCACATTCACGCAGATGAGCAGAGACCCTGGGTATCTTTCTTTTGGTGTTTTTCAGAGTCAGTAGAAAGGCCTCTTTAGTGTTCTAAGTTTTCATAACTGTGACCTTAATTGCCTACCATATGTAAGCTGTTAGTGTCTTAACTTCTTATGGCTAAGGGCAGTATTGAGTAGCTTGGATGAATAAGGTGCCCAGAGTAAACTGCCTGCTACTCAGTCCCAGTTGCTAATATATGCATACTATTAGTATATATGCATACTATTTGATAGAACACATTCTGAAGTTTCCAAAACTGTTTGAATGATGTCTGTGAGTATAACATAACTCATATGGCAGGTAAAAACCTGAGAGAAGAAATCCAACCAGGAAGTGGGAAATCTGAGGTTGGTCATTTTTCAACTCATTCCCTATTGAAGATACAGTGGGATATTGGTCATGTTGCACTTCCTAAGGCTTCCACTAGATGTCCACAGTCTTCAGAACCTTGTTTGATGCTTCTACTGTAAAGGAGGGGCTCATAAGGGCTCTTTGAGTCAGTGGTCTGGCAGAGTGCCACAAGCTCGTGACGCTCGTTCACGTGAGAGTTAGCTAGAGTTCCATTGCATATCTGAAGACTAAGGAGTTCTCCGGTTGAAACATTATTGAAGATTTATGTTAAAAACATCCTAAAGATTGATTCTATACATTGTTTGACATGTTTCTACGGACTGTAACGGAACTTTTTGACATTTCGTCTGCTCCTAGTGAACGTGCTTCGTGAGTTTGGATTTGTTTACAAAACGCACTAACAAAAGTAGCTCTATGGACATAAATGATGGACATTATCGAACAAAACAAACGTTTATTGTGGAACTGGGATTCCTGGGAGTGCATTCTGATGAAGATCATCAAAGGTAAGTTAATATTTATAATGTTATTTCTGACTTCTGTTGACTGCACAATATGGCGGATATCTTTTTGGCTTGTTTGGTGACTGAGCGCCGTACACAGATTGCATGGTTTGCTTTTTCCGTAAAGCTTTTTTGAAATCTGACACAGCCATTGCATTAAGAAGAAGTGTATCTAAAGTTCAATGCATAACACTTGTATTTTCATCAACATGTATTATGAGTATTTCTGTAAATTGATGTGGCTCTCTGCAAAATCACCGGATGTTTTTGGAACTACTGAACATAAAGCGCCAATGTATACTGAGATTTTTTGATATAAATATGAACTTTATCAAACAAAACATACATGTATTGTGTAACATGAAGTCCTATGAGTGTCATCTGATGAAGATCATCAAAGGTTAGTGATTCATTTGAGCTCTATTTCTGATTTTTGTGACTCCTCTCTTTGGCTGGAAAAATGGCTGTATTTTTCTGTGACTTGGCTCTGGCCTAACATAATCGTTTGTGGTGCTTTTGCCGTAAAGCCTATTTGAAATCGGACACTGTGGTGGGATTAACAAGAAGAGTATCTTTAAAATGGTGTGAAATACTTCTATGTTTGAGGAATTTTAATTATGGGATTTCTGTTGTTTTGAATTTGGCGCCCTGCACTTTCACTGGCTGTTGTCATATCGATCCCGTTAGCGGGATCTCAGCCCTAAGAAGTTTTAAGACCATTCCACAGGTGCATGTTCATTAATTGTTCATGGTTCTTTGAACAAGCATGGGAAACAGTGTTTAAACCCTTTACAATGAAGATCTGTGAAGTTAATTGGATTTTTACAAATTATCTTTGAAAGACAGGGTCCTGAAAAAGGGACGTTTCTTTTTTTGCTGAGTTTACGTGTGAATGTCTGTGTGTGCATGGTTAGTGTGGATGAAAGTTAGGGGAGAATGCAAGATTACATTGTTTACTAGTGGAGCCCCATCTGCCACCAACTGTCACAGACATACAACATTGTGAAAAGGAGGTCAGGGGTCAGTGAGAGAAGAGAATGAGCAGTAGCTTCACCCTCTCCAGCAGGTCCTTGGCCTCCTTGGTGAGCCAGCCAGGGTAGTGAGGCACGTCCATCCTGATGGACTCAAAGAGCTCTTCCTCGTCATCACCCTGGAATGGCGACTGACCGATCAGCATCTCATACACCAGCACGCCAAACGACCACCAGTCCACGGAGAAGGTGTACTTCTGTCCCAGCAGGATCTGAGGATGGACAGACAGAGAGACACATGTTAAGAGTCAACTATGTTAGGAGTCAACTACAGTCAGGATCAAAACACAGGCTAACAAATGCAGGACAGAGAGTAAATTGCTTTCAACAGAATCCTACAAAACCCTATCCCGCATAAACACAGACAGTCACACAAACCTCTGGTGCGATGTAGTCTGGTGTCCCACAGAAAGTGGTGGCCCGATTCTCTCCAAACATGTTCTCCTTGCACATCCCAAAGTCCGCAATCTTAATGTGGCCGTCCCTGTCCAGCATCACATTGTCCAGCTTCAGGTCCCTGTAGCAGGGAAGGGTTAAGGCAGGGGGGAGAGAGGTTCAATCCGCTCCCTGATTAAAGGGAATTAAGTTCATATATTAAGCATTAATACAGGGGTGAATCATGTGCACGACAAGATCAGGCCATCGCAGTTCATGGAGCTCACCTGTAAATAATTCCTTTGGAATGGAGGAACTGCAGTCCAATTACGATTTCTGCTGAGTAGAACCTGGGGTAGAATAATGGTAGAGGCCCAACTACTTCTGAGTGCATCATCATTATGAAAGGCCTACAGTCTGTCCTTAACCTGTTATCAAACCCTCTTGGATGAGTTTTAAAGTAACATAACTACTTAGTGGCTGGTGGATGGATGGTGAGTCTACATAACACTGCAGTCTGTCACTCACGTGGCTCTGTAGAGATCAAAGCGACCCTTATCTTGTATGTGGAACATCAGATCCCCTCCATTCAGGTACTCCATCACGAAAAACAGGTGTTCCTGGAAAAACACACACACGCACATAATCCTATCATTTACACAGATAAGTATAGTGACACAAATCAGTCTGAGGGAAAATCCTTCTCATAATAAAAGATGAAGCTTTGGAGAGGGGTCTCACCCTGGTCTGGAAGGTGGAGTAGAGGTGTGCGAGGAAGGGGTTGTCCCAGGCCAGGGCCAGGACTCTCTTCTCCACCATGGTACACTCCACATCATCATCCATCAGAACCACATCTTTCTTCAGGGCCTTCACAGCAAAGTACTGCCCTCGCCCCTTCAGCTCAGCCAGCAGGACCTGGAGCGCCAGACGGGAGAGGTGATACTGTTAGGCTGTATACTCCCAGAGATAAAACACATGTTGAACAACTATCAGACCAGAGCAGGCCACTGGGTTGCTATTGTCACTCTGACAACAGATAATAACATATAGTAACTAAACACCTAAAGTAGGTTAGTTTGCAGCAGTTGAAGAGTGCCTTGGAACCTTTTAGACAATGCAGTATTAGCATGTGACACTTGTGGGAAGGCAATTGAGTGTGTGTGCATGGGTGTCAGTGATGTGAGGGTAAATGTACCAGAGTGGTTGGCCTGGGGCCTACATTACCTTGCCAAAGCTGCCCTTGCCCAGCACCTTGTGGAACACAAAGTCATCGATGGTGAGGTGGATCGTGGGGGTGATGTTGGTGGGGGCAGGGACCTTACCACCCTCCCACAGCTTCTCATTGGCTTCTGTTGAACACACACACACAAAGACAGGGGCATAATTTCAATAGATACATTTACACATGTAAAGACACAACAACAACAAAATATGGATAAGTAAAACCAAAAAGTATAGTTTACTTAACCAATAAGGCTTGGGGGGGGGGGGGTTGTAAATGGCCAATATACCACGGCTAAGGGCTGTTCTTACGCACGACACAACATGGAGTGCCTGGATACAGCCCTTAACCGTGGTATATTAGCCATATACCACAAACCCCTGAGGTTCCTTATTGCTATCAAACTGGTTACCAATGTAATTAGAGTAATAAAAATACATGTTGTCATACCCGTTGTATACGGTCTGATATACCACGGCTGTCAGCCAATCAGCATTCATGGCCCGAACCACCCAGTTTATAATGCAGAATACCTTGCTCTCAGCTGCAACAGTGACAGCTACTCACCACTAGGGTCCGCTCCTGGGCTTTTGTTGAAGTCCTGGTAGATTCCAATGTCCGTTGACTCGGATTTGTTGGATTCAGACCTACTTATGGATTTCTGAGGGGGTAAAAATGCCATTACAATAGGTTTATGAATGTGCATTAATGATTCTAAAAAACACATATGTGGGTATGACCAAGTGCATATCCCTGCCTTTCACACCTGGCTAACTTGGTTGAGGGCCTCAGACAGAAGTTTCTGGTTGATTCCACAGAGATTGCCCACTTTCTTCTGACACTTGTGATGGATGTTCATGGAACAATCTGGCAGGAGAAAGGAGAGAAGAGTAAGACACTGGTTGTGAAAGACGGAGAGGGAAAGAGATAGAGGGCCAGAGCTAACAGATTGCGTGTATTGAAGATAGATGGAAAGAGACAGAGGGAATGAGAGAGAAGGGGCATCACACCCACCTTCACACTTGATGCCCTGCTTGACCATTCCCCACAGCATACTGCCACAGTGGTCACAGAAGGTAGGGCTCATGTAGTTGTGGCTCTTGAAGCGATGCGGCATGTCGATCTTAAAGCGCTCCTTCTGGAACTGTGGACACAGAGCTTCCGTCATCAAAGAGCCAGTCCATAGTACCAATGAGCACTGCCCAAAAACCTGGGAGTCTGTGGGGCCTCACAGCCCTTCTGAAGCTCCTCATGGTTCCCCAAAGGGAGCAGGGGGCACACACCTACACCCTTAACTGTTGGACTGACTCCACCCTCAAAGCACTGACTGGCCTATAAATCCACCTACACACCCAGGGGAGCTCCCATACAGGCTGCAGACAGGGGACTCTGCCCTCCAAGAGAAGGCAGATCTATCCTAGCTGCCTCAGGTGCTGAAGAGCTGATCCTACTGCGGCAGATACTAGCAGCCTTACGATCTCCCTGGCTGTATACTTCATAAGAAACACTAGTTAAAAGTGCTCCACTACTGGTAACAATGGTCTTATACTGAAACCACTGGCACTATACTGGCTACTTTGGTCCTTTGCTAGCTAAATTACAACTGGAACGGAGCACCACTGTTCAGTTTTAAACACGAGCCCATTGATTTGCCTGGTCTCTGACGGCCGTTGGCCTCCCTGAATGGGTCTCGTCTTGCCGTTAAAGGGATGCAGAGAAGCGTGACACAGTTCCCTCACAGCCGCATGACCGCGATGCAATCAGAGGAATTGTCGTGGGAACATGACGATCCAAGTAAACATATTGATCAAGGGAAATGCTCCGTTGAAAACTGATCTTCAAACACCAACTACTATTTGCAATGTATTATGACAGGTGGTCATAATGCTTACCACAGTGTCTCTACTGTTCTCTGCTGTTCCGGTGCATCTCCCAATGATTTTGTCGATGCATTTCTTGTGGATAGCCGCGTTGCATTCTGAGGACAGAGATAAAGCCACATTAGGGCAAGCTCACAGTTGAGACATTCACCTATTGATATGAGAAATGTGTATATTTTTGGGAGTGAATGATTGCACAGCGAACGTTTAGGATGCCTCCAAGCTACAAAACAATTTCCATATAGTGGAATAATCTAAACAGCAAGTGGTCAGAGAGACACTCACGTCGGCACTTGTAGCCTTGCTTGTTGAGTCCCCTGTTTGAAAAGAAAACAGGGTGTAAGTCATACAATACATGTCTAATCTTTGTGCACTTTTCCCAGAAGGTGAGAAAACCACATGAAAAGTATTGATGGTGACAATAAACAACGGTAGCTTAACAGAATGAAAGAGAGGAGAGACATTCATTAATCTTTTGCACAAACACCGTCCGAACACACTTCTAAGGCCAAAAGGGACATTGGTCATTCCTCAACCTGTCGCCATTAGGAACCAATAACAGTTTTCTTCTCTGGTCGGAAGGGGGCAGCCCTGCCCTGGGGATTGTGCTGAGCTGCTGACCTTGTTGGAACACCCTGTGGGTTTTCCCAAGACAGTGACTTACAGAGCTCACATTACAGGTCGCGCCAGCCAGTCTTATTGTTATTATTGGACTGGCTCCTCCAGTCAGGGAACAATTAGGGCTGCTAATGGGTCTACTTAGAGACCCCATGGGGGCTGGTTTTGGGGTAATCAGTCAACTCTCTCTGTACTCTGGTTTACTGCTAGGCCAAGGCATAATACCGTTTGCGTGTAAAACAAACAACTACACAAGTAAACCAGGTTGAAAGCCCACTCTTTGATGCAGTAATGGCGTGTGAGAAAGTCATGCTCTTTTTCCATGGTCAGTATGGATGGTATTATACAGCATCTTGCCTATGCTGCTCGGTCATCGCTCATCCACACATTTATATGTACATATTCTTATTTCATCCCTTTACTGAGATTTGTGCGTATTAGGTAGTTGTTGTGGAATTGTTAGATTACTTGTTAGATATTACTGCACTGTCAGAACTAGAAGCACAAGCATTTGGCTACACTCGCATTAACATCTGCTAACCATGTGTATGTGCCCAATACACTTTGATTTGGTCATGGTGGTGTTAGGATAGGTATTCTCCGTCTCTCACCAGACAAACTCCCTGCAGACAGAGCAGAAGGTGGGCTGTCCGAAGAAGGTGGCGGTGAATTCATGGTTCTTGATGAAATGCACCTTGGGCTGTTTAATGGCTCTCCTTCGGTTCAGTGTCTTCGGCTCGTCCTCCAGTTCGCGCATCTTCACTGTCGATTTAAACGCTGCTGGGGACACATGAAAACGATCAAGCTAATGATTCTATGTTCTCAGTCATACCATTGTGTCTGTGGGTGATATTGAGACATTTTGTTACAGTAGCTAGGATTCCATCCAATTTGCGACAGATTTTCATGCAAACATAAACAAATCTGCATAAAACTATATGCGCATTTTCAACCAGTTTCCATCAAAATGACTTTTTGCGTATAAAAGGCTGTCCGTGTTGATGTAGTGCACATAAAAAACTTTTGCTGATAAAATCCCATGTACCAAATGAAAAATACAAAGTTAAATGGGTTTCCATCGCATTTTCAACTCTACCGATGGTTTTGTCACAACAACTTTAAATCATCAGCTTGCAGCGGGTAGGCTACCCACATTATGAGATTATTATGGTTAACAGTGATATTATTACTGTCAAACGGCAGCCAAGCATCGATCATCATGTCACCTTCGATATTTATTGTAAAGGAGCATCAAAGCCTTGCACTTTCACCACCCTGTAAAGTTCTTCATAACTTATTTCATCTGTAGCCTAATAAACTGTATGGTTTCCCGAGTCATAGTGGGAAGACCAAGTTTACTCCAACATGATGGTTTTTATTTCAATATTTGCACATAAAAAGGGGTTTCCAATCACCATTTCTCGCATAATACATTTTACAGAGACAAAAAGATCCCACCATGTCGAACGAACAAATTGTCTGTTGGCATTTCCATCAGCCTGGTCGTGACTTTTTTCATGTGTCAGGTAAATCATCATGAAATGGTGGAAAACTGGTGATGGAAACGTTGTTACGTTGTTACAAATGGCACCTTGGTAAAAAATATATATATATGGAATTGCAAATATTCATGCACCTTGTATCTACATTGTTATATTCTAAACCTGTATAAGTTGAGTCTCAGAGTTAGAGATGATCTATTTGCTATAGAAATACCATTTATAAAACATGAACCATCAAATTGGGATAGATTAAGGAAAAGAGATCTACAGACGGAGGTCACACTTGTTTGACTTTCAGAGTAAACCGTGACGACCTTCTGGAAAATGTGGATGCAGCTGGAGGAAGCCAAGGGGGCTGGGTCAAAGGTCATGAAAAGAAAATGAGAGCGGCGTGAGAGAGGTAAACAAAGAAAATAAAAACTGATATGAGGACTGTGAGAAGACACAAAAGAGAGTGAGGGAGGACACAGACAGACGGGAAGATGAATAGATTGAGAAGAAGAGAAAAAGATCTCATTCCATTGACTGGTGTGTATGTTTAGAGGAGAGTTGCTCCTGCCTGCCAGCTCTGGATACAGGCTGGTGACAGAGTCAGGCAGAGGGGGCTACTCAGACACACAGGCCTAAATATACCACAGTCTGGGCTGCATTTCAGGAAACCAGCAGAGAGAGAGGGGGGTATGATGGATGCTGCTCCAGCCTAGCCTAGCCTGGGCCAAGCCAGAGCAGTTTCAGCCTGAATGGGACACTCCCACATACAGTCCCTCCCTAGACCTGGGTCATATGCCAGCTGTAGATACACACACTCCCCCTTTCAGGGCCTGCAGGGCTTCTGGGCTAGGCTGAGCTCAATGTGACGAGCTGGCCTGGCAGACTTGTGCAGCAGCATATTTCTCTAAATCATATCAAATATATTTCTCACATGCGCCGAATACAACAAGTGCAGACTTTACCATGAAATGGTAAACTGCATTTCTTACAATGCAGTTGCAATGTAAGAAAATTAACAAATAGACAGAAATAAAATATGAACATAATAAAATAACAATAACGAGGCTATATGTAAGGAGTACCTATAGAGTCAGTGTACTAGAGTTTGAGGGAGTTGGGTGAGTTGGGTGGTGATTGAGGTAATATGTAGGTAGGGGGTGAAAAGCAGATGAAGTGTTCAGCAGTTTATTGGCTTTGGGGTAGAAGCTGTTCAGGAGCCTTTTGGTCCCAGACTTGGCGCCCCAGGACCACTTGCCGTGCGGTCGCAGAGAGAACAGACTAAGTTGGGTGGCTGGAGTCTTTGACAATTTGTAGGGCCTTCCTATGACACCACCTGGTATAGAGATCCTGGATGGCAGAGAGCTCAGCCCCAGTGATGTACTGAGGTATACGCACTACACTCTGTAGAGCCTTGCGGTGATGCAGCCAGTCAAGCCTACCGCTGTTGCCTACCATCACCACCTGGGAGCATCCCGTCAGAAAGTCCAATATCCAATTGCAGAGGGAGGTGTTTAATCCCAGGATCCTTATCTTAGTGATGCGCTTGGAGGGCACTATGGTGTTGAATGCTGAGCTGTAGTCAATGAACCACATTCTAAGTGTTGCTTTTGTCCAGGTTGGTAAAAGGCAGTGTGGAGTGCAATAGAGATTGCGTCATCTGTGGATCTGTTGGGGCGGTATGTGATTTGGAGTGGGTCCAGGGTAAGCATTTTCTTGTTTGCTTATAGCCTTATTCAGCTCGTTGAGTGCAGTTTTCGTGCCAGCATCGGTTTGTGGTGGTAAATAGATAACTATAAAAAAAATACAACTCTCTTGGTAAATAGTGTGGTCTACAGCTTATCTATAGCGCCGCCGCCTCCGAGTGACGGGGATTTGGGCCCGTTCTGGGATGAGCATTATGTCCTTTCCCTCTGATTCGTTGAAATAGAAGTCCTTATCCAAATCGAGGTTATTGATGTCTGTTTTGATGTCAAGAAGCTCTTTTCAATCATATGAAACGATGGATGAAACATGTTAGAAGCAGCGCAAAAGAAAAAAACACACAAAATAGCACAATTGATCAGGAGCAGCTTTGAGTATGACTATCTGGGGCCTCCCGAGTGGCGCAGTGGTCTAAGGCACTGCATCGCAGTGCTAGAGGCGTCACTACAGACGGTGATTGGGAGTCCCATAGGGCGGTGCACTGTTGGCCCAGTGTTGTCCGGGTTAGGGGAGGGTTTGGCTGGGGGGTGGGGGGGTTTACTCGGCTTACTGCGCTCTAGCGACTCCCTGTGGCGAGCCGGGCGCCTGCAGGCTGACCATGGTCGTCAGTTGAAATACTATTTCCTCCCACACATTGGTGCGGCTGACTTCCGCGTTAAGCGGATGGGTGTTAAGAAGCGCAGCTTGGTGGGTCATGTTTCGGAAGACACATAACTCGACCTTCACCTCCCGAGCCAGTTGGGGAGTTGCAGCAATGAGACAAGATCAACATTTTGGGAGATAAAAATATAAAAATCGAAATAATTATAATAATAAAAATGTTTAACTATTGTTCAGGAGCCCGTAAAACGGCGGCCATCCCCTCCAGCACAATTATCCATATACCACTAGAGGCCACTGTTTACTGTCTAACCAGTGTTTATGAGTGCTTGAGAGTACAGAGAGATATACAGTAAGTGTCAGATTGAGAGCATGTATGTTTGGGCTACTACCTGTTGTGTCTGTGTCCTGCGTAAAGAACTGGATGGCCATTTGAACCTTCCCAGAAGGCTGCAGGTCTACCCAGAATTCAGCACAGCCATTGCCCTTCTTACAGCGCTCGGCCAGCAAGGACACGCCCACCGTGGCCTCGGCCAATGGCTCCTCTGTGGTCTTCATCAGAATCACCTGCAGGACACGGCCCTCGTAGATGTGGGCGTCGAAACAGGACTTCCAGGCTGGGTACATAGTGGGTTTCCTCTGGACCAGGGTCTTCCCTCGCTCTGGAGAGCGAGAGGAGAGAGGGAGGGAGATGAGTTACACTACTACATACAGATTACACATGTGCTTGTCACAAAGTGTGGTTGTGTACATGTGAAAGGCAGGGGGAGAGAGAAAAAGGTGAGAGTGAGAGGTGTGTGTATATACAGTTTGGTAGTACTCTATGGGTAGTGCTACTGACCAGTGCTGAGGGACTCCTTCATCTTAATGGCACAGAAGGGATCGTTAGTCGGGGGGGGCAGGACCCCCACATCAAACGCATTAAAGGCGATGCGCAGGAAGGGCTCCATGGTGACCACTCAGTCAGCAGCCTCCTGTAAAACAGAGTTAGGGTCAGGGTTACAATTATGAAAGACATAAGGCTGCACAGCACAAACAAACACTCATACTCAACACATATCCTAAAAACACGAAGTAAAAACACGAAAGGCACAGCTGTGGGCCACCAAAGAGACAGGAAATACAGAGGAAGTGGAAGCTACCCACTGTCACGTACCATGCTAAAATAACACCCTACATTGCGACATCAGAGGGGAGAGAGACCATTGTGAAAGACTCAGAAGAAGAAGAAATTCCTCTCCTGTCCCAGGGACTATGTGAGAGAGTTGGAGAGAGAGAGCAATATAAGACAGCGGGAGAAGAAGAGAGAATCAGACAGAAAATCATTGGGATCAGAAACACACGCCACATTAAGTCACAGAGAGGGAGAGTGCTCTAAATTTGGTCCGCCGGCTTTTCCTTTCCCTCCGCCAATAGTTTTTTGTTGGCCGACTTAGACACGCCTTTGAGATGTAGTCATAGGGGTCCTTCCCTGGGTCATGAGGCCAACCAAATCCCTACACCTGCAAAAACCTTATCGAAAGCCAGAAAGGATGAGGTCGGTTTTGACGATATAGTGACTAAAACCTCTACCAAAGCGGAGACCAGGAGCATAGAGGAAAGAGGAGACAAGGCTGTGAGACAGCTGACTGGATACACAGCACAGCAACACAAACGATTGTGGCCAGCATGCCATTTGTGGACTTACAGACCACAAAAGGCCTGACAATGTTTCCCATACAGCTTCAAAGCTAAACAAACCACATTTTTTCATGAAGGCTGCACTCACTGTCAAAGGATCCATGACGTTGGCTGGATAAATGTGAACTGGCAAGTCCAGAAAGACTGCTCACTCATCAGCTTACTGCTACCAACAATTTGAAAAGGTGACAGCAGTTTCCCGGATTAGGACACCTTTTGTTCCTACATGTCATTTCGGGGAATTGATGTCTTTCATAACCCAACGGGTCTAATTAGGCCTGGGAATTGTCAGGGACCTCACGATATAATACTATCACGATAGGTGCCTATACAATATGTATTGCAATTTGCACGATTGTCTATATATTGAGATTTCTATGTTCCAAATAAATTGCTCTATAAAAATAAAGAGAGTTGCACACTATATACAGTACGAGTCAATGGTTAGGACACATCTACTCAGTCAAGGGTTTTTCTTTATTTGTACTATTTTCTACATTGTAGAATAATATTGAAGACATCAAAACTACGATAACACATATGGAACCATGTAGTAACCCCCAAAAAAGTGTTAAACAAATCAAAATATATTTTATTTTAGATTCTTCAAAGTAGCCAGCCACCCTTTGCCTTGATAACAGCTTTGGACACTCTTGGCATTCTCGCGACCAGCTTCACCTGGAATGCTTTTTCCAACAGACTGTGTAAAATCAGGCCTTCATGGTCAAATTGTTGCAAAGAAACCACTACTAAAAAGGACACCAATAAGAAGAGGAGACTTGCTAGGGCCAAGAAACACGAGCAATGGACATTAGACCGGTGGAAATCTGTCCTTCAGTCTGATGAGTCAAAATTTGATATTTTTGGTTCCAAACGCTGTGTCTTTGTGAGAAACAGAGTAGGTGAACGGATGATTGCCGCATGTGTGTTTCCCACCGTGAAGCATGGAGGAAGAGGTGTGATGGTGCTTTGTGATTTTATTTAGAATTCTAGAATTCACACTTAACCGGCATGGCTACCACAGCATTCTGCAGCGATACGCCATCCCATCTGGTTTGTGCTTAATGGGACTATCATTTGTTTTTCAAAAGGACAATGACCCAACATACCTCCATGCTATGTAAGTGCTATTTGACCAAGAAGGAGAGTGATGGAGTGCTGTATCAGATGACCAGGTCTCCACAATCACCTGACCTCAACCCAATTGAGATGTTTGGGATGAGTTGGACCGCAGAGTGAAGGAAAAGCAGCCAACAAGTGCTCAGCACATGTGGGAACTCCTTCAAGACTGTTGGAAAATCATTCCTCATGAAGCTGGTTGAGAGAATGCCAAGAGTGTGCAAAGCTGTCATGAAGGGAAAGGGTGGCTACTTTGAAGAATCTAAAATATTGGATTTGTTTAACACTTTTTTTGGTTACTACATGTTCTCATATGTGTTATTTCATAGTCAATGTCTTCACTATTATTCTACAATGTAGAAAATAGTCAAAATAAAGAAAAACCCTTGACTGATACTTTTGACTGGTACTCCATATATGAGTATGCGAATCTTTACTTTTTATAGCTTACAGTTTATTCACTGTTAGTTAGCACCTCTAAACTAAATACATTTTTCTCTGTGTGTGCGCCAGCTCCTGCTTTACATTACCCAAATATATTGCTCATCCTGTCTGCTGCAGAGGGACAAGAGAGAGCCATGAGAAAACTGCTGAAAGTGTAGATCCCCCCCCCCCCAATTAAAAAAGCTAAGAGAGTGCAGACAACTAGCGCAAAAATAATATTGTGAGATCGTCAAAACTATACGATATATCATCAAAAATAATATGCAGCTGTATCCATTTCCCCCTCATCACTAAGGCTAATGGTAAGTGAGTGAATGGTGAACTACCTTCTTACATAAGGCTTCTTTAGAACAAAACATTTGAACAGCAGAGCTACAGTTCGTCACAGAGCTAACGTTAGCATGCCAAAGAGGGAGGCGGCATTAGCCTACATCATAATTCCCCAAGCAGCCATGAAATCCTACAGAATTTCTTCAAGAATTTCCACACAGCCGTTTTCTTGTGAGCTTTGTGTTGTAGCTACTCCAATTTCCTCTTTTCAGTGTTTGTGGCAATACTCATGTGGATTAACAAACAGTGATTTCAGTGAAGTACTACTCCCCCGTAACCCAACTAATGTGACATCTCGTGACTCCAGCCACTCAGAAGTCCTGTGGCTGTTCTTATCAAAGCGTTGTGTGTTGGTACAGTGTGGTATTAGCTAAGGATATGATATGGTCTTATCCTTTAACTTCTCTGCAACATAACATACAGTATGTACTGCCAATGTAGTGGTACAAGTGTCCTTGTGTGTAAAGAGAGAAATCAGTCAGACACTGCTTTGTGTTCATGCTCATTTTTACATTATTGTATGTCAGTCATTATCTGGGTTAGTCATGTAGACTGGAACACCTTGTGGCATTGAGGAGCATTCAGCTCACAGTTACTGGTATTGTACATGTCTGAAGTCAGAACGGGTTCTGGTTTCATTAGGTTAACTAATGGTACTGCTCTCACTCACTCCCTCTCCGGGACTTAAAGTGAACTGTGAATCTGATCTCATTGAGGGATAGTAGTTAGTAGGGTTGGGTGATATCCTGATTTTCATACCGTTTCTGTACCATACCAGGGTATACAGTATTACCAAATGTGCACCCAAAACATGATAGGCAACGGGGATCTTGATCCAGGAGGGGATTGAATGCATCGGCTGTAACCAAGAAGCTTGACATCTAACCACTTAGCTAGCAAGTTAGCAAACCAAATGCATAGCTGGACCCCCGGGGCTGGATATAAGTTATTTGACACAGCTTAGATTTCTTATAGTTATAAGCAGTGACGCAGCACGTATTGAAAATCATACCATTGGTATTTTGAAATACCCCGGTATACAGTATATCACCCGAGCCTAATGGCCTGCGGTCAAGAGGGCTGAAACAGCTGTGAGTGAAACTCTCCCACTGTCTTCCTCCGCCCACGCGCTACCCATGTAGATAAACACAAAAGATATGGTTGCATGGGAAATTGGGAATCCCTGCTTCCGGAAGTAGACTTTGGAGTCGACTTGGAAATAAGCCCAAAAGCAACTAAAGACTGGATGCCAGCAGGTCTGAAACAGCTACAGTACATTGCATAACATTGATATATACCATAGACATAGTAAATACATTTGCGCTCTCTTGTAGACTGGCAGCCATATGCACACAACGTTGTAAAAGACATCTGTTGTCTCCCCAGAGAGACTGGAAAAAGTGTGCACAAGCAGCCGGGGAGGGAGTGTGCAAAAAAAACAGGAGGGGGGAAAGAGACGGAGGGAAACAGCGGAGGTGGGCAGCATACTGAAAGGCGGGCTAGTGGACAGGAGGGAAAATCAAACATTAGCGACATATACAGTCTTCAGACCTCTCGAGAGTGGAGTCACAGAGACGTCCACTTGAAGAGGCTGTGGGTAGAATAGGTTTCTCTGTGTGTGTGTTTTCTTTAGGGAATATGACTTGGAGCCAGAGGGCCTCAACTGTGCTATTTAGATTAGGCACTCAAGTAACTATTTAGCTGTTGTGCTGAAATTAAAGGGCCAGAGTAACCATAAATATAAAACTAAAATATCGCATTTAGGTACAGTACATGTTAATATACACAGTGTACAAAACATTAAGAACACCTGCTCTTTCCATGACAGACTGACTAGGTGAACCCAGGTGAAAGTGATGATCCCTTATTGATGTCACTTAAATCGACTTCAAATCAGTATAGATGAAGGGGAGGAGACAGGTTAAGGAAGGATTTTTAATCATTGAGACAATTGAGATATGGATTGTGTATGTGTGCTATTCAGCAGGTGAATGGGCTAGACAAAAGATGTAAGTGCATTTAAACAGGGTACGGTAGTAGGTGCCAGGTGCACCGGTTTGACTGTATCAAGAACTGCAACGCTGCTGGGTTTTTCACACTCAACAGTTTCCTGTGTGTATCAAGAATGGTCTACCACTCATAGGACACCAAGCCAACTTGACTCAACCGTGGGAAGTATTGGAGTCAACATTGGCCAGCATCCCTGTGGAAAGCTTGACACCTTTTAGAGTCCATGCCCCGACAAATTGAGCCTGTTCTTAGGGCAAAAAGGGGGGTGCAACTCAATATTAGGAAGGTGTTCTCAATGTATATATCTTGAGGGAAGGAATATTCAGTGGAACAACACAGACCAGTGTACATTCGTAGAAAGGTTGGCATTCAAGAGAGATGTCATTAGAGAGGGAGGCAGTGGCCTCAGCACTAAGCTCAGGGCTCTGCCCAAGCAGGACTGGCAGGTTTAGACTGGGAGCTTCTGTTTGGCTCAATCATCATTACTTTCAGCTGATCTGCTATCTACAGTATGGGACAGGGGCAATGGCAATGACTGTGCGTTTCCATCATGTCATCATGCAGTGTTTCAGTAGCTGTTGACTCCTGGCTGCTACCTACATACATGGATGAGTAAAGTAATCTTTGCCTACTCATAGTTGGTTAAAGTCGCATGATGCACACCAGTTGTTATCAATGTCACCGGCTGATGTCCACTGAAACACTTATCTTCCATCGTTTAGACTACAAAAGCACAAATACATGTACCTGCAACTTTTACATGTTGATGTTAGGAGGGTGGCTGGAGATAATGAAGTTGATGTTGAAAAACTGTGAAAATTCCCTTTAAAGCTGGAATCCTTCATGGTGAAACTGCCACGTCCATTTGCGATATTACATTAACAAAAAAAGTTACTGAAAACAAAGAAAACCCAATAACAATTACAATGTCTGCGGGGCGCCGTTTCCCTCTACTGTGGATGCCATATTTGGGGCGGCAGGTAGCCTAGTGGTTAGAGTGTTGGACTAGTGACTGAAAGGTTGCAAGATCAAATCCCCGAGCTGACAAGGTAAAAATCTGTCGTTCTGCCCCTGTTCCTAGGCCGCATTTGAAAATAAGAATTTGTTATTTACTGACTTGCCTAGTTAAATAAAATGTCAAATAAAAATACAACTATGAGTGGAGGACGTTGAGGCTGATAAGGAGTTCCAGGAGAATACAGATGACTAGGTTTATAAAGGTGAACAGCTGAGGGAATTTCCATATGGAAAATGTTTCAACCATTTTCCATCCTAAAAATTAGGACTAAGCTTAGATTTCTGGTCACACAAATGGAAAAGAGGTTTTAGGAAACATCTTGCAGAAAAAGTATTTAAAAAGCATTAGAAATACATTAAAGCATAATAATGTTGAAGAACCCTGCCAACTATCAACATTTATATTTAGATTAGCAGAAATTATTTGCCTTCTGTAAATTGAAGAAATATTACCTAGTGTCTTGTCTTTCTGTTGCCAAAACCCCACATATCTTTAAGATATTTTCAAATGCTGTCCTTCATGAGGAGGGAGGATAATGAGAGTTCACAGTGACTAAAATGTGTCATTCTGTCAACAAGGCAAAGGGCGACTACTTTGAAGAATCTCAAATATATTTTGATTTGTTTAACACTTTTTTGCTTATTACTACATTATTCCAATGTGTTATTTCATAGTGTTGACAATGTAGAAAATAGTCCAAACAAAGAAAAACCCTTGAATGAGTAGGTGTGTCCAAGCTTTTGACTGGTACTGTAGTTTTTAGCCTGAGCACTGCTGCGTGAGGGAGAGGCTGGCACTATATTGCTGCAGCTGCAGAGGTTATACAGGGCAAGCAGACAACTCTGCTACAGCTAAGAGTAGCTTGAGGCCACATGCTGCACTTTCTCCCCAACCCCATTCCATTAAAAGAACAGCTCTTTGTAGACTACTCCTTCTCATTTCGCTAAATGTTATATTGCATTAGTGAACTCTCACTCCACTTGCTACATACACATTGAGCCTCTCTTTGCCACTTTGTCTGGCCAAACAAAACAACAAGCTACACGTGTGAAGGCTACATGTCTTTTTATGGGGGCACAACGCACATCATAAAAAAAGACATTGAAAAGTTGTACATTTTCTTAAATGTATTATTTGAAATGTCATGGTAAATCCTTGTATGTACCAATGTCACAAGGATATTATAATTTCATTTAGAATTATATTTTTCAGGGTTAAAAATCTGGTCAAAATAGGCCTATATATATATATATATATTAGGCTATATTTTTTTAGCTCGCAAAAATTAATACTAACAAAACGACTTGAATACTAACGTTAGTTCAAAAATGTGAATAACAGTGCACATCCCTATGACAAACCACAGGTGGGTCACCTGCTACTGTCCTCCCCTCCACTGGCATACTGTCATGTTCAGCTCCTAACTGTTTTCTTATCATAACTGTCATCTGGTGGTCAAAGCAAGACTGTGAAAACAGTCTGGACAACCCCTCCCTCTCTCCTTCCACACTCTCCATTTACTGTAAACAGCCCTCTCACCCACTGAGCACCAACCTTCCACTCTCTCCAGTTACTGTAAACAGCCCTCTCACCCACTGAGGACCAACCTTCCACTCTCTCCAGTTACTGTAAACAGCCCTCTCACCCACTGAGGACCAACCTTCCACTCTCTCCAGTTACTGTAAACAGCCCTCTCACCCACTGAGCACCAACCTTCCACTCTTCATTTACTGTAAACAGCCCTCTCACCCACTGAGCACCAACCTTCCACTCTGCAAACACCATTGGAGCGTCTTTAAAAAACACCCTAAATCAAAGACTTAGTTTTCTGCTCTTATTATACAGATACAGGTGAAAGGTGGGACTAGGTGGGCGGAAAGACCTGCTTTAAAGGGGCAGGTCAGTTAAAATGTGGAGTTTTGTGTTTTATATGTATGTCCACAATATGAGGTTGGAAAAATACTGTGAAATGGTGAACATTATGATAATGCCCCTTTAGTGTAGGAGCTGTTTGAAAACACTGGCTGAAATTTCAGCTTGTTTGGCTGGGTGAGGTTTTTGAATGTATAATTTAAGAAACCAATAACAAAAGAGAGTTAGCCCTGCTCTCTGCCAATAACATCTAGTTAAGGTTACACATCCCTCCCATTAGGCCCCTCTCTCAGACCACTCCCAGACTGTCCGAGCAAAATTCTTGCTTGAGAAATTGCATTTTGCTATGAAATAATTTTTAAAAAGTCATTCATTGTTACCCAGAAATTGTGATAGAGATAAAAACAGCTGCATTGTACATTTTATTATTCAAAACCAAATGTTTATACACCTGTTCAAACCCCTTGCTGTTCTAATTTTACAGATGTGACAGGTTTTCCTGGTTCTCCAATCATGCCCTGTGGGTGCCATGCTAAGATTTGTGGGAATCCTCTCTAACCACACATACAGCAGGCTGTTTTAGGACAAAATGGGTGGACCCAAACAGCTGACCTGATGGTCTGTTTACTGTAGACGAATAAACAGTCAGTCTCATCTTCTTTTTCATCGCTCTACCAAACACGCTCTCTCTCATACTGTACACTGTCTGCTGCTGGGCTGGCTCAGGGTCTGTGTTGGCCTGTCCATTAATCAAAGTGCCTTGATGTGAATTCTCTGTTCAACAACAGAATATGGATCCGTCAATCTGTCTGAGTTCACAGTGAGTGTGTAGAGTACATGCACAGGCCCCACCACAACCAAATGTTCACTCACCCGGGAAATATGACAAACACAGCTGGTGCACAATGTTAAGAATCAAATCTTACACAAACCATTTCCCAAACTGTGGGATTCCTCTAGCACCAGGATTATGAGATTAGAACCCAGGCTATTCCAGGCCAAGCTCAATTCAGTTCAAACAGCATTTTGTCACTCTGACTCCAAGACTGAGCAGCGAAGACTGTGTCCTCTGAACGGTAAAAGGCTCTCTGTGCTGTTGACAAAGTTCTACTTAGACCTAGATGGCCAGAGTGACTGGAACCTGAGATGTGAGAGAGGAGAGATGGGGGGGGGGGGGGGGGGGGGGGGCGTCTCCAACCAGAGGACAAGGAGGGTCTATTGAGCCCTAGCAATTACAGTTAAGCAAACAGCCTCCACGCAATAATGAACCTGAACCTACGTCAGCCTGGATTAGATAATAGCTACTGTGTGTGTCAACTGAAAGAATAATGTTTTCTACTGAAGTTATTGCTCATTGTGACTGAAATTGCCATTTTGACTTTGGAAAAAAAGGGCGTCAGTGTAATTTACTACTCTATGTCTGTTAATACGTCATCTCTTTGTGTTAATATGGTTAAACTATATGGCAGCTGCTTGTGCAAGATAACCATGTCCTTACACACAACTAGAGCAATAGAGCAAGCATAAATTAGGTAGGGAGGGGGGTAGTCTCATTTTGCCATACCTCCAAAATCACATTGTTGTTTGGAGAATTCTGTATTGTATTGAATTCTGTATTGAATGGTCCACTGGCTCCCAGATGCAAGATTTTGATTGGCTGTTACATTTCAAGAACCCTCCCTCTTCTGCTTGAACACTCTCAAAGAAAAGAGACATGTTGGTGAGTTTACCTACAGGCTATGGTAAAAGTGTAGTGTATCAAGGGTGGCCAACAATCTGTGATTTATTGAAAGTGGATAAATGGATGGTAATAGTAGTTTCACAATAATCAACGATCAGGTTTGTATTCTGAAGGAATAGCAGGCACATACACAGGTCAAAGTGTGAAGAAGGGTAAGAAAATTGCCACGGGTGAATACACGATTGTCTTCTGAACTCCGGAAACTTTAATTGGCTCAGAGAAATGGTGAGGCCTACTTCAAATGTCATTGTTCCACGAGCGTCTCATTGGATTGGCTGTCGATGAGGTCCACACAATGGTTCAATGGTGATCTGGGGGGAGGGGGGGGGGATGGAGGTATGGCTATGTGGTGAGAGAGGGAGTGGTGAGTGGATATGGTTGCAGCTATGTGGGGTGGGGGGCATACCATGTGTATGTACCTATGATTTGATATGCCCTGGTATTATTTGACTTGTAAAATGAGTGTCTGATGTGTGTTACCTGCTAATTCTTTGATCAGTTGTGCTTGTGCATTTTAGTATATACACTACCGTTCAAAAGTTTAGGGTCACTTAGAAATGTCCTTGTTTTTGAAAGAAAAGCACATTTTTTGTCCATTAAAATAACATTAAATTGATCAGAAATACAGTGCAGACATTGTTACTGTTGTAAATGACTATTGTAGCTGGAAACCGCTGATTTTTAATGGAATATCTACATAGACGGACTGAGGCCCATTATCAGCAACCATCACTCCTGTGTTCCAATGGCATGTTGTGTTAGCTAATCCAAGTTCATCATTTTAAAAGGTGAATTGATCATTAGAAAACCCTTTTCCAATTATGTTAGCACAGCTGAAAAATGTTGTCCTGATTAAAGAAGCAATAAAACTGGCCTTTTAGACTAGTTGAGTATCGGGAGCATCAGGTGTTCATGGGAGTGTCTCTGTTCATTGCACATCAGCCAATGAGGGTACCTGTGACAAAATTATCAACTTTCTGAGCGCAATTCTTTTAATTTTCTGAAATGAGGAAAGAATTCTCTGCTCTGCCCATTACTGAAATGAGACATGCAATAGCCTTACTGTCTATCACCACTGAGGTTTTGAAGGATGATGAACACTTAAGTGATGATGATTTATGACAACTTAGGGCTTTGGATTAATACTGTAGGCATTGTCTCATCTGCTTAACACTTCAAAAGCCTTACGGTATGTAGTCTAAGATATTCTTGTTGTGGAAACAGGCCCTTTTACCATTGAGCTGTATGGAAGAGTAGAATGTATGCCATACACACTGTAAATAAATAATTTAGCTTAAAGATTTGCCCTAATACTCATTTATCTAAAGCAGTGGTTCCCAACCTTTTTCAGTTACTGTACCACTAACTGAATTATGTGTATTTTACCTGTAAGCCTATGGTCTCATGAATCCACCGTATCCTCTGTGGATAAGCCAAGTACCCCCTGTTGGGAACCACTGATTTAAAGTATAGAGTGGGCCAAGATGTGACCTGTCACCCATAGTTACCTGTTCATAAAGTTATTTGTTTTAATCTTTCGCTTTTCACTTGACCAATAAAATCCAGATTTGGAAACATCCATGTTCAGTGGATGTTATGACTCTATTGTAAATTAACTTGTAGTTGCCATTTCTGGATGAAAGAAGTAAAGTGTACTACACAACTTTCAAAATAGAAAACGTGTGGGCTTTCCCCCCAGTGTTGGCCTAGAGAATTGTGAAAAGGCTATAGCCGTTGTGTTACTGCTTTTGCAGTGTACACATCACAGCCCATAAAACATATACCGATATACAGTTTCAGACAGCAACAACAGGAACAATGTTAACAGTACATCAAATTGTAAGTAAAAAATAAAAAAAAAGACCAAAATAAACAGTAAAAAAAAGGAACACAGAATATGTTCTATTCAAATAATTACACAACAAAGAATGTAACGTTATAAAAGTAAATACACGTGTTTTGTGAGTCTACATTGTCATTGGTTTCAGTACTACGTCTTATTTCCTCTTACATTACTTCTCTGTGGAATTGAAGATCATTTCCATTCTAGGGTCTCAGCACTACAGCTGAAAACAACTGTCAACGTTTGTGCCTCTTTGTCTGCATGCCAAACGAGCAGACCGTTTCTTCTTCTCCCGGTGTAAGTTCAGTTTGTGGTTGCTGATCCACCTCACTAGTTCCTCGTAGTTCAATTTGTGCAACAGATTTATTTGAAAGTTCTGGAAGCTTGGGTAGCACCTTCCAGGTGTCAAAGCAAACACCTTCTGATCAAGAAGCACACATACTATATGGTTGATGTCTCAGATCTACTTGAGATTGAGTGCTTTCCAGACTCTGGCTTCAGCTAACAGTCTTCATCAAATCACTGCATGAGGTCTGTCTGCTCTGCAACGGTCCTGCTGTCTTTCTGTGCCATGTCAAACTGGACATGGACCCCTGGATGTTGGATGAGGTATTTTGTGAGGCGCACATGGTGTTTGCAGTTCTTGCATCAAATACTTTGGTATTGCTCTGGGCTGACTATGTTGAATACATATACCACTGCATCATATGATGCAAAATACATCATGCTGGGATGATTTCTGTATTTTGAAAGTTACATATTTTGAAAACTTGATTGCTGACAAAGCAAAACATTTTGGGACTACGTCAACAACGGACTAATGAAACAATTAAAATGGACAATTCCACCCAAAAACTGTGATCACTTTAGTTGTCACTTCTAGTCGAGGTTGCACCAAAAACTATGCTTGTAGTAGCAGTTGAATTCCTATATCTGGCGGGCGGTCATCTGTCTCTGGGTCCCTGAATAGGCCTGGTCTCGCCAGACTCTCAGTGCTTTCCTGAACAGACAGTCTTTTGGTACTTCTGGCGTTTGAGACAGCTGCGACATCTTTTCGTTCTAACTCTAGAATTTGCACTTTCCCCTCACAAAACATAAATTATTTCCATGTCATTGGCACATTTATGTATATTGCATTTGGAAAGTATTCAGACCCCTTGACTTAATCCCATTTTGTTTTGTTACAGCCTTATACTAAAATGGTTCAAATATTTTTTTCCCCTCAATCTACACACAATACCCCATAATTACAAAGCAAAAACTGTTGTTTTTTCTCTCCAAATCTATTAGAAATAGACAGATACTTTATTTACATAAGTATTCAGACCCTTTGCTATGAGACTTGAAATGTAGCTCAGGTGCATCCTGTTTCCATTGATCATCCTTGAGATGTTTCTACAAGTTGATTGGAGTCCACCTGTAGTAAATTCAATTGATTGTACATAATTTGGAAAGACAGACACCGGTCTATAAGGTCCCACATTTGGCAGTGCATGTCAGAGCAAAAACCATGCCATGAGGTCAAAGTAATTGTCCAGAGATCAGAGACAGGATTGTGTCGAGACACATATGGGGAAGGGTACCAATTTTTTTTCAGCATTAAGGGTCCCCAAGAACACAGTGACCACCATCATTCTTAAATGGAAGCAGTTAGGAATCACCAAGACTCTTCTTAGAGCTGGCCGCTGGCCAAACTGAGCAACCGGGGGAGAAGGGCCTTGGTCAGGGAGGTGACCAAGAACCCGATGGTAACTCTGACAGAGCTCCAGAGTTCCTCTGTGGAGTTGGGAGAACCTTCCAGAAGGACAACCATCTCTGCAGCATTCCACGACTCAGGCCTTTATGGTAGAGTGGCCAGACGGAAGCCACTCCTCAGTAAAAAGGCACATGACAGCCTGCTTGGACTCTGACCATGAGAAACAAGATTCTCTGGTCTGATGGAACCATCCCTACGGTGGTTGGGCTCCCGAGAGGCGCAGTGGTCTAAGACACTGCATTTCAGTGCAAGAGGCATCACTACAGTCCCTGGTTCGAATCTAGGCTGCATCACATCCGGCTCTGATTGGGAGTCCCATAGGGCGGCAAACAATTGGCCCAGCGTCGGCCGGGGTAGGCCTTCATTGTAAATAAGAATTTGTTCTTAACTGACTTGCCTAGTTAAATAAAGGTTAAATGTAAAACATATTTTTAAAATGACAGTGAAGCATGGTGATGCCAGCATCATGCTATGGGGATGTTTTTCAGCTGCAGGGACTGGGAGACTAGTCAGGGTCGAGGGCAAGATGAACGGAGCAAAGTACAGAGAGATACTTGATGAAAACCTGCTCCAGAGTGTTCAGGGGGTTCACCTTCCAATAGGACAGCGACCCTAAGCACACAGCCAAGACAAGGCAGGAGAGGCTTCGAGGACAAGTCTCTGAATGTCCTTGAATGGCCCAGCCAGAGCCCGGATTTGAACCCAATTGAACATCTCTCTCTAGCTGTGTAGCGACACTCCCCGTCCAACCTGACAAACCTTGAGAGGATCTGCAGAGAGGAATGTGAGAAACTCCCCAAATACAGATGTGTCAAACTTAGCGTCATACCCCAAAAAACTTGAGGCTGTAATTGCTGCCAAAGGTGCTTCAACAAAGTACTGAGTAGAGGGTCTGAATACTTATGTACATTTTATATTTATTTTGAATTTTTTATACATTTGTTAAAATTTCTAAAAACGTGTTTTTGCTGTCATTATGGGATATTGTGTGTAGATTGATGAGGGAAACAAACAATTTAATCAATTTTCGAATAAGGCTGTAATGTAACAAAACGTGGAAAATGTCAAGGGTTCTGAATACTTTCCCGAAAGCACTGTATATACTTTAATATGAGTAGAAGATTGCGACAGGAGTCACATTCTGCTTTTGAAAACCCATCACTCAGCGTGACAGGTCCCATTATCTCTTCTAAAGCCCGTGTGTAGTCAAGTCGCAATAAAGAAGATTTACTTTGCAAAAGGTTATGTTTGCTCCTGTTACAGTCATACGGTTCACCACAAACAAGGTATAGGCTACATCAGCATATTTTGATGGGGTCTTAATTTGCGATTTCACAGCCATACTCATGCACAATTGCACCTACGACACTACTCTATTGAGCTCCTCCGCCCAAACAAGGCATTTGATTGGTTTGATGTGTTGCGAGGCGCCACCGATTTAGACCAGGTTCCCACCATTTTTTTCAGCTGATTTTGTGCATTGGACTTCCCCAGGCTTCCCGTTTAGGGAGGGGGGTTACAATGATTAGTGAATATTTAAGGACACGTTTGTGATCAACTTGGAATATGACCATTCCCTAAAGTGTTCCACTTTCACCTAAGCTTTGACAAACAAAATAAATAAAAACTACCATGACATGCTCTCTTTAATGGTGACTACTGCTGTGGCAAGAAAGTATCAAGATGATTTGATTGAACTAGATTTGATAGTGTTACTAGCATTTTGGGCTTTTGATTCCATCTGGACCTGTCTTACAACACACTCTGTAATATAATATGTAAACCCTTTTCCACAGTTTTGCATATCACTTTAACACCCCTTATAACTTTGAGTGTGAGGAAGTATTCTACAGTAGAGACTATACTGAGTATATGAAAACCTTCCTTTCCCATCCATCAGATGATAATGCATCACTCTACCTACACCACACACACTGACAGAGGTCATGACAGCAGACACAGCCTAGAGCGCACATGGGCAGACACCAACACACACAGGTCAATGAGACATTCCAACCAGACAGACAGAGAAAGTCAGAGGGAGAGGCATGGAATAACAAGTTCAAGGTCAGAGCAGCGTGTCTGTGGTCATGGAGTGCTTTCGCATTCACTTTCCCCACCGTACTTACCCGACTCTCAAATCAATACAAACACTTACACAATGTCCATAAAGGGTTACACTAAATGGTTGCCATTATGATTTTTGAACGACGGCCTTAAGCTTTTTGCCTGTGGCTATGGGTTCAAATGGTAATTTTTCGGTTTTTAAACAACTAATTGACCGACGTAGGTTCAATTATTTGAATTACATTTCATTCTGTTTTTTCCCCCGTCTGTGAACTCGATGCTCCGTTTCTGAAGAGATAAATCAGATCAAGCTGTGCTATGTAGTAGGGAGTTGAAGTTTCCAACAAGCCAACATTCTACATAATTACCACATTTCCAGTGCTAAACTAACTACAATGACCATAATCCATTGCATTCCGCTTACTCGTCCGACCTGTGTTGAGCAGACACGGAGACCCCGTTAACCGAGAGAAGAGAGAACGCACGAGAGGGATAGAAAGCAGTCACTTGCGAGGTATCTCTACCTGAAAATACATTATCTAAGTGATTGATAAAAGTATGCCTTATTTACTTGAAATAACTACTAAAATAGTGATTTTGTCAGACAGCATAGGTAGCAGATTATTTATAATGAAATAAAGTCAAATAAAATAAATATTTTATTAAAAGGAAATGGGAATAAATGGTTAATAAAATAAGGAGTAATGGGAAGTCACTACCATCATGGGACTTTTATTATTTGTTCTATTCTGTGTTGTTACAGCATTCCACCCACATAATGCATTTAATGTAAAAAATATAAAAATCTAGTTCCTGCTGCATGCCTTAAACCTGCTCATTCACACTCAGTATAACAGGAATGCTGCTCATTAGTGCGTGTGGTCGTGTAGGCGCCTCTCTCTCTGCATTAAGGTATACATTTCTGCTTTGCTCACAGTCGACACAGTCTTGATTACCACAAGCCGCAGACAGCCTCGTGCAATGGCCAGACAACAGAGAGCACAGTGGGGACTGAGGTAGACCGACAAACAATACACCACAGGGTGGGATGGAGACAAGCATGGTGCTGAGAGAGATGCTAAATGATGTAAGAAGGCAACATTGGGTGCTACTAGACTGCTGTCATCCAAGGTGGGTGACAGAGAGAACGTGTTCCGAGAGTGTCACTATAAGTAGCAGAACGTGTAAAAAAGGAAAAAAATAAGCTAACTCATCACCTCTCTAACTGCTGGGATAAATAATGGAGTACGGGAGCGTGTTGTAGATTCAGCCCAATTACCCGTGTTTCTCTTCCACTCACTCTCGCTGTGTGTGATGTGCTGAGAGCCATGCCTGGGAGCAGTTCTGGTCAAAATGAATAAATAATACATCATTGCCATGTAGCCTAAACCACAACAGAGCAGACAACAAAAGGTCTGTGTTAGGGTGGCAAACAGGATTATAAAAACACACAGTCTGTCATACAATGCCTACAAGCTGCGCACGACTCATTATAACAAGGTGGACAAGACCAGACACTAACTAAATCAGAGTGGGGGGGGGGGGGGGGGGGGGGGGGGGAGATCGTCATTAAATGATTACGTCCTTTTCCACACAGAAGATCATACAAAATGATTGCCTGAATGATCTTCTGAACTTCCCAATACCTTTCTGATGCATTTCAGTCACTTCATACCATACTTCCTTCAGATTGAAATAGTCAAAAGTACTGGCCAACGGATTACTAATAGACTGTCATAGTCTCAATTAAAAAAGGTAACATTGCCCGTTGATTGTATCACTTTTTTACATGGTGGGGTCATTACTGGCAAAAAAATTTTAGGAACCTCTGCTCTACCACCATCTCTCTCCTTCCAGAGATTAAGGACAAAAAGACAGTTGCGCTTCAAAAAGATGACTCACCCTTTTAAAAGAGTTTGCCTTATTGGCTATGCTAGTGTAGAGTGTTATTAGTAGTCTTTAGCCTCAGCTTAACAATTTGAGAAAGAGAATCAAAGCAGAGTCAATTAAACTGACTTATAAATCACATGTACAAGCTCACACATTGTGCTCTAGCAGATCCATAGAGGGTAGCTGGCCATATTTGTTGTGTTTCCTTGTTTGGGAGCTCTTCACTGAGCAGCTGTCACAAAGGTAGTAGCAAGTAGACACACCTCTCCTGTCTCCTACTGTGTATAGGATTACCTTTACTGTGCTATTGTGGCCTGTCAAAGAGATAATGAAAAACTGTATCTGACAAAATATGTAGCCTGGGTGACACACTGTTTCTGCCTTAGTCGACTTGTTGTCTTGCCAAACAAGTCATTGGCAAGGCAATGAAGTAGTATGGTCAAGTACAAAAATGGTCAGGTTAGGTATCAACGAAGGCTAACAGATAAGACAGCAAAGAAAGAACTTCTTTCCTGTACTCTCTAAATGATGTGGCACAGACAGGGGGGAGGGTCACACACCACAACATTCTTCACAGGGTCTTGAGGATTCTGGAACCCACACTGTCTCGCAGAGTTTAAATATCTAGCCAATACATTTGGAATTGAATAACATTGTGTGTAAAGAGTTTGTCAGAGCTGTAACGATTTGACACTATGGCACAAATTACAAACGCATACTAGTAGCAGTCATTGCTCCTGCTCGAGAGTCTACACATTCTGGGTGACGCGATACAACATCATCATCATTTCACTGGCTTCTCCTCTGGCGAGCTCTCATTGGCTTTACTAATCACCGTTTTTAAATATTGTCGTTACATCTCTCACTAAAAGAGCATAGCAGATATGACAGTAAGACATGCCTCATAATATAAAGTAAAACATCCAGGTTTCAAACAATTAAGGAACAGGGAAAATATAGTGATGCTAATGATAGGCCGTACTGTCTTTTGACCCGTAGATGGAAAGGCTTTCCCAGAAACCTTCTCAATTAAATGTTAACTAGCTACAAAGTAGCCTATGCCTACCTGGTAGAATGATATCATGATACCTTGCATCAACCCAGTGGCCATCTGTTTTCCAAACTCCATCTCATGTACACTACAGAAACACCGCTAACCAAACAGTGCTAGGTGGCTGCCACTTGAATTAAAGGGTAACTACACTCACAAATCCTAATTTCTTAGATTTTTCCCAGACCCCATTGTTGTGGACTTAAAACATCCAATGTTGTTGTCAAGAAGAAAAAAAAAATATCTGAAACTTGTGAATTTCTGACTCAGGTGACAGCCTCATTTATCAATTTCAATAGTATGCCTAATATTCATCTACCTGCACAATACATCTTAAGTTGGCCCAATATGGGATTTAGCCTTTTAGGTCTTTCAGAGTACATGTCACTGTTTCTCAAATCATTTTTCACACAGGGCACCTTTCCTTTGCCTGGCGTGCTGTTTGGGAAACATTTTAGTATCTTAATTTCTCCAGACACCACTGAGTACAAGGAATTCAACCTCACCAAAATAATTAGTTGACCATCTTTCTGCAAATTTCATCTCAGTAGGCAGCGCAGACACATGTTGAAAAACAACTGGGCCAGTGTCTACAAATCTTTAATTTATAGATCACATACTGTATAAACATACTGTACTATGTGGTGATTGGCACCATGGACAACAAATTACACAATTTGGGGTTGTGGACTTGTGGTGCAACATTCCTAGATCACAAGTGGCACTAGCAAACAGGAGTGACTCATATCTGTGGCAAACATGGTAATATATAATTCGAATATTGTGGTATGTGTGGAGAAAAATTTAAGTGAAATATCACACATCAAGGACTGGCGGTGGCTGAAATGAGCAAGATCCCTCCGCACAAATAACAATCCATTCTAAATACCATGATAGCATCAAGACCAATGGAAAGAAATACACTAGACAAGGATACATTGCTTGATGTTTATTTTTGCTCAACTTCATTCTCACAGAAACTGAGCGTGAGTGATGCGTATTAAATGACTAACCAAAAAAACATTTGACAGACAGTTAATCTACCAAGAGCAATCGAGAAAAGTTTGCGTAAGGATTCCTACAGAACATAGGTTACTTACATCAACAGAGATGGAGGGTTCTCGCAACGGTTTTTGTGCTTTGAAGCGCGCATAGGTTACCGAACACTTTACCGCAGTGATTATTTTGTAGCCAACTTGCTCATTTTCAACAATCAGCAGACGCGGTAGTGTCAAAGTCTCACTCAAACTTTAAAATACACAAAAATTAGTTTAAAATATATATATAATGCACGTGTGCGAATATCGAAAGTAAGTCCTCCCCTGGTGCTGTCAACGTGCAGTTATACTGTCTGATTTGTCAAGTATCTTAATTCTGTCAACTATTGAAGATTTCCTCCAATACTGTTGCAATGATTTAAAAGTTAGGGAGTCGACTTACCTTCGTGTTCCTGATCAAGTTTGCTTTCCCTTGTGCTCGGCACCTAGACTGACAGGTATCTTACACTGGAAATCTAGAGTGTGTTTGAGGAAACATTCGACCGTTCGCTCACTCGCAGACTTGTCATTGGTGACGTCGGGCAGGTGCATTCCCAAGAGAGAGAGAGAGGGGTTTCGTTTGAGTGGTGAGGCGAAAGCAACCGACTGTAGACGAAAGTCGAGTGAAGTCGGGGGAGGTGCATCTGCAACATCTGAAAGTCGAACATTAATGTGGTTTTCCAACAGAAAGACTCAGTGCAACATGGCAGTGTTGCCTTTGTTTATAGAAGTTGTTATTTATATTGTCAAAATAAATATGTCTCCAACCTCCATATCACACACCCACAAACTTTGGAAGTTTCATCAAGCGCTATGATGAAACTGGCTCTCATGAGGACCGCCACCGGAAAGGAAGACCCAGAGTTACCTCTGCTGCAGAGGATAAGTTCATTAGAGTTACCTGCCTCAGAAATTGATGCCTAAATAAATGCTTCACAGAGTTTCCGTAACAGACACATCTCAACATCAACTGTTCAGTGGAGACTGCGTGAATCAGGCCTTCATGGTCGAATTGCTGCAAAGAAACCACAACTAAAGGACACCAATAATAAGAAGAGAATTGCTTGGTGAGTCCAACATTTTAGATTTTTTGGTTCGAACCGCTGTGTCTTTGTGAGACACAGAGTAGGTGAACGGATGATCTTCGAATGTGTGGTTCCCACCGTGAAGCATGGAGGAGGAGGTGTGATGGTGTGGGGCTGCATTGCTGATGACACTGTCACTGATTTATTTAGAATTCAAGGCACACTTAACCAGCATGGCTGCCACCACATTCTGCAGCGATACGCCATCCCATCCGGTTTGGGCTTAGTGGGACTGTCATTTGTTTTTCAATAGGACAATGACCCAACACACCTCCAGGCTGTGTAAGGGCTATTTGACCAAGAAGGAGAGCGATGGAGTGCTGCATCAGATGATCTGGCCTCCACAATTACCTGACCTGAAAAGCAGTCAACAAGTGCTCAGTATATGTTGGAACTCCTTCAAGACTCTTGTAAACGCATTCCAGGTGATTCTGGTTGAGAGAATACTAAGAGTTTTCAAAGCTGTTGGCTACTTTGAAGAATCTCAAATATAATATATACACTACTGTTCAAAGGTTTGGGGTCACTTAGAAATGTCCCTGTTTTTGAAAGACAATGACGTTTTTTTGTCCATTAAAATAACATTAAATTGATCAGAAATACAGTGTAGACATTGTTAATGTTGTAAATGACTATTGTAGCTGGAAACGGCTGAATTTTAATGGAATATCTACATAGGCGTACAGGTGCCCATTATCAGCAACCATCACTCTCCTGTGTTCTAATGGCACGTTGTGTTAGGTTACTACATGATGTATTATTTTATAGTTTTGATGTCTTCACTATTATTCTACAATGTAGAAAGTAGTAAAAATAAAGAAAAACCATAGAATGAGTAGGTGTGTCCAAAGTTTTCACTGGTACTGTATGTATGTACAATCAATTGGAGATAGAGAGATTGTACATTTACCAGCACAGTACAATGCCCTTGAGGATCTAGTTTTACCACATATGTCCTTTTCACTGCTTGGAGACATGCCTCGAAGAAGACATACAGGTTTCTATTGTTGTAACAAACAGTATCAACAATGGTACCTAAGATGCAGTCATCTAAATGTCTGCCACAGGTGGCCAGTGGCACCTCATTTGGGGAGGACGGGCTCCTGGGATTTGTCTGCCCTTGAGAATCTATTTTTACCACATTTGTCCTTTTCACTGCTTGGAGACATGCCTCCAAAGAATAATATTCAGGTTGATGTTTTTTTTTGTAACAAACAGTATCAACAAGATTCAGTCCTCTAAATGTTCCAATGGATTTTTAGCCAATGTTTATATGTTGAAAATAAAACCCAGTAAAGTTCATAAATAGGCCACAGAATTCAAGGCTGCGTCTGTAACTTTCTTTCCAGGAAAACATGTTTTTGGCAGAGGTCAGACACACACACACACACACACACACACACACACACACACACACACACACACACACACACACACACACACACACACACACACACACACAGAAAATGTAGTCCCTCACTCCATAGGTTAGAGCAGGGATTTATTTGGCCCCCCGAGTTTTCTGTGCAATAAATAAATATTAGTTTTTTTTAGGGGAATTTTTATTGTTGGATATAAAAAATCAGCTCTAAGTGATCTTCATTTAAGAAATCTGTTTCCAAGTATTCCCACATGTAATAGAAAGACAGGAAGTGATCGTATACAAATGCCAGCAAGGTTTGAAAAGATTATGTTTTAGTCAAACATCTGTTTGGGCTTCTTGCGGTCAATTTGCATTCTATAAATTATTTATAATTATGTTCCGGCCCCCCGACCATCCGCTCAAGAAAGTGACGGCCCGCGGCTGAATCTAGTTGATGATCCCTGGGTTAGAGCAGCCAGAAACTGCCTTTGGAGGCTTGGTTAAACCAACCCAGTCCCACCTACATGCTCCCAGCCATCCATCTTCCTCACCCATACAAGGCAGTGAATCAAGAGTCATCATACCCCACACGCCCACCTCTCTGGCTATAAGAGACAAGAAGCTTCTAAATTTAGCCAATCTGTCCCAGCTTCTATAGGGCTATTTGTAGTCCCATTCAAAGTTTATTGGTGTCACACAGACTTGTATTTCTAATTGTGAATGCTGACACAGATTTGGTTTTTCATCAATCATATCCATAATCACCATGGTGTAGTGTTGTACTCCCAACTTTAAATAAAAGACAGAGGTTTCTAATAAGAGGTGCCAGTGGTTGAGTAATCATATTCAACCTCCTAATGCTTATGTCGTACCTATGACCGTGGCACTGCTGTGAGAGAAGAAAGTAAAGTGTGTTATTAATGTGTTTGTGTACTGTCTTGTGTAAATGGTATAGACGTAGCACATTCCCTAGACAAGGTAAGGTAATGTAAATGTTATTGTACTATTCCGCGCACACAATATATTTTAGGCTGGTTATTTTCCTAAAGTATGCATGTGTTTGACATGTACAGTGTACAGTCAACCTTAGTGTGAAATAGATGCTTGGCTTTTGTTAACCTTACTTTTGTCAGATTGTTCTCCTGTGCTGTCATCACATTCCAGTGTTAAAACAGTGGTACGTTTGACTTGTCTTCTATACCATTAATTTAGCTCTGATTATGATGTGTGGGATACCACTGCTGTGCAGTCAAAAAAATGAGGGGCTCAACAAGGGTTCTTCTAAGACCCTCAAAGTTCTTTGAAGAACCTTACATGCTGACCACATGGCTCGCGTCTCGTCCGCGAGCGTTGCAAAATAAATGTACACATACATGTTATTCAATCATTGCACCCACACCACTTGTGTACCTCTGCGACCGTCTGTGTGGCCAGGCGCTAAAATAGAAATTGGTTCTATTTGTGATGCTCAAAGCACTGCAAGTCCGGCATCCCATCTCCTCATTGGTTTTTAGGAGCATATGTGTGAAAGATGAACTTAGGTCCACTCTCCGATCGGTTGTAGTAGTGTTGTCATGTCACGTCCTGACCTTAGTTCCTTTTTTATGTCTCTATTTTAGTTTGGTCAGGGCGTGAGTTGGGGTGGGCATTCTATGTTTTGTTCTGTGTGTTAGATTTCTATGTCTTTGGCCTGGTATGGTTCCCAATCAGAGGCAGCTGTCAATCGTTGTCTCTGATTGAGAACCATACTTAGGCAGCCTGTTTTCCCACTATGGGTTGTGGGTAGTTGTTTTCTGTCTTCGTATTAGTTACCAGACCGAACTGTTTCGGGTGTTCTTTTTGTTTACGTTGTATTTTAGTGTTCAGGGCATTTGAAATAAATGACGAGCACTTACCACGCTGCATATTGATCCGATCCTTCCTACTCCTCCTCCTGAGACGAAGAGGACTGCCGTTACACTTCAATTTAAGGTAAGGTTTGTCCCTTGCATGGTCTAAGTTGATATTGTTTTATGATGATTCCATCTATCTTTTCATAGAAGTGCAAATCTTTCTAAAACAGAAAATCAACAGAGGTAAGAATATGTATGCTATAAGAATATGTTGAAGGCTAGCTGAGGCGCATGTTTTGTTAAACATCTATATAACACATTTTATGGGGATTCACAGACTTCACCTCTGATGAATATAACAGGAAACCTGTTTGATCACCATGAACAGCAAAATCATTCTGGCTATGGATACGTAAAACATGAACACATTAACATCAACACGCCAGAGGATATGCCCATTGGACTTGGGGCTCTGCTGGGAGTTTACCTCATATTAAGATGTTTTATTCTGCTTAGGGGATACATTAAAAGGGGTTCTTTGAAGAATTTATAGGTTCCCCCACAGTTTCAATTTGAAGAGCCCCTAAAGGATCCTCCAGGAATCTTTACTTTTTAGAGTGTGTGTCCTGCCCCAGACAGTGTGTAACTTTGTTTTCATATTGGCACTGGACGTTAGGGCAGGGAACACAGACGTTTCCTGCGGTTATGCCTGCTGCTGTTGTCCCTATTGTGCCAGGGCAAACATCAGGGTGAGTAATGAGAGGAAGGGATGGATGGAGGGCAAAGCAAAAACACCTAAAAAATGAGAATTGTCCTTTCATCCTGACCTCTGCTAAAGAAGCAAGCCTTTCTTTACATGTCCTTCCTCTCTTACTATTCCATCCATTCTCTCTTCTTTGTCTCCTGTCATTTTTCGCTTCCTCTTATCTCCTTCCTGCACATGTCCTAAAAGCCTGTCTTTATTCATGTGAGCTTCATCAAACCATAACATTGCTCTTAAACTGACACAGTGGCTTTCTGTACGAATAGGCTACTATTTGTGGTGTGTGTGCGAGTGTACACGTGGAGAGGAGAGTAAGATATCAGCTTCCCGTTTAAATTGGCTTACACACAAGCATGTGGTAAACCAATCCATTTTGCTCTGGCCAACACTGAGATGTTTTACACATACATGGAGACAGTGTGAGTGTCAAACATTGAAATACTTTATTGAACACTTATCACTCTCTAAAAGCAGCAAAACCTTACTTTCCTATTTTAGCCACTGACTAACTGATTTGTTTTTATCTTAAACTTTTGAAGAAATTACAAACACCTAGAGTCTTGTCCATCTGTTTGCCATGCTGTACATGCCATGCTAGCCTATACTGTAGATGACATAGATGGCCTGATTATCGAATGGACACTAGTACATTCTGATCTGAAGCACAAAATATGTTCTGTACTAAATCTGAACTAGATGTTCTATTGGTAAACACATTATCCCTTCCTGTGTACTGTACTCTCCATTTCTTACTTTGGACTTTCACAGAAATCGAACGCCCTGCTTTTAAAAAAATGACTTATTTATTTTCAAATAAACACCATGCTTCCTGATGATTAACTGATCCTGAAGCCTGGTCAGGTGTTTCCTGTCTGCAGTGTAGAGGATGGACCATCCCTGGAATGCTGACAAGGAGGAAAGGTCACACTGGAACCACTGGAGAGAGAAGCCCTTTTAATTAAAAAATGCCTCAATTAAACAACCTTTCTCTGTCTCTCTTTCTACATCCCTCCACCAGTCAATGAATCACTCTCTCCTGATTGTGGATCCAAAACTTTCCAAGGAGGGACAGAATTGTCATTGTATATCTTTAGAGCTCCACTCTCACCTTGAGGGCACTACAGAACACAGACAGACTCCATTGATCTGAGCATGCTTACAGTGACCCGTCTCTGATTCCTCTTTCCTTGGCTCCTGCAGAGAGAGAGAGAGAGAAACACTGAGAACAAGGGGAGACAGGCTTAGGTAGAGGGAGAGCACAACCCACTTGGCAACAACTGGTTGAATCAATGTTGTTTCCAAATAATTTAGACAAAAAAAATGTGATTATGTTGAATCAACGTCGAAAACTAATAGTATTAGCAAAAAGTCATCAACATAAGGGCATTTCATATTTTTATTTCTTTCACCCAACTTTTTACCTAAAAGCAAAGACATGGTGACATTTAGTTGACAACTCAACCAAATGTAAATCAAAACTAGACGTTGAACTGACGTCTGTGCCCAGTGGGAAAGGACATGATGGATTAGCGAAAAGTAGAGCAAAATGTCTTTCAGGTTCTTTAGAGGGATTTTTTTTCCCGTAGTCTCTCTCTCTGTTTCTCTCCCTCTCTTTCCTTCTCAGCACTGACTTAGTATTGGGCCACAATGACTCCGGGGATGGTGGTAACTAGAGCAACCCCATTTCCTTCTTCATCCATCCTTCACTGCTTCCTCTAATCTCACTCACTCCATCTTTCTATCTTTATCTAACATATCCAAACATACTTCATACTTCCACATTACCCCTCAACCCCTGCATCGTACATCTTCCAGTCTTCTGTCCTCTCCCATACTGTCACTTTGTCAAGTTCCCCCCATTTCTCCTCTCCTCACTGACCTTAATAAGGTTCTGTTAGTCTGTGTACTCTGGGATCAAACCCAAGCTTTGATATAGTTTCAGGGGACCTGGCTGGATCAGACAATAAAATGAAAACAAGGTCTTGTTTTGCTGGAAAGCTCTTGCCGTTGGCCTTCAGTGTTCTGTTTAACTTGTGGCCATTAATATTGCAGGCGTTGAAAAGAAGTAGGACAAAATGTTTTGTGCTGTTTCTTAACTTTAATTATTCATACCAGCTGCTGCATTCCTTTCCCTGGTCTGCTGGTCGGTTGGGGCTCAGTGGAACTCTTTGATATGGCTAATTAGCTTATCTTATTTGTGTCATATTACCATCAGTTCAGTCCTAGCAGGGAAGCAGGGTAGGCACAAAGACAGTATGGGATGAATGCACCTGTAGAGATAGAACCTGTAGACTTGTAGACTTGAGGTAGAGTCCGTATCATAAACCCTTCACAGTTACTGTTCTCAAGACTCAACACAAAAACCCATGCACTTAGAATACTGCTCCCAAATGTCATCACACGGCTATACTGTAAACATACATAAAAATGAATCAGGAAACCCCACGTGCTTTAGATTAGGCAGCATAGTTACACAGGAACAACAACCACAGGAGCCCAGAGACACACCTGTTTAGGTACATACCTGAGATATGAGTGTGTCAAAGGCTGATGACATGCCAATGCCTACTGCAGCCATACCAGTAATATCGATCATCACCTCATAACATCATATAATACAACAATCACAATGAAAAGAAGAGGCTGGAATCCTTCAATGTGTATCATGCGTATCGTCATCAGCTTTAACCCATGTTATGTGGAGAGGGGAATTGAAGTAAAAGGCATCACATCGTGTATGTTTCTGATGTGTGTGTCTGAGGTTCTCTTAACTGTATTGCATAGTCTTCAAAAGGGGAGAGCACACACAGAAACAATATGGTCCAATACTTATTCATTTGTATACTTTACATAGTGTAGGGGGGATAAGATAAGTGTAAATATGTAATTTCTTTGATGTACATACCATCAAAGAAAAGGCCACCCAATAGAACAATATAAAGTGATGCAGGTAGCCTATAGGCAAAGCGTGTTGGTCCAGTAACTGAAAGGTTGCTGGTTTGAATCCCTGAGCCGACTAGGTGAAAAATCTGTCGATGTGCCCTTTGAGCAAGGCACTTAACCCTAATTGCTTCTGTAAGTCGCACTGGATAGGAGTGTCTGCGAAAATAATAAAACATTTATAAAAATGTTGGTTATGATAAGTTAAAACAGGTATTCTAATCTCAGTAAAGCAGGATACTTAAAAATAAAGTAAGTAGAATAAACAAATCAACAAAGCAATACCATTGGTCAAGCCTGTTACAAAAATGAAAACAGTCTCTCGTTTATAGTCCAATGGAATCTAGCACTAACTTCGTACGAATCATCCTGATCTCGCATGTTTACATTCTGTTTAGCTTCATCATTTTCCTCATAGCGTTCTCCTCTTACAGGCGCCCCTGCATTTTGACTGTGTATAGCTGTAGACTCATCCGTAAGACTTTGATAGTTAAACAAGTGACCTTCCAAGGCGAGATGTTTTCTTCTTGATAGTTCCATTTTTAAATGTTTGGTAGCTTAGTCTGAGGCTATATCTCTAGGACTAGACCGGGCTCAAGCTTCAACAGTATCGCTAAACCACCACTTGATCGACAAATACACCTGCACGACTTTTTAGCATTATACGGGTATCAGCCCCAGGCTCAAAGTTCGAGAGAAACAGAGGGCCATGATCTGCACGGGTATCAATTTGTTTATGATGAGTTTGTCTGTTTGTGAAATGACCTTCACTATGATGTTCACCTGGAAATAACCCACTGACCATTTCGCTAAACCCGCAATAACATCTGCTAAATATGTGTATGCGACCAATAACATTTGATTTGATTCACATACTCCTAGTAACTGTGCCATATCAACTGCACCATCATTGTTTCTGATGAAATGTACATTCCGTCTCTGCTGGTCTTTATGGAAGCACGGAAAAAGCAACTTTTTCTGATGAGTTTATTTATTGTAATTGTTTAACTGTATACTGTACATCAACATTTAAATGGTGCTATATGCAATGCCATGTTAGAGGTACAATCTCATAATACTATTGGTATAACCCATAATCCCAGGTGTGAAGACCAAACGTATCGACCGAGTGTAGATACATGTACTCATGATGTGCAGGACTGGTTGCATTTTTGACTAGAATAAAACGTAGTCTGACAAGTCTGACAGGGATAGTCTGTTAATATCTGATGTTCTCAAAGAAGGAGAATTAGAAAAGAGAGGGAAAAAAGAGTGACATCATCAGCATCAAAGAAAAGCGCTCAGTTGATGCTAAAACTGATATTTATTGATTTGTTTAACCATTTACTTTTCAGCCGTTCCCATAAAGACTATCATTTGATATATGCACATTTGTTTATCCAAAACACATGGCATGGCATTCAAATGGAAACGGTTGGCACTTCAAAAATGTAACCACCCTTTCAGAAAAGGTTCAGAAACTGTACATTCAGCTATGAAATATACTTCAAGATGATCTTTTGTTGAATAATACTAAAACTGTCTGTAACATTTCACATTCTGGCATTGTTATTACACACCTGTGGTGTAAAACAAGTATGTTCACAGAGAGTACATTGGACAAGATATGATGATTAAAATGGCTTTCGCTTGTAACATCATACAATAACATTGCTGTACAAATACTTATTATACCTCACTTCAAAATGTGTGAATTGAATATTACACTGTATTTGAAATACGATGCGTCTCTTACAGTACATAAACGTCTCCATACAATACCAAAGTTGTTAATACTGCCCGACAAATGCAAAACGCAGTAACTATGAATTCTGATCAAAAATGGCCAGGTATATTATCTGATTAATGTGTTATTTCCTTTCCTGACACAAGAACAAGCCAGTTGATCAGAATATATCATGGAATATCTGAAATTGCAGTCTGTCTCGATATCATTTTTTTTTTGCATTTCAGAAAAATGAGGTAGTTACTGCGTTTTGCCATGGTAGGGCAGCATTTTGATTTGGTATTGTTTGTACAGCGGTGTGCACTATCCAAAACAGAACCCATACAAAGTTGTTCCATGTACAAGTTCATGTTAGACAAAGAGTGTCAGAAAAGACAAGTGTGTGAATGTGCACTGGCACTGAAGGCTGTCAATCAAACATTTTGATACACATTGTCTAGGAGTTTTACAGTTGTGGCATGTTGTGACATGCAGTTGTGGTCTTTTGACACAGGGACCTGTGTGTGTTTGAGCTGGCTCTATGTATTTCCTCGGAAGATTTGTGTTCAAAGAAAGTCAAACACTTTAATTATGCTCCCAAACATTTAATGGGTCTAGCAACCAACGTTTCGTCCTTCTTCAGGGTCCTGTTCGCCACTGCTGACCCAAACAAAGTCATGCACCGAGTTTGGAACTGACCCAGTCTGAGTATACACTGTACTCGACTGAGAGGTTTTTCACCTTAAAGAGGCTCACTCTTGGATGTTTTCCCCACACATAGTCTGCATGCATGCCCTTCTGCCTGTAGATGGCAGCCTTGTCAAGGATGGTTTTTGCGCAGAAGACACCAGGAAAGAGAGAGTGGGTCGATAGGCGATGCACAGGCAGCGTTGGTCTGTGCAGACAGGCAGGTGTTATAACACTGTGGCCTCCTCCATGGCATTGACCCACCTGCAAAACAAAAGTGAATAACATGAACACGGTAGATGTGTATGTGTGTCTGCCTGTGTGTGTGTGTGTGTGTGTGTGTGTGTGTAGCCTGACCTGCGGGCAGTGTGCTGATCGTCTGCTCTAAAGGTGTAGTATAGTGTCTTCTTGTGGTAGAGCTGAAACATGTTGGAGCTCTCCTCTCCCTCCGGCCTCTCTGTCAGCTTCACTGTGAAACTCTGCAGGGGCAGAATCTCAGATGCCATCTTGTCCTGTGTTGAGAGTGAGGTAGGGACATTTATAAAGGACAAGTCACATACTCAGCTGTATATACCAATTAGGTTTTTACAGATTTTTGAGAAACAAGGAAACTAACACACACTTGTATTTGTGATGTAAGTTAACAACACTGCTCATTATAAATGGTAGCTACAAAGCTTGTAAAAATAAACATACAATAAACAGTACAAATAAAGAGAGAGCACAGAATTTCTCCATATCAGGAGAGACTTTGTAGAAGCTTTTAAAAGAGTCCAGAATAATATGGGCATATTGTGAGTATATTGAGGGTGCGTGCTCACGTGTGTGTACGTATGTGTGTGTGTGTTTGGGGCTGGTGTGGGAGACTCTGTGCCCCCTCACCTCACGTGCTGTGAAGGTGTAGAGCACCTTGTCTTTGAGGAGGAACCACAGCCTCTTCCACTTCCTCTTGCTCTTCTTACGCCGCTGCAGGCTGCCACTCATGGCCGAGCCCTCAGCCCCCAACACCACCTGCAACATAGGTTAGAGGTCAACATCAGGAAGTTAGTAGGGCATACCACAGAATATTGCATCAGAGCAGAACTACATAACTACACTGATAAAGGTCAAAGGTGATGAGGTATTGCAGACCTGGTTGAGAGAAGAGGTGCTCTTCCTGCTCCTCCACAGGCTTGGGGGCTGGAAGCTCTGGAACACAGCTGAGAGGGGCCGAGTGGCCCGGTGGGTGCAGGGGCTGGAGTTACCACACGCCCCTGAGATACTGACACCTCTCTTCCTGAGCTCAGCGTAGCAGTGGTCACACACTTTGGCCACCCTGTCTTTGAGGTACTTCAGAGGATACTTGTTCCTGGAGCAGGCACGACACACCACCTGGGTGTAGAGAGAGAGAGAACAGGTGTGAAGGTGGAACGAGAGGACCTCTGATTTAAGGAGTGTTGGAGATCAAGAAGTCAAGATATTAAAAGAGTCTGCCAGGATCATGTAAAACAGTGGGTTGGGGTCAGTATGAGTGAGAGTCTCCTATGACAGCAGTATGATTGACAGGCTCCTACAGTAAGGCCCGTGTGTGTCTCACCTTCCCGCAGGCATTGCAGTGGTGGCGTCTCAGGGTCATGCTGAAGTCGGAGGTACAGTTCATACACATCATCACATGAGTCACGGGCACCAGCACTGGAGCTGCCTCCCCCAGGGCCATCCACAGCTTCTCACGTGCCTGCATGGGGAAACAATGTTGCAGCAACGTTAAAACAACATTACAAACCAATACATCAACTTTACAACAGCATAACAACAATGTTACAACAACGTTAACAACGTTAAATTGGTTACAAGTGAGCTTTAATGGTATGTCCCGTCCTGAGTGTCATTCAGTGGTGAACTCATTACCTCACTGCAGAGGCCACCGAAAGTACACAGGCCTGCAGCATGATCTGCTATGGCCCGACTCAGCGTGTGGAACCAGTCCTCCCTCTCACCACAGGAACTAGGGACACAGAAACAGGTATGTGTTCAGGCTGTACACATAATTAGACATATACATGTGTACATACAGTATACATGCAGTATATGTATATATAAGTACATATATTATATACTGTATGTAACCAACGGACAAGACTGAGACAAAGCCCCAGACAGGTGTCCTCTGCTCTGACTTACCTGGCTGACAGGGTGATGCTGACGTCATTCACCTCGATCCTCAGGGCATTGAGCACGTTGTCTATGACGGGTATACTGACCTGGGAGAACAGTACACACAGCACAGCAGTCAGCACACAGACAGACAGAAAGACATGGTGACACAGCCATAGGTCAGGGGTGAGGTCAGATCAGGGACAGTCATCTCAGTAGGAGGGGGTGGGACTCACCTTCATCCCAGACAGATAGAGAGTGTTCTTCAGCCGGTATTTACCATCCTGCTGAGGATAGGTGTACAGCATCACATCATTCATCTGGTGTAGACAGAAACAGAGGGACAGAGGTATGATTACTATCATGTGTGCAAACACAGCCTGACTGCCAGCCTGAAATGTACGGCTACATTCCGATACTCTACCCTTCTCCTGAAGTGTGTGCTCGTATACTTTCCCTAATGGATTTAAAAGTAATGTGAGAAATACTCCCTCCAGCCATGCTTGCATCCAATCCAATGCTTTTAAATGCATGGGGGGAGTGAACAAGAACACACTTCTGGAGATTGGATACACAACCCTTATCTCGTTCAACGGGAATTTGCCATAGGGGGCACTATAAACTTGAAGACGCCCTCCAGTGATTTTTGAAAATGTCCTGTTGAAAAGTGATATCCCAAGTATATAGTAAAGCACACACACTAAAGGGTAAATATATATGTTTTGAGCAAAATAATATTTTTTTCGACACAACTGCAAACTTCAAAGAGTGAGGCATTCAAGGAGTTGGTCTGATGGTCAAATGTGATGTAATTGATCTCCCGACTTGCTTGAGGAGCAATAGAGAACAAAAGAGGAAGACCCCACCCCACCACCTGTGTCATGTCATGTCATACCTGGACCACCTATTGAGATGTGCCTTTTGTTTAGTAAATCAGGTGTTCAATGAGGTGAAAAGAAGACTGGAGGAGGACTTTAGAGCAATTAATGTGGAACCTCCTTGGTCGCAATTATTTTTTTGGGGGCGGGGGGGGATTTCCTTTCATATTATTCACACATTCAAATGTTAACGCCTCAAACCACACATTCCCATGTCACACACAACAAAGGCTATATGATAAAAAGGCACCAACGTTTATTTGCTTATTACACCCAACGTACTGTAATCCTCAGAACATACTACAGCCTATTGTGTTGGAGGGCCTTATTTAGAGTGGGACAAAAGCAGTGACATCATTATTCACACATTTTGTGTGCTCTAAACATCCGCGGCCCATAAGGCAGCATCCAGGAATTCTCCACCGGTCCCTTCCAGCTCCCAGCTGCTCTGAGAAACTGCCTGGTCTGGGTGTAGGCCCTGGAACCAGCCACCACTACAACAACAAAACAAGCTCAAAAGGGACAAAACAGCATGTGACCCTCTAGTCCTGACTGTGGTGCCAGGAAAATACCTCTCCCTAAACGTCAACATAACTCAGGAGCTGATCGTGGATTTCAGGAGACAGTAGAGTGAGTACACCCCCATCCACATCGACGGGACCGCAGTGGAGAAGGTGAAAAGCTTTACATTCCTTGGAGTACACATCACTGACAATCTGAAATGGTCCACCCACACAGACATTGTGGTGAAGAAGGCGCAACAGCCTCAGGAGGCTGACGAAATTTGGCTTGGCACCTAATACCCTCACAAACTTTTCCAGATGCACAATTGAGAGCATCCTGTCAGGCTGTATCCCCGCCTGGTACGACAACTGTACCGCCCGCAAACGCAGAGCTCTCCAGAGGGTGGTGCTGTCTGCCCAATGCATCACCGGGGGCACACTGCCTGCCCTCCAGGACACCTACAGAGATGTGTACATCCTAGAAACATCCTAGAATTTTAATCATGCATTAGATGCTCAACTACTGCAAATTCACTTTCCTAACACGTTTCTCTTCCTCTCTTCTGCTTCAAGTACTTCACCTGTTTCTTCCCTTCTGTGACAGTCCCTCTCTCTTCTCACTCCTCCCCTAATCCTTTCCTTCACTCGTGGCTCTCTCCTCTCTAAAACCTTCCTCTGGTTGCCATGACAGTGACGTTCCTCTGGTTAGCATTACAGTGACTTTCCTCTGGTTAGCATGACAGTGACTTTCATCTGGTTAGCATGACAGTGACATTTCTTTAGTTGCCATGACAGTGACATTCCTTTAGTTGCCATGACAGTGGCATTCCTTTGGTTGCCATGACAGTGCCTTAATGGCTGTTGAGCGCTGCTCCTCAGTGTCACTAAGTGAGTGATGGCTTTCATCATCTCTGTTTGGACTCGCTGGCCCATACATTACACCTGCTGCCCCTCTCCAGCCATCTACTCCAGAGGAGCTACCCAGTTACTCACACACATCAGTCTCTCAACCATCACTCTAGGACCAAAAGGCTCCTTAACAGCTTCTACCCCAAGCCATAAGACTGCTGAACAATTAATCAAATGGCCACCTGGACTATTTACATTGACACCGCTGCTACTAGCTGTTTATGATCTATGCATAGTCACTTCCCCCATACCTACATGCACAAATGACCTCAACTAACCTGTACCCCCGCACATTGACTCTGTACCGGTACCACCTGTATATAGTCTCGTTAATGTTCTTTTATTGTGTTACTTTTTTATATATATTTTTAAACTTTAGTTTCTTAACTCTATTTCTTGAACTCCATTGTCGGTTGAAGGTCTACAACTGTTGTATTCGACGCATGTGACAAATAAACATGGATTTGATTTGATATACAACCCATTTGGGAGACACAGGGAGAGAGAGACATGAAGACAATAAGAAAGTGGTAGGAAAAGGAAGCAGAGAAAGAGAATGGCTCCTCAGAGAATGGCTCCCAGCTAGCACATAACGTTCTGAGAACCATATGTTTCTTAGAGCTCGGTGAGAGCGTGGTTGCCCTATGGTTATTTTGCATACAACTTTCCCACAATGTTCTGAGAATGGTGGAGGACAGTTGCTTGGCATTAGAACATTCTCAGCACATTTAAGGAACTTGACAAAATAATTTTATTTTCTTGGAATTTCATTACTTCAACATAATGTTTCCTAAAAGTTCAAACATGGTTACATTGAATGACATTTCTGGTAATGTTCTAGGAATGTTCTCCAACTAGTTTCACATTGGGAATGTTCTCAAAAAGAGAACTTTAAGAAACAATGTTCTTCTGTGGGAATTTCAATACTTCAGCATTATGTTATTATGTTACCTACAGGTTTCCTTATGGTTCTATTTAAATGTATATTTTCAGAATATTCAGAAAATGTTCAAAAACAACGTTCTTCTGTGGGAATTTCAGTACTTCAGCATTATGTTTCCTACATGTTTCCTCATGGTTCTATTTAAAGTCATGCTCTCAAATTGTTCCAAGAAACATACGGCGTTGTTCCCACAACCAATGTGAAACTAAAAACATACGTTCCCACTACTTCCAAGGAACCAACTGTGCTATTTGTTTTAGTTCAATATAACGTACATACTAGTAAATGTCACAATAGTATATGATACCCTTTTCTTCTTTCTACCATTTACTTCCCTTAGACTTTGTTTTATGTCACTCCCCCCAGTCTACAGAGTGTCTGGTCTTTGTAGCCCTGTCAGTCCCCTCACTGCACAGGAAGCCAGCATCCAGTGACCCACACCAAACATCCTGTGAGGAAGCAGGGCCCTCGAAAACAAGCCCTGAGAGAGGGAGGCACCTGGCTGGGTATGGTGGGGCTAGGGTTGTCAATTTCTGGGAACGTTCAACAAATTCCCTGGTTATCTCAAAATCTCGGTTGGAGGATTCCCGGAATCAGGAGGGAATAAGCAGGAAATCCGGAATCCTCCAACTGTTATTTTGGGAAAACCAGGGAATTTATTTTGTGTTCCTGGAATTTTGCAACCCTAGGTGTGGCCCTGTGGCCTTGTCCTCCTTCCTCTGCCTGCTTCTACATTCTGCCTCCCTCTGTCTCCTCCCTTTGCCTCTCTGCCTCACCCTGTTTTTATTTTTTTTTATTTCACCTTTATTTAACCAGCTAGGCAAGTTGAGAACAAGTTCCCATTTACAATTGCGACCTGGCCAAGATAAAGCAAAGCAGTTCGACACATACAACAACACAGAGTTACACATGGAAAAAAAAGTCAATAATACAGTAGAAAAATAAGTCTATATACAATGTGAGCAAATGAGGTGAGATAAGGGAAGTAAAGTAAAAAAAAAGGCCATGGTGGCGAAGTAAATACAATATAGCAAGTAAAACACTGGAATGGTAGATTTGCAGTGGAAGAATGTGCAAAGTAGAGATAGAAATAGTGGGGTGCAAAGGAGCAAAATAAATAAATACAGTAGGGGGAGAGGTAGTTGTTTGGGCTAGATTATAGATGGGCTATGTACAGGTGCAGTAATCTGTGAGCTGCTTTGACAGCTGGTGCTTAAATCTAGTGAGGGAGATAAGTGTTTCCAGTTTCAGATATTTTTGTAGTTCGTTCCAGTCATTGGCAGCAGAGAACTAGAAGGAGAGGCGGCCAAAGGAAGAATTGGTTTTGGGGGTGACCAGAGAGATATACCTGCTGGAGCATGTGCTACAGGTAAGGGGGGACTTTACCTAGCAGGGTCTTGTAGATGACCTGGAGCCAGTGGGTTTGGCGACGAGTATGAAGCGAGGGCCAGCCAACGAGAGCGTACAGGTCACAGTGGTGGGTAGTATATGGGGCTTTGGTGACAAAACGGATGGCACTGTGATAGACTGCATCCAATTTATTGAGTAGGGTATTGTAGGCTATTTTTTTAATTACATCGCCGAAGTCGAGGATCGGTAGGATGGTCAGTTTTACAAGGGTATGTTTGGCAGCATGAGTGAAGGATGCTTTGTTGCGAAATAGGAAGTCAATTCTAGATTTAACTTTGGATTGGAGATCTTTGATGTGAGTCTGGAAGAAAAGTTTACAGTTTAACCAGACACCTAGGTATTTGTAGTTGTCCACATCAGAACCTGTCTCCCTCTACATCTGATTGCCTTTACCAGCCACAACAGTATCCAGAAAACTTGGATGAGACCCCACCCTTACATGATCCGAATGACCACCATGTGTGATTCTGAAATATTAGTGAGAGTTTTAATGGCACATGAAGAGGATAGTGGTTAGTAGACCGGTAATAGTTACCAGAAATAGGTGTCTGGGCTGTCTGCTTTTCCTGGAAACTTTCATTAGAGTGCCTTCCTTCACAAACATCTGCAAACACACAGAAATAGAGAACATGTTAGCAAGAGGACTGCCTGTACTGCACTAGCAGTGGGCTTTTAGATCCCGTGTCGGATTTCTAGGCGGCCACGGTCTGAGATTGCTATTATTCACTGTTTATGTTATGTGTGTTGAACAGAGTAACACTGTTCAGAGAGAGAGAGAGAGAGAGTGAAAGAGAGAGAGGCAGACTGATCTCACCCTTCCTGGCTTGAGTAGATCTCTCTTGCCTCTGACACTGTACTCAATGTGAACCAGCCGCAACAAATTCTCCTGTGTGTCAGAGAGACAGAGAGAGAGAGAGAGGGACAAGAGAGGAGAGTGAGATAAGGAGGAATTTTCCTGTGAGAGATGGGTAAAGAGAGGAACTGTCCTTGTGAATGAGAGTGAGGGCAGTGGAAAGGGATGTGCTGCTGGAAACTGAATAGGAGTGGAAGAGATAGTGTGTGTGTGTGTGTGTGTGTGTGTGTGTGTGTGTGTGTGTGTGTGTGTGTGTGTGTGTGTGTGTGTGTGTGTGTGTGTGTGTGTGTGTGTGTGTGACACGCGTACACTGTAAATGGGTTACTGTGAATTTGACAGTATAGCTTACAGGCAGCTCGGTGGCAAATAAAATTCAGTATTTTATATTACAGTAATATAAAAATGGTATCAAAGAATGTACCGTATAGACACACAGTACAATACCAAACAATATACTGTATTATACTGTAAAAAAGCAAATGCTACCGTAATTGGAATTAATGGATAAATTCATTAAATTAATTGAGGCATTTGTATTTCACAGTATTTTTCTGTAATTACAAGGGATTGGTGCAAGCAGGTTGGATGCTAGGTAAAGTGTTTTCACATTACAGCATATTAATGAATAATTGGTGGCACTTCTAGAGGCCTTAACAAAGGCTTCCAAACTGTCAATGACTACAGACCAAAACAGATAGGGCAAAATGTTCAACCATTTATGGCTTAAGGCTTTCTGCCTTAAGGGGATCTTATGAGGATCTGTGTGGCTGTTTGAGAGACAGGGGTTATATGATCTATCTTAGGATGATCTGTGTGGTTGTTTGAGAGACAGGGGATATATGATCTATCTTAGGATGATCTGTGTGAGGCTGTGAGAGACAGGGGATATATGATCTATCCTAGGAGGATCTGCGTGAGGGTGTGTGTGTGCTCTACAATGTAAGTAATGTCCTTACTCATACTGCACCCTTTGTTACGAAGCACCTGGGATCTTTGATGATATCATCTTTCCTCGCCCTCACATTAATCAATAGGCAACAGAGCCCAGTGAGAGCAGAGAGACAGGCCTCTCCAAGATGACTGACGCGATTTCACTCACAATAGTGTTGCCATCCGGAACCAAGAAGGATTTACACAGGGAAAATGTGAGCTGTCTCCACACTTTCAAGTTCACACTCCAAGTTTGTACATTCTGTACATGCATACCTCTAGCAAACACTTGCATGAGCACATGTACACAGTCGTCTGAAATAAATAGAGAAACACCCATACAGACACACCGATTTACCCCTTGCTTGAGGTTTTCATTAGCCTGGTCTGCCACCTCTGAAACGATGACTAAGGCAGCTGGAACAGAGGGAGAGACAGAAAGGGTTAATGTCCATTAATATGCAGGGAGTAAACAACTAACCTATGATATTGTATCTATGTGTGTGTGTGTGTGTGTGTGTGTGTGTGTGTGTGTGTGTGTGTCTGACCTCTGGCAAAAACATGTTTTTGGCAATTCTTAAAAAGCAGAGAATGACCATACCTTGTGTATCCTCATATTCTTTCGAATCAGGGGAGAGGTTGTTTAAGTAATCTACAAAACATAATGGCACAAACAAACAAATTATTCAAAAACAGAAGTGGATGAATAATGTGCAGAATGCCACATAACACTATTCAAGGTCGAGAGCCAAGATGGGGTACATAAATGTAAGTTAGTATTACAATTTTGCAATAGTACATTATGAGGTGTGTGTCAAATACCTGTGAGCAGCATGCGGTACTGGAGGACTCTCACAATGACCTGCAGCAGCTGGTGCTTCAATTGGACCTGAGCTCCATCTGGACCTTGCTTCTGCACACATAAACACATTGCCAGGTTAACACACACCTGCATGCATGACTGTGGAACATACACACACGCACAGACATGAACACGTAACCTCGCACACGCAAATAAATAATACAATGCACAACACTACTCTCAACTTGGGTAACCGCTGTTAAAATGATGCAATCAAAGCTATAGATGACAGAAGGATGAATGAGATAATCTTGACAGAATGTTTGACCACCAACCTGACCACTCCAAATCTCCTCACCACACAACCCTGTACTGTCTCTATTCTTCTGCCCTATGGAATCCCTTCAAAGGAGAGAATAAGCGAGATATCTAAAACAAATCTTTCAGAAGCTAATTGTGTCTGACGGACATGTATTCCCAGTCCCAGAGAGGGTCTATAATACAAAGGGCCCAGAGCAGATCCACACATCACCATTGACTGAGAAGTCTCCTAACCCAATAGAGCCCCGTTCCTCATTAGAGACGAAGAGATAACCCCCCCACGGGACTGAGACAACCATCTCTTCATTTACACTGCGTGACTGTGGAACACACACACACACACACGCCCGCAAACATACACACATACACACACTCACATGTAAGCACACACACACGTAGGATGCACGCACACACATGCAAACGCGCAAACAGGCACGCAAGGACACACACACAGACACATGCAAGCACACCCACAAATGTACGGACACACACACACACACACACACACACACTGGGCTGGCGAGACAATATTGCTGGCCCTACAAAGGGGAGGATTAATAGCCACCACACACCAACCTTGGTCTTCATTATGAGAGATGGAGCATAGCAGAACGGAGTAAAAATAGAGCAACGATTTGGAACCAGGATTCTAGTGTCAAACCCCCACCTCTAATCAGCTAATCCACCTCCCTAAATTCTCTTTCTCTCTTTGTCTCTGTTTCAATCCCCTTTTCTCTTACTCCATTCCCTCCCCCTATGGGAAAACCACATGATTTCACATGTGGAAATGTCACATGATTTCACATGTGGAAATGTCACATGATTTCACGTGGAAATGTCACATGATTTCACATGTGGAAATGTCACATGTGAAATTATGTGGTTTTGGAACCGTTCTCATGTAATGATATTTCACATGACGATTTTCACATGTGATCACATAACCTTTCACATTACATTGTGCATGTTTATACGTATATACACAGTAACTATTATTTAACACGTCTCACGATCTGAACACACATAGATGACAGAAGGATTAATGAGATAATCTTGACATAACGTTTGACCACCAACCTGACCACTCCAAATCTCTTCACCACACAAACCCTGTACTGTCTCTATTCTTCTGCCCTATGGAATCCCTTCAAATGAGAATCTTCCTGCTATGCCACCATGTCTATGTCAATAACTGATTTCACTTGGGTTCCAACACGTTGGACTTCAAAGTAAATCATATTGAAAAGCCAGCACTAGGTGATAATATCAAACGTAATCACATTGATCACATAAAGACGTTTACACTATTTTAGCAGAGCAGCGTGACACTATTTATTACTTCCCTTACAAAAAAACACATGCGAAATGTGTAGTTTCACATGGGTAATAGCTGTTTTCACATGTTGAGCTGAAATGTTCACATGTAAAAACAAAATAGACAGATGTGAGGTCAGCTGTTCACATGTATTACATTTAGAGTTCACCTGCACCACCTTTTCACATGAGGGACAATAACATATTTTCATCTCACATGTAAATTGCAGAATCACATGTGAATTTGCAGTTTCACATGTGAAAAACTTTCACAGGTGAAAATCTAATTTGCACTATCACGTGAAAAACATTCACATGTGAAAATGTAATTTTCACTTTCAAATGTGAAAAATATTAACATGTGAATATCTAACTCTCACATGTGGAATTGCATTTTGCACATCTAAAATACATTCACATGTAAAAATTGGACTTGCAGTTTTGTATGTGAAAAATGCATAATGTTGTCATGTGTAGTTTCATGGTATCATATGTTGAAATTTTGCAACCCCATGTTGTCACATTTATTTCACATGAGATGATTTGTATTTGTATTTATTAAGGATCCCCATTAGCTGCTGCAAAGCTAATCGAATTTAGTGTGTTCCCTCAGGCCACTACTCCACTATCACATATGTGACCCGTTTCAGAAAACTAGGCGCATGTCGTGGGTCACTACTTCACAGGAGAACCTTTGAACGTAAACTTTTTTTAAAAATCAGATAATGGGTGGGCTGGACATGCCAAGAGATGAGTTTGGATTGGTCTGCCATATAGCATGCTTCTTCTGTCTGTTTGAGCTGGTCAGTCTGTCTAGGTAATCCTGTCTAACACAGTTTTAAAAAAAATGTATTGTGTAGTAAAACTGCATAAGTGTTGCTCTCCACTTTCTGCAGGACCGAGTTTTGAAATCAGTGGAATTCGAGAATGTTGGAGATGGAGAATACACCTGTCTCCGAATTACATCTTCAAACTAAGGGCAACCATGGCATCCAACAGGAGATGCGTCCATCGATGTATATGTGTAAGATAGTCTAGTTAGCTACATTTTCAGATATTACATGCTTCTAATTTTGACAGAAAGTGGTTTCATTTCAAGTTAATGTGTACTGTTGGCTAGCTAGCTAATGTTAGCTGGCTGGCTCGCTAGCTAACGTTATGTGTATGTTCTTATTATTCGTATCTCAGAGCCATTTGCTTGGCTAGCTATAGCCCAATGTCAGCTAGCTAACATTGAACCGGGTTGGTTAGCTTCCTGCAGATACATGCAGGGTAGTAATGTCGTGAGATGGGATTATGTTTCATTGTTTACCTAGCTAGCTACATGTCTTAACAAAAGACTCCACTATGCAAGTAACCATTTTGGGTGCGTTCGTAAATTCAGTCTGGCTATCTTCTCCGATTTCAGAGCACTCTCGTCTGAGTGTGCCAGAGCACAGAATAAATTATGAATTTCCGAACGCTCAACACCAGTTGAATATGGCCCGTGTCACTAAACGTTGGTAAAAAAGCGTAATTACCCAGCTAGCAATGAGGAATCGGCCCAGAAGCGGCACTCTTCTGGGGGGGGCAGAACTGATTGAATTGGCCTGGAATCGGGTGTCGGACTCGGCCCGGAATCAAAATGAATGACTGCCCAGAATGGGCCCAAGTACATTGGGCCGTTTCCATCTACCAGAATTCAGCCACTTTGCCGGCATCTTACCAGAATCCCCCCAGAAGCGTCCCTATGCAAATGTAAATAAATGTATACAAAATTACCCAATTTAGTGACTTAAAATATTACTATTATACATTTTATACATACAAATGCTTCCCATTTTGTCTCAGAGGAAACACCATACACCTGGTGACCGTGTCAGCGTGCATGCGCCTAGCCCGCCACAGGAGTCACTACAGCGCGATGGGACAATGACATCCCAGCTGGCCAAACCTTCCCCTAACTCGGACGACACAGGGCCAATTGTGCATCCCCTCATGGGTTTCCCGGTCAACACGGATCTCGAACCAGCAATTGTAGAAACGCAGTTTGCACTGCAACGCAGTGTCTTAGACCACTGCGCCACTCGGGAAGTTCCAGACACAATTTTTTTTTATGCTTGCACAAAGTATCAAAATACTAAAATACTACACAGGACTCTGAAAGAATTTCATTTAAATGTTAATTGTATTCTTTTAAATCACAGAAACAATGAGAAAATATGGAAAAATAAATAATTAAATGTTAATTATATAAAGCAGCCCGTGTAATCATCTGCCAGAGCGTAGCCACAATCGGCCCGAGCACCAAGTAATACATTTGGGCCAGATAACTCACACCGGAATCGGCACAAGCTCAATCTCTGCATCCTAGCCACAAGTAATACTGCCAAAGGCACATGACGTCGGCCGAGTCTGACTCTCAGCCGAGTATGACTCTCAGCCGAGTGCCTCGACTCTCAGCCGGAATCGGTCCAGATCCACTGTGCTAGCTGTGTAAATTGTTACCAGCACCACAATTACAGTCACCAACGCCCTGAAAAACACGAAAATAGCCTAACCAGCTCTGCCAGGGCGAGTAAAATGGTCAGAGTAGGGTGTTCTCTCATTTGTGTCTGGAAGTATCTAGCAAGCTAGCCAATGTTAGCTAGTTAGCTTGGGTGCTTAACTGCCATTGTGAGGTCAGAACGTTCAGATCAACTCTACTCATTGGCCAGAGCGTCCAGTGTGCACTCTGGACGGTCTGAGAGCGAAACGCTCAGAATATATGAATGGACAATCTGACAGCACAGTTGCAGTCACCAACGCTCTGGATAACATAACAGCCTAACCAGCTCCGCTAGGGTGAGTAACGTTCTCTCATTTGTATCTGGAATTCACTAGCAAGTTAGCTTGGGTGCCTGACTGCTGTTGTTTGTACAGAACGCTCGGATCAACCCTTTAAAGAGATGGGTGGGGCTAAAGCTAAAGAGGGTGGGAACGATGCTGAATGGGTGTAGACAAAGAAGGGCTCTCCAATAGTAGTACCAAAACATTTAAAGGCCATTTTCTCAAAAGGGAGTTTACAAGTTAATTAACTTTCAAAGCAGAATTACTTTCCCATTGTTCCTCAAATGTAGTGTATGATATACAATTTCGTAGCTCCGAGTCTCTACTTTTATCCAATGTAAAAAATACAATTTTGAATTTTGCTACATAAGACCGATTTGAGCCGGTCGGTCACATATTTACAATACAACATCCACATGTACGTGTGTTTAGAGTGCGTGTTTTTTTCTTTTCATGTTCATGTGTGTCTGTGCCTGTGTGTGTCTATTCACATCCTTTTTCATCTGTTTTCTTTTTATCCGATTCTGCTGCTTGCATAAGTTACCTTATGTGAAAATGAGTTCCATGTAGCCATGGCTCTATATAGTACTGTGCACCTCCCATAGTCTGTTCTTGACTTGGGGATTGTGAAGAGACTTTGGTGACATGTCTTGTGGGGTATGCATGGGTATCTGAGCTGTGTGCTCGTAGTTTAAACAGACACCTTGGTGCATTCAGCACGTCAACACTTCTTACAAAAACAAGTAGTGATGAAATCCATCTCTCCTCCACTTTGAGCCATGAGAGACTTACTTGCATGTTATTAATGTTAGCTCTCTGTGTACATTCAAGGGCCAGCCATGCTGCCCTGTTCTGAGCCAATTGTAATTGTCCAAGGTCCCTCTTTGTGGCACCTGACCACACGACTGAACAGTAGTCCAGGTGCGACAAAACTAGAGCCTGTAGGGCCTGCCATGTTCATAGTGTTGTTTAAAATGCAGAGTGCTTTATTATGGACAGACCTCTCCCCATCTTTACTACTGTTGTATCAACATGTTTTCACCACAATTCAGGGTTACTCCAAGCAGTTTAGTCTCCTGAACTTGCTCAATTTCCACATTATTTACTACACGATTCAGTCGATGTTTAGGGTTTAGTGAAGGATTTGTCCCAAATACAATGCTCTTAGTTTTTGAAATATTTAGGACTAATTTATTCTTTGCCACCCATTCTGAAACTAACTGCAGCTCTTTGTTAAGTGTTGCAATGATTTCACTCACTGTAGTAGTTGACGTGTATAGTATTGAGTCATCCGCATACATAGCCACACTGGTTTTACTCAAGGCCAGTGGCATGTCATTAGTAAAGATTGAAAAAAGTAAGGGGCCTAGACAGCTGCCCTGGGGAATTCTGGATTCTATCTGGATTATGTTGGATACTCTTTCACTAAAGAACACCCTCTGTGATATGCTAGACATGTAACTCATGCTTTCACATGTGCTCAAATGTTATCACGTGTAGTTTCATGTTATCACATGTTGCTTTTATATGATGTCATGTTATCATAAGATCACATGTGAAAGTCATGTGTTTTTCCATAAGGGTCTCTCTAAAGGCACCTTACATTAGCTCTGTGTGGTTTCCTCTCTCTCACTTTGGATTACCCTTCAGTTTCCCCCTCCCTTTTCAATAAAAACATCCCATCATTATAACCTCTCCCTGACAGAACACCAGCACCTCAAGTGTCGCTTGTTCATGTAAATTGTGATCCAGTTGACACTTGTACGGCTGAAATGGCTTATGTGGCGAGCCAAATATGATAATTAGTGCGTGGTTGTTTGGGTGAGTGAGGCAAAAAGAGGCGGTGCCTACACACACACACGCACACACACACACATACATCCAGTCATGGCCATCTGATTCGCTGGCTGCACACACAGTTGATCTAATTGGGGAGTTGTAAAGGAGGCTGCCTCTCTAATTAGCTTGTGTCTGCCTCATTACCCAGCTGCCTATACTGGGATTTATCACCATCACACTGTCTTTATCTCTCTCTGTGCACCTGCTGCATCTCACACACAAACACTCTCCTCCTCCTGTGTTTCCTTCTCAAGGGAACACAAACACCTAGGCACAAACACCAACACAAGCATTCAATATCACATCAACATCACAGGAATACACACACCATTGGCCGCTGTAAATAGCAGCACAGTAAACAACAAATTGGCTGAAGAGGGGCTTTTATCTTTTAAGGTCCTATGGTGATCTGATCACAACGCATAGCTACTTCATCACTGTCATCACCACATCCACAATGAAATTACACCCCAGAACACAGCACTGCTGGACCAACGCTTGAAGAGCTTACCCCTCCACTTACGAGAGAGAGAGAGAGAGAGAGAGAGAGAGAGAGAGAGAGAGAGAGAGAGAGAGAGAGAGAGAGAGAGAGAGAGAGAGAGAGAGAGAGAGAGAGAGAGAGAGAGAGAGAGAGAGAGAGAGAGAGAGAGAGAGAGAGAGAGAGAGAGAGAGAGAGAGAGAGAGAGAGAGAGAGAGAGAGAGAGAGAGAGAGAGAGAGAGAGAGAGAGAGAGAGAGAGAGAGAGAGAGAGAGAGAGAGAGAGAGAGAGATGAACTCTTTAAGCTTTACAAAATGAACATTAATCTAACCAATAACGAAGAGATATAAAGTATACAAGATGTACGAGACCTTGGGACTATAAGTTCTATCTGAATTAGTTCTTCACATAGAGTTGCTCTTTAGGTGGTCCTTTACATGTGAGACATGTCAGATTTCTTTTTTTGCGATTTCTTTTTTTGCGATACCTACATTGCCAGTCCCGTAGAGCCACAGTATATCTGGTGAGGGCAGCTGCTCGTGAATATTCATAAGCTGAGACAGTTGCTTCCTTGTCTGGTTGCATTCCTAATCACTATTGAGATGCGTAGAATCATTGTCTACCAATCACTACGCATCAAAATATGGCTAGGAACCGCTAACTCATGACTATGCAAGAAACGGTACGCTATGCATATCTGTGGGTGGTCTTGGGTACAATCTTAGTAGCAGTGAGAGCCAAGACTCATTTCCAAAATTAACATAATTATAATGAAACTTGAGGTGCTTCAAAATATGTCTAGGAACCTCTAACTCATTTATATGCAAGAAACGGTATGTTATGCATATCTGTGGGTGGTCTTGTGTACAATCTTTGTATTAATGAGAGCTGAGACTAATTGGTAGATTCATTGGAAAAACTTAACACAAAAGGCCACTCCAATACTGAAATAGTGCGTTTATAGATCCTTCTCCAAGTCAAACTGCTAACTCTATCATAACCAATCAATAGGACTTAACACGGTAAAAGCAAGGTGACCTGAAGCATGTGAGAAACTTCCACTATATGAGCACTGAATCAATGATACAGGCCACTCAGGCCTGGAGAGGAAATAAGAAATCCATGGCTGCATCCAGATGGTCTTATCTGGGAGCATGTTTTACATCATCTGCCATGGTTAATAATGGTTCCTATCATCATCATTAGGGACCTTGATTACACATTCCCTACTCAACTGAGAATCCCTTTGCATACTACGGAGCTGTGCAAAGCAAGTTTGCGTGACGTATTCTTCCTGATGGATGTGGTGATCACATGATCAATTCCCGTTAACCAGTGATGACATCCTCTCAGATAGTACTTCCTGTTGACAGCCAAGATAAAGGGATGCACAGTACAAAAAAGGGTTGGTGTTCGGTCTTTGAGAGGTATAAAACATGAGAGTAGCACGTTGAAAAGGTCAGTCCCATAGAGCAGAGCAAAATAGAGAGGGTTTGGGAAAGGCCATTGACTCCCAGTGGAGTCTGGTTGACAGACTAAAGCTGCTATATAAAGGGAACGGGGAACTCCTGGCTGAATAAAGACATTGTTACAGACTGGCAGGTACAGTGGCTATGACCTCAGGACTGATTCTTCTGAGCATGCATATCCAAAGGTTAGTTTAAATCAACACAAGATAAAGACTCACACTGGGGTTTTAGGTAAAGGACTTCCACTTTTATAAGTAGTCTCTAAGCTCAGACTAAGTATAGCCTCTTACCTCAAACTGCTTGACGATGTCATGGAAGGCAGGGTTGAGTTTGCAGCTCTCTGCCAGTAGGGACATGCTCCGGTCATACTCAGAGATGTAGGTAGCAAACCCAGCAAACTCCTCCCGTCGAGACAGGATCACATCCACCACCCTCTGGCTCTCCTCCCTGGTGATGGGGAATGGAATTATGTTGAGGTTTGGAGGATTGGATGAGTGTATGTTATTGAATAACAGTTGACAGGTAAGTTATTGAATTACGGACATAGAAACATGTCGATACCTCCTGAGCTCCTGAATGGATAAGAATTAAAAAAATATACAGTTGGATACTATTTACAATCATTCCACTTGATGCGTTTAAAATGCAGAACTGTCTATGCTTTTTCATTTCTATGGAATTTACAAGGCTGTGGGTATTTATTTACGAGTGCATATAATAATAATAATAATAATATTAGCTAATTAAAATAATACATTAAACACATCTTTATAAAATTTATAAAATAGTGTCTTCAGCAGGGATATAAAAAGAGGCACTTAATCTGCATATATAGATATCCCACTGTGTTTAACGTACTCAATGTCTCACCATTGTCTGATGCGTGAGTCCAGCTCAGTGAGGATGTTGCTGTGGAGTATGTAGACTTCAGGGAGTGTGCCCAGTATCTCCCCCAGCCTCTGTTCCTCCACCACAGGTTCCCCATCCTCCCCCACCGCCTCCGACACTGCTGCCCTGAAGTCCTGCAGGAGAGGGATGAAGAAGGGGAGAGAAGAGAGGGGGTAGAGGGAGAAGGGGAGAGGGATTGAGGCAGGAAGAAGGGGAGGAAAAGAATAAGGAGGGAAAGGGCAAAGGAGGGAGAGAGTTACAAGGGGGGTCAGATCCTCCTAGAGCTTAACATCCTTCCTGTTTCTCTAACCCAGTATCATCTCAGTCTGTCTTCCTCTTCCCCAGTCTCTGCCTGTCTAACCACTCAGGAAAAGGGGTTCTGGACCTGGGTTACCTACCAGCTGTTAGGTTGCATAATGACCTTGGTCACTGATACATTGTTGACCACAACCCTACCATTTATCAACATATTGACATAAACTATATGTTCTTATACAACGGATGGGTCTAATTCTGGATGCTGATTGGTTAAAACCACATTCCAACCGGGTTTCTATTACACAAGTAAGGCTGTGACGTTGAAATGCCTATTTACTGTTCCATCTCACTGTCATCCACTGTCTCATCAGCCCAACCAGGTAATTTATAAACTTGATTTCTACTGTAACATTATCTCCCCTTTCTTTCAGACTAACATTTGGTTTTCAACAACGGAGATTTGTATAAAACTTGTTGTCTGCCTCTTCGACATTTGCAACATTGTTTCAGTATTTAAATTCAATCTCCTGCTGTCCCATAGTAATGAATGTGTCGTGAGTTAGGATGGGAAAGACAGGCAGGCAACTTTTCTTAGCCAGTCAAAATCATGAATCAGAATAGTTTTTATGGATTTATTCAAAGACATTTCTATAGAAAAGCAGGCCAAACAAAATGATTTTTTAAAATGAGGAGGATATATTGGACTTCGTCTCGGGCCTAACAACCTTGCCAACATATCCTTCAAACACCGGCTTTGAGGGCATTGTCACTTAAACACTATTATTGCACACAGATTGAGTCCATGTAATTTATTATGTGACTTGTTAAGCACATTTTTACTTTTGAACTTATTTAGGCTTCCTTTAACAAAGGTGTTGAATACTTATTGACTCAAGACATTTCAGCTTTTAATTTATAAATATTTTGTACAAAATTCAAAAAACATAATTCCAATTTTACATTATGGTGAATTATGTTTGCACCAGTGACAAAATATCTCAAATTAATCCATTAGAAATTCAAGCTGTAACACAACAAAATGTGGAAAAAGCCAACTCAGAAGCTGACGTTCGTTAACGTTAGCATTCTCATAGAGAATGAGTGGCGGTGTTAGCTAGTTAGCATTTTAGAATATCTGATGGCCGTGATTCATACCGGTTGTATCCCTTTTCAATCAAAGAACAATACTTAAAATGGCAATTTTGTTAGACACAGAATATCAATGACAAAATGTTTTATGTAGATATTTGCAATCTGTTGTGCCATAAAGATAACTAGCTAACACCACCAGTCATTCTCTATGGGACTGGCCACCCCTCAAAGACTGGTTTCTAGGTTTATTCCTAGGTTCCTGCCTTTCTAGGGAGTTTTTCCTAGCCACTGTACTTCATCTGCATTGCTTGCTCTTTGGGGTTTTAGACTGGGTATCTGTGTGACAACTGCTGATGTAAAAAGGGCTTTATAAAATACAGTTGATTGATTAATGTATTAATGCTAATGAACATTGGCTTCTGAGTGCTTATGGAGGAAGACAAGTTTAAATGTTCGGACGCGCCCCCTGCCAACAGCTTCGGTACTACCCACAAGAGGTAAAGATAAGTGAATCTCTCATTCAAATGCATTCATTCATTTTAGTGCTGCATTAAATGGCTTAAAATATGATAATATATATTTTAAAATGTTGTATTGTATCTATAACTGAGTTGATGTCTGACTTGTGTTGTGCTAGCCATCAATTTGAATTTTAAAAAACAACTCTTACCACATATTTCAAGCTACGAAGCCATGGTGGTGAAATGCTAATTCAATAGCCTACAACAGGGATGGGGAACTGGCCCCACTGCCTTTTTGTAGGCCCGACAACCAATAATAATAATAATCTTTTTTTTTTTATTGGGGGGGTACTCCGTCGGGGTCTCAACCTACTGTTGAGAGTTAGAATAATAGGTGCAATTTCAGAATTTGGTTGTGCAGTCACTCAATTAGCCAGTGTCAGCAAAATATTTTTAGATTGCTAAGTTAGTTTCGCGGCCAGCTTTCTAAACTTGTAGTAAGCATGGTTAAATTACCGACCGGGGTGGGGCCCATTGATCATTAGTTGTCATATTAAAAACGGAAAATATTTGCCTCCAGCCTATGGCAAAATGTGTAGAATTGCATAAAATGAGTTATAAAATTGCTAAATCTTCTCTCCACCCCATGGCAAAATTTGTAGAATTGCAGCAAACTTGCTTTAGAACGGCAACATTTTATCTATGCCCCAATAATTTGCATCTCTGTCATTTATTTGAGATAGCTAAACTAAAAAGAGGAACTTGTGTGTCATGTATACCTAGCTAGCTATATCTAGCTTGAGTCAAAGCAGAAGCTGTCACTCTTCATCAGCATAAATCCCAAATATTGCTGAGAAAAATACATCACCACTTTGTGCAATTCAAAGACCCAAGCCAGCTAGTTGTCGTGGATGACAGATCAGGTTTGAAAAACCTAAAATGTGTTTTATGGTCGGGACAAACTGCACACCCAAGCTATTGATCTAGCTGTTGAGCATTTTGAACATGAATTTAAAGCAAACCAAAGACAGGAAACTAGCTAGTTAGTGAACTATTTTCCAATAAGGCATTACTTTCATAACCCGTCTAGCTAAGATAATACTTTTCACCTTGTTTGTCGATCTGTAATGCTAGCTAGCTATGCAGTTCCAACCTATCTAGCTAGCTGCCCATACAACCAGCTAACAATGGGCAGCTAGCCAGTTAAACATATCTAGTACAGAAGAGACATTCATCAAGACGAAGTTGGATATTAGTAGCGTTGTAGCTAGTAAAGGATCTATTATACATCCAGTTAAGATGGAGAGAATACGATTTAAACTCCCAAAATAAACATGTTAATTTCAAACAAAACACATGTACTGTAAGTGAATGGGTTTTCCAACATTCTGAAGCTTTCTTTACCCTTTGTGGTCATTGCTAAACAAAAGCCTCACATCATCGATGACACAAACCTGTCTTCCTCCATACTAAGTGAAAACAAATGTTTTCATTTTTTAAATAATTTTCCTCAAAATAGAACATATCTTTCAAATCCTGTGCACATGAATGAATAGTTTTTCATATTTCATTCATATTTAACAATGTTTTGCTTATTTGTGAGTGGGCCGGAAGGAAAAAACAATCACAACAAATTGGATGTGCTCTTGTTGTCAGGCGTCATAAGGTGAATAGGTTCCAGAAGCCATTGATGACATCACGTCCTGTGTGTCAGCTCCTTGGTTTGTGGTGGTTCTCTCCGGCCGCCAGCCAGCCCTGTGCTTAGGTTTATCAGTGTTGTTCCAGCTAGATTGACTACCTTGCCTTGACAATGTGGGCTCGTCAGCCCAGGGGTAGTCAGTCAGATGATTATGCAGAAACGTACGCACCAGGCATTGTTTGAGGTGAATTTACACAAGCGCTGGAGCACATCGGTGCTCATTTGACGCCAGGGTACCTTCCACAGAGAAAAATCTAGAATAGGTCAATGTTACCTTCATTTAAGGTGTCCACCCCGAGATTGGAAGGTTGTGAGTTTGATCCCCGGGGAAGTCATACCAAAGACAGTAAAAATGGGACTTGATGCATCTCAGCATTAAGGAGATCGATTGGGGGTAAGGGCCTGTGATAGACTAGCATCCTGTCCACGGGGTGTACTTGTACATCAAGCTGCTACACGGGATAGGCTCCTGCCATATGAGCTGTTCTGGCTTGCGCAAGGCTACTTACTTAGCTTTATTCAGCTATGTTCACTGTAACTTCACCTCTTCAAAAATAGATAGAGTATAAGATGGCAATGGGGTTGGTTCTTTGTACCAGTTACCTTAGGCAGATAATACAGTAAAGCAGTAGGGGACATTCTGAATGAGGGCAGTGAGGAGAACCAACTGTTGATTCCCAGAGGTCAGTGATGCATCAAATACAGCTGTTGTCATTCCTCTCCATGATTTCTCATTTACTGCCTGTCAGAGTAAGTGTACAGTCTAGATCCCAGCAGGTTTGGCTGAAAAATTGACATTTTCCAGTAAGGCACTGGAGCTCGACCTTCACATATAGAATAGATTGAATACGGTACCATGAGTAATTCATTTGATCCCATTTTGATCTCAGAAGAATGTTGTATGGAGAGCCAATGCATTTGAATTAGGGAAACCCCTAACCCAGAATGTTGTGGATTCAATTTCCAGATGCAACAAAAGCTAAATGAGACTCTTGCCTTGAAGGAGTCATTGAAAATAAGAAGTTGTTCTTAATTGACCTGCTTGGTTAAATAAAGGTCAAATTAAAAAATAGTTTGCTGAATTGGTAAACTGTTGATATTTTGTCATGGAGCTAGTGTGTGTGGTTGCTTGGATAGTTGGAACCTGACAGCTTGAATCCAGGGAACCTCATCATTCATACTGGATACCATTGAGCAAGGGCACTACCTGAATTAGTTAGTTAGGTGTACACCCATGATTTAGGATCGGTTCATTTGAATGTAAAAGCTGTAGTCTATGCACTTTGATCCCATTAAACAAACTGAGGTATGCAAATATCATACACAAGTCCACTCTAAGGATTGTACTATACGTCATCATTATACTAGGTTTCTTATGTAGATTCTGTAGACATATCGACGTCTTTTTGTTGCTTTGTTACTGAGTCTTTCATGTAAAGATCATGAACATTCTTATTCATTACCTTTTGTACAGTGTGTTCTTTCATGAATTCTCAATCCTGCACACTTGCTAGGTTTTTTGAATACTGAATGCAGGTTGTTTAACCTTGTTTCCCCCCCTTCTCAATAAGGTTATTATATCAGCTACATGTCCCTCATATGCACCTTCCAGGCATGATATTCAACAATATTTCATTATTCTGTTGCATAATGCATAAATGCAACACTCACCTCTTATGAATCTTAAAGCTATAACAGTAGAGGGATGTTCCTAAGTGGGTTCCCTCTCCAACAGACCTAACTCAGCAATCCATGCATGATTGGAACAGACCAGACATTCCTAGACGACCCCCCCCCCCCCCCCTCCTAGACGACCCACCCCACACACACACACACACACACCCCACACACTCCCTAGAGCTCTCTAACACTCACACTCAGCTGGGGGGAAAGACCACCGTCAGTGAGAGTTGGGAGAAAACACACAAGCTATTGTTCCATTGTTTGATAAGGAATAACAAAAAATACAACACATTTCCAGACCCTGTCCCCAAATGGGAAGTGAAGTTCTTCTTCTGAGTTTTCTTCTCCAGGACTTTCCCAAATAACAGGCTGACGTTTGATCTGTTCATATATTTGTCTCTCAGGTTTGACGAGGCTTCCCTGTTCAACCAACTGTCTAATGTTGTCATTTGACCCTGTATGCTTTAATTCTATACACTGGGGGTGAGAGTAGATGAGAAAAGTAGAGGGTAAAGCTGCTGTCCTGTGTAGGGGCTTAGTGAGCTGTGAGTAAGACAACTGTGTCTGTCCCAGGGGAGGGAGCAGCCAGGACATAAAGTAGCAGCCAGGGCTCCTTCACAGCAGCAGTGATGAATGCTAACTCAGATGGGATCGATAGCACATGATGAACGGGAGGCGTTAAAGCACACAGTGTCACAGTATTATCTCACTGTGGTGTGTATGTCTCAACTTGTTTTGTGTCTGCAGTGTTCTAAAACTGAAATTGATGAGGTCCAGACGCTTGTCCTTGTAGATACATGATGGATTTATATTATAGATGGTGTTAGCTACCAGACAGCCATACCAGGAGGGACAATTGATATTGTTGAAGCATTTTGACACCTTCAATCAATTAGTGAACTTTCATATGTTTTCCCCAATTCTTAGAATAGAGAAATTACCCTTCTCAAGAGCATTCCTTCCTAGAGAAGTGCCATGAAGCCACTGAAGTTTTAGCCTGTGTGGTGACACTAACACAATCACGTTTTAATGTAGTGATATGCAGTTCGGGAATGATTTGTAACTTTTTTGAATGACTCTTTTTACTGGCTCGAGAGTCATGATTATTTTTTCTGAGGGACTTTAGTCGTTCGTTTGAACTTCTGGCTAGCCGCAATGAATTCTACTGTAGGATTAATACGCAATACTCTGGCTCAGCGGCTCTGGAGACGTGCTCCGACCAACAGCTGTCTATGATACACTCACCGGACAGTTTATTATGTACACCCATTTAGTACCGTGTCGGACCCCTCCTTTGCCTCCAGAACAGCCTGTATTCTTTGGGGCATTCTACAAGGTGTCGTAAACGTTCCACAGGGATGTTGGTCCATGCTGACGCAATGACATAATGCAGTTGCTGTAAATTGGACGGTGGTACATTCATGCTGCAAACAGCCTGTTTTGTGTTGAGGTCTGGGTAGTACGCAGGCCACTCAAGTAAACTGAACTCGCTGTCATGTTCCAGGCAATGTTTTTCCACTCCTCAATTGTCCAGTGTTGGTGATCGCTTGCCTACTGAAACCGCTTCTTCTTGTTTTTAGCTGAGTGGAACCCGGTGTGGTCGTCTGCTGCAATAGCCCATCGGTGACAAGGATCGATAAGTTGTGCATTCCAAGATGCCGTTCTGCACACCACTGTTGTACTGCGCTGTTATTTGTGGCTGTTAGCTTGCACGATTCCTGTCATTCCCCTTCAACCTCTCTGATCAACAATATGTTTTCGCTCACATGACTGGATGTTTTTTGTTTCGCACCATTCTCAGTAAACCCTAGAGACCTTTATGCATGAAAAGTCAAGAAGTGAGGCCGTTTCTGAGATATTGGATCCGGCGTGCCTGGCACCACCGAAAATGCTACGCTCAAAATTGCTTAGGTCACTTGTTTTGCCGACTCTAACGTTTAGTCGAACAGTAACTGACTGCCTCGATGCCTGTCTGCCTGCTTTATATTGCAAGCCACGACCATGTGACTGTGTGACACTGTCTGTAGTAGAATATTTTTTTTTTGTGAACAGGGTTGTGTACCTAATAAACTGGCCGGTGAGTGTATATACAAGCAGGAACATAAAGCATTCTGCAGGCAGCATAGAGAAGAAAAATTGATAATTGAACTGATAATTGATAGCATGGTGCAAGAATTAAAGCAATGTTTTGATGGACATAGCTTTGTAAAACCAGTTGCAGTTCACGAACGATATTGTGCTTATCATCCTCATGGCAGTCAACCAATGCATTTCGTAAAGAGTTGTTCACAATCTAGTCCAGTATCGGCCACAACTAAACCTTCTTTCAAATGCATCACGAAATAATATTATTTGTATACCTAACAATGAACAAATGTACATAGTTTAAAGCACACTTTTACAAGTCTCAGTCACAAATGACAGCTCCAATAAGCCCTTCACCCTTTATGGTGAATGACATGTGAACAAGAGGCTTGCTGTCACGACTTCTGCCAAAGTAGATGCCACTCCTTGTTCCACCGGTGCTCGGCGGTCGACGTCACCGGTCTTCTAGCCATCATTGATCTATTTTTCATTTTCCATTGGTTTTGTCTTGTCTTCCTACACACCTGGTTCCAATCCCATTCATTACCTGTTGTGTATTTTTTTGGTGCTTTTTTTGTGAATTTTACCCCGTTTTCTCCCCAATTTCGTGTTATCCAATTGTTTAGTAGCTACTATCTTGTCTCATCGCTACATCTCCCGTACGGGCTCGGGAGAGACGAAGGTTGAAAGTCATGCGTCCTCCGATACACAACCCAACCAAGCCGCACTGCTTCTTAACACAGCGCGCATTCAACCCGGAAGCCAGCCGCACCAATGTGTCAGAGGAAACACCGTGCACCTGGCAACCTTGGTTAGCGCGCACTGCGCCCGGCCCGCCACAGGAGTCGCTGGTGCGTGATGAGACAAGAATATCCCTACCGGCCAACCCCTCCCTAACCCGGACAAGGCTAGGCCAATTGTGCGTCGCCCCTGAGACCTCCCAGTCGCGGCCGGTTACGGCAGAGCCTGGGCGCGAACCCAGGGTCTCTGGTGGCACAGCTGGCACTGCAGTACAGCACCCTTAACCACTGCGCCACCCGGGAGGCACCTGTTGTGTATTTAACCCTCTGTTTCCCCTCATGTCCTTGTCAGAGATTGTTTGTTGTTCATTTATCATGTTGTTTGTATTGGTGCGCGACAGGGCCTCGTACCCACTTTGTTTTGATTATTGTCATGGTTTTGGAGCTATGTTTTTAAGTTATTAAACTACTCCATTTTACCAAGTTCGATTCTCCTGCACCTGATTTCCCTGCCACCTATACACACTTTTATGACACTTGTGGAATCATGACTCTTTCAAGTTTTCAGTTTATCGTTCACCAGTAGAGGTTCCTGGAGGTTCCTACCATCACTATTTTAAAAGCCTACTATGGTTATTTTACATGATTTTTGAATGACTACCTCATCTCTGTACCCCACGCATACAATTATCTGTAGGGTCTTTCAGTCATGCAGTGAACACAGATTCAACCACAAAGACCAGGGAGATGTTCCATTGCCTCGCAAAGAAGGGCACCTATTGGCAGATGGGTAAAAATAAAAGCAGACATTGACTATCCCTTTGAGCATGGTGAAGTTATTAATTACACTTTGGATGGTGTATCAATACACCCAGTCACTACAAAGATACAGGCATCCTTCCTAACTCAGTTGCCAGAGAGGAAGGAAATCGCTCAGGGATTTCCCCATGAGGCCACTGGTGACTTTAAAACAGTAACAGAGTTTAAAGACTGTGATAGGAGAACACCGAGGATGGAGCAACATCATTGTAGTTACTCCACAATACTAACCTATTTGACATAGTGAAAAGAAGGAAGCCTGTAGGGAATAAAAAATATTCTAAAACATTCTTCCTGTTGGCAACAACTCTAAAGTAACATTGCAAAAAATGTGGCATAGCAATTCTCTTTTTGTCCTGAATATAAAGCGTTATGTATGGGACAAATCCAATACAACCCATTACCGAGTAACACTCTTCATATTTTGAAGCATAGTAGTGGATGCATCATGTTATGGGTATGCTTGTAATCGTTAAGGATTGGGGAGTTTTCAGGATAACAAAGAGACGGAATGGAGCTGTAATTTTCCTCAACATAGAATGAACATATCTTTCAAATTCTGTAAACATTATGTAATAGTTTTGAGAAATGTAATCCATATTTAACAATATGCTTGTTTGTGAATGGGTCGGAAGGAGGAAAACAGTCATCTTCAATCAGGAACTGGATCAAGTGGGCGTGGCATTATAAGTTGAATAATTGGAGTATTCAGAAGGCTTTTACCAGAATATATTATACTCTGTACAATGAGAGTGATGTCGCTCCATTTGTTTATCTTACCTCTTGAAGGAGCTTAAGGGCCTTTACATGTCTAAAAAAACAACAAGAGAGAGTGATAGGTTAGTGATATTGTCAGCTTAAATGGGAATCCATTCACACATCCATTCAGAGAGGTAAATACTTTAGCAGATTATTACAAGATATAAAAGAACAAGATACAAAATGTGTGTCACATGATTTACATAGAGAAACATTCTCCAACAAGTCAAATGTACTCTCCGAAGTATATCAGAAGAACAGTTCACTGTCTGCTGAGGCTGTGCTGATATTCAATAACTTACACCAGACACTCATTTAATTGGCTGTCAGTTTGGGATGCTGTGGATGCTACTCAATAAATTAGTGAAGACAGTGATGAATAGTACAGAGAGAGAGTTAGAGAGAGAGAGAGAGAGGAGAATGAGCGACAGAGAGAGAGAGGGAGAGAATGAGAGAGAGAGAACAAGAGAGAGAGAGAGAGGGCGAATGGCCTGACTAAAGCAGGGATGCTACTGAATCCATTAAAAGAGATACTCACAGTCTCTCAGAGTCCACCAGCTCTTTGGCAACGTAGAAGGCTCTGGATCGTCCATCAATCTGGGTGACAGAAGCGAAAGCAGCAAGAAGTGAATGAACAGAGCTAATGTTAAAATGCTCTCTTTAGGTACTTATTCCTGTGAAACACTGATAGCAATAGCTACACGGGAGAAGGAGAATGAGGATGATTTACTTAATTATCCACTTTCAAAATAAGAGTGATTATTTGATTAGAGTGGAGCATAGACGTGAAAGCTTTTTAAAATACACAAATTTAAATTCAGATGCATTATGTATGAGAGGCTGGCTGGCTATTTCTGGGACTGGCGCAACAATTTTTCTCCTTATTGTGTTTTTCTTTTGAAGAAGAAGAAGAAAGCAAGGAAGTGTGAGTCACGTGGCGGGAGCCCGGCTTATATTATTGTGGCAGTGGGATGGGGGTGGGGTCCATCTCTGGGCTACTGTAAAATGGCTGCTTGAATAGAAAGAAGATTCAACAGAAAGTGATAGCCACCATTGAATGTGGTAGCCAAGTGAAATATTATGTTGTGGATATTACAAGTAAAGGTCATCCATCTTAGATATACTTAATAATAAGCGTTTCATTCCCAAATCTTTCAAGATCTGTACAACTTGTGACTTAACACATGCCCACAGAGTTTCATCGTCTGTGTTTACTGCTCGCCGTGTGTATCACCTGTTTGTCAAAGCCGTGCTCCACTCCTCCCTCCTCCTCCTCTGAGGTGAGTCCATGGTCCTCTTCAGCTGAGAGCCCTGCTAGAGTATCGCTCATTGGGAAAGGCTCTGTGTAGGCACTGCAACATCAGGGAGAGGAGAGGGACATTACATTCACTGGCAAAGGTTTTACTATAGATGCTGCAAGAATGCAAAAAAGACACATTCATTTTTCAATTCACCTATCCCCTTGCCCTTGCGTGTATTATCCTCTCCGCTGTGTGTGTGTGTCCTACAGTAGTAACATGGATGACTGAAGCCAGATTGCCGGGACATTAACAGCATGAGTAGAAGCGTTTGTTTGGGGTCTTGCTGTGAACAGGTTCATCACAGCAAGACAAACCAGACACACACACACACAGTTAGAAGTACTGTGCTGTACCAATATACACACAGATACAGTGTGATGGAACCACACACACATTTCGGTAGAGGATATAATGAGTATGTTATATTTAAGCAATAAGGCTCGAGGGGGTGTGGAATATGGCCAATATACCACAGCTAAGGGCTGTTCTTTAGCACGATGCAACACAGAGTTCCTAGATACTGCCCTTAGCCGTGGTATATTGGCCATATACCACATAACCCCGAGGGGCCTTATTGCTATTATAAACTGGTTACCAATGTAATTAGAGCAGTAAAAATACATGTTTTATCATACCCCTGATATACGGTCTGATATACCTCGGCTGTCAGCCAATAAGCATTCAAGGCTCGAGCCACCCAGTTTATAATGACGACTATAACAGATCACCCTGTAGAGACAGAGGCTATTACAGGCCTGTACTGCATCTATACCCTCTCAGCCCCTGAGTACCAAAGGTTAAAAGAGTTCCTAGCTGGACTTCATATTCACCGAGACACAGTCATCCTTCATCTTGCCCTTACCACACTGTAGGCTCTCACACAGGACCCGGTGCTATTGGCTGGGCTGGAGGAGCATTACTCATCTGTGACCTCCCTTTATCCCCCCCTGAGGGGCCAGATCACACTGGGGGTCCCTGTTGATGGTGATAGGGCTAGAGAGTGTCTGTGAACCTTTGAGTCCTAGGAGCTCATAGTTACTATATAGCTGGGCTATCTAAAATAGAGTTATACATTTTCTTGCGATCAAAACCGTTTCAGCTTTTGCACTGTGCCATAGATCATCACCATCCTCAGCTTCTCCAATAATATAGTTCTGTTTAAATAGTAGGCCTAGGCTACTAAAGGCATACTCTCTATCCCCCAGTGTCTGGGCACAGGAGTCTTTTCTTGTGCAACCTCTGTTATAATGGGAAGCCCAAATGGTTTCCTTTCATACTCTAATTCCACGTTTAGTGCAAATATTGTGTATGGGATTGTGTATGTGTACCATTCAGAGGGTGAATGGGCAAGACAAAGTATTGAAGTGTCTTTGAACAGGGGCATGGTAGTAGGTGCAACGGTTTCTGTTTTTTTTTCATGCTCAACAGTTTCCCATGTGTAGGCAACTTGTTTGCTGTTTAGTCCTTGGAGGACCTCTTGTCTGTTTCAAATCTCCAGTACCTGTCAAAAGTTATGGGAGCGGGCACATTCCTGTAGTCATGACATCATCCTGCAAGGGCGCCAATATTAGAAAGGAGTCAACTGTGAATAGGGAATTAAATTACATTTATTTTATGAACGGGTTCCGATGAAGATTATGTCTGCTTATTATTAAGGATTTGGAAATGAAGGATTTGGAAACATGCCTTTTACATTGATTACCGGTTATGTGATTCATTGTAATTTTGACAGTGGTATGTCCCAGGCAGGGATTAAGTGATTTTAAGCGTCTGTTTTGATCTCCGGTAGATTTGGTGTGGTAAACGTGAGGCCAGGCTGACGTGAGCATGGCATACCTCATCCTCAATGGGATAGACAGGTTTGCTCCAAGTCATTTCCTTTTCATTGAAGTATTATTGAGCAGTTTGAAATATTTGTGATTATTTGTAAATATTGCCAATTGCACATGTGGACCATCATATTCAACTATAAGTAAAAGCTTAATTCTGCACCTGATCCTGCATCACAATGCTCAGTTTGTCCTATAATATCTCATAGTACTATCCTTTCTCTGCCAGCGTCTAGGCACAAGGGACATAATTGGGCTCATATAGCAATACAGCAGTAGAGAGCTACATTAGTGACAATATGTATAAACCATTACTGAACCGTTAGATTGAAATACTAGCATTTCAGTGCCCACTGAGGGTAATTTCTCACCAGAGTCACCAAGAGTCATTTCCTGCTCAACCTCTGTTATAATAGGAAGCCCAAATGTAATGGTTTATTATCCTGATTTATTCCACATTAAAAATTCAAAAATGTTTCCCTGGTTCCATATGTAATATATGTCCTCAATCACAGTATATATTTTTGCTATCAGTAAAACTGCTTCCTACGAACAATACTTGAAAGACTTTAAAATGCTCATTACACGGCAATATAATTATGCCAGCAATCTCTTTGCCTTTGCAACCAGTGTCTTCTTTAATACCTGGGAGTTAAATCTAATGTGACAAATTCAAAAGTGATTTTCTATTAAAAGACCTATATGTCCCCCTTTTCCACGGATTAGATGGGGCATGTAATATGTAAAACATTGAGTATTCAAATATGTATTAGATGCAATCAGAAGGGTATTTTCTGTCTTCGTAATAATACTATTAAAGAAAATAGGAATACGGTCATTAGTCGACTCGACATGGGAGATGTAAACGCAGATGTGGATTTAAAAACATAACCGTTTGAAATAGTTTTGAGCTGCTTATGTTGATCATTATGTGTGATCTACGGCTGTTGTGCTGCTAGTTGTCTGACAGTGTTGTATGAGGTAGCATGCTTAGAGCCTGTCCCCTGACTGTGACTGCCATGATAAGGCATCAACGCAAACAACAGGAGAGCATCTGACAGGCTATTTCTCTATTGAGTGGGACCTGGTGTTGTCATACTGTGAGAACCCTGCTTAAATGGTCCAGACTGGGTCCCGCTTACTCTTTTACAGTAACCCCTCCTCTGTTCTACCAGTGAAGACAACAACAGCACATTGTAGTTGTAGGTCGGACCTGACATTCCTGACAACACCACACCTCGTCTTGTTGTTCCAGTCCTGGGGGAGTCTGGGAACATACACCCTGCCTCGCCCTCACACCCCACCCCGCCATGGTGGCCCCCATCGCCTCCGTCTTCCCCCTACCCCTCAGTCCTATCTCCCTCGCTCCCTCTGCCCTTGTCTTGCATTTCCTGTAAACAGCAGGGTGGAGTGTAAGCCTATAAGGCAGGACTCTTCCTCCCTGGGGATTACCTGGCAATGACCTCAGAGGGCCTGGCTCCAGGCCTGCTGTAGCCCACGCCCTGCCCTGCCGCCCCATAGCCCTGCCGCACCAGAGACCGCCCAGCCACCACGGTAACAGTGGACAGCCACCACCCTCTACAACAATGCACTCAGGACGTCTCTCTGAGCAGAACTAACACAGCACAGAGGCAGAGAGGAACTACAAAGGAGAGGATACACTAGAGGCTGCACTAGGGAATTGCCAATCATACTGCTGTATCCCAAGGTCCACTTTAAGCCTTTTACCATAAGAGAAAATAATTATCTCTCTCTCTTTCTCTTGACATGAATCAAACCTCGTGTAAAATGTTTTATGCTGTAGTAACTTTCTGACTTTGTGGTAACTATTTGCCTTATTTTGTGGGTATATCCCCTTGTCTCATTTCCGCCCACTGTCCCTTGGTCCCTCTGCCCTCAACAGTCCCGATCCTCTCTGTTGGGCGGCGAGAGAAGAGTGTTAAGTTAACTTCTGAATACATGCTCAATAAATCACCCTGCCATCATTGGCCCGCAGGGCTAGGACAGTAGCAATGTCAACCCCTCAGCAAGAGCTTAGCAGGAAAACATACACACGAATGCACACACACAAACACATATGCACGCACGCAGGCAGGCACACACACACACACACACACACACACACACACACACACACACACACACACACACACACACACACACACACACACACACACACACACACACACACACAGACACAAAACAGACACAAAACAGACACAGCATCCCTGGCAACAGAAGTCTATCCAGGGAGAATGCAGCCGAGGCGACAGGACAGATAGGCCCCTTTAGATCAGTTAGGTTTCAGACTTCTAGCAAACAATGAGCCCAATCGATAACATCACCAGCAGAAAAAGATCCTGCTCTGGGGGACTATTGTCTGAGAAATGGAGGAGATTCAAACGTGTGGCACATTGGTTTCCAACAAACTCCAGATAAACAGTGAGGTCATTGATCATGATAGGGAATGGTATTCATCCACGGAGACTCACAGTGCCTATGAAGTCGACAATAAGCCTGGTTTTGTGAGAAAGGCTTCCGCCTGAGAAGACATGCAGGCTTTTAGCCTCTTCTAAAAGAGAACTTGCATGGAACTATGGGTCAAATATGCATTGGAAATAAGCAACATAATAAACTGTGAATCAAAATATACAATAATTGCATAATACAACTCTCGATCTAAAATGTCTAAATAAAAATAATGAATTCAAATGATCAATATACTGTAAGTGTGAAATAAGCAACTTTGCACGAAGCAACCATAAATAGCAGCTGTGGCAATTTCCAAGGAACTGGTGTGAAAATGCTTTTTTTTTTAAATGTTAAGAGGCCTGTAGTAATGGCCAGTCCCTATAAACGCACACCAGCCATCAAACAGGTGTCTAATTGTGACTGTGGGTGGCCTGGGCTGGCTGTAGAGAGTGGTGGCAGAGACCAACGAGAGGGACATTTGGTCCTACAGTAGCAGGTCCCAGTGATTGATCCTCCTATCTCTATCTCTCTCTGCTGTAAATCTCTCCATCCCTCCAGGGCTCAATCAAAGAGAGGCACTCAGGGAAACCGCCTTTAATAAAAGCGATCCTAAACTTAACCACAAATGTCAGAGACAAGAGAGCAATTAAACCAACCCACTCTTACTCCTCCCCCTTCTTTCTCATTTTCTGCCATCACTTTGTCTCATTTCCATGGCTCTCCCTCTCTTTCTTCCTCCACTTTCTGTTCCTCATCACGCCTTTCCCTCCCTCTCTTTCTAGCACCCACTTTCTCTCTCATCTTTTGTAATCCAAGTCCCCTTGTCCTGTTTTCTACAGTACCTCTCTCTCTCCCTCTCTTTCTCCCACCCGTCCACCCACCCACCCACCCACCCACCCACCCACCCACCCACCCACCCACCCACCCACCCACCCACACACTCTCTCTCACTTTTAATTTTAACCCATAATTACTTCTATTGTGAATAAACCTGAGCTTTGTCTACGGTGTTCAGTCTGTGAGCTATTCCATCCCCTCAGACACACTATGAAGCGAACACCAGATGCGACCCTGAAATCCAGGAAATGAGAAAGCAGGATAAGCTCTCCCACAAGCATTGTCCATCTTCCCAAACTGAACGAGCCTCGTCAAATCAGGCTGCTCATCTCTCACAGAACATAACACTCTCCAAGAAATCTGGTCAGCCAGGAGCTGATGTTCATTTGAGCTACAGTTATCTTGAAGCTGGTCTGGAGATTGCAATGTTGAAGTGATGCAGCCTGGCCAAACCAGTCCACTGGACGACAGGGGAGAGTGGTTATGGGGAAGAGCCCTCTCTGCCGACTAGGGTTGCAAAATTCTGGTAACTTAAAACAATTCCAAGTTTTTCAGAAATCACAGTAGGAGGATTTCAGGATTTCATGCTTATTCCCTCCTGATTCTAGGAATCATCCAACTGTGATTTCCAGGGAATTTTGGGAAAGTCTCCGGAATTTTGCAACCCTACTGCAGACTGTACACTATCTTTTTCAGTTCAGACGACCACTGAAGAGGCCCGACATCCGTAGTTGTGAATTTGTTTTACTGTGTTACTGTACCTCTCAGGCTCCTGCTCAGGTGACTGGGGTTTGCTGTCGATCCCAGGGAAGCTGTTCATATCCACATAACCATCGTTGTCATTAGAGGGGGCCACTATGCGTTTGGGGTCCTCAAAGAAATCTGTGACTTTCATGGATCTGGTAGGTCTCCCGCCAGGGCGGATCTGGATGTTCTCATAGTCAGAGCTCATAGCTGGGATGTTCTCATATTCAGACGTGTCTGCACTGGGGAAGGAGATAGAGCGGGGTTTGGTCAGGGGGAGGGGCATGAGGGGGCGGCGGGAGCGCTCCTCGAAGGACTCCACCCTGGACACGCCCCTGCTACCATAGGCTTTAGGGTCTTCTTTCCTGAGGTCTTTGTAGAGCAGGAAGGTGGAGGGAAGGTCTGGAGGGCGCTGCTGGGGCTTCACCATACGAGACTGGGACTGAGGGGAGCCAGTGCTCCTGCGCTCCAGTTCCAGGAGTCTTGTTGGGCCATGGTGGCTGGACTCAGAGGAGGAGCGCGAGGAGCGTATGCTCCCGTCACCAAAGCCTTTAGTGTCCGTTTTCCTCTTGAACTTCAGGGTCAGGAAGCGCTTGAATGAGGACTTCTTCTTCTTGGGCTTGTTGTCTGTGGACTCAGGAGAGACGCTGATCAGGAGGGATGGGGAGCTCTTAGTGACCGGTCTCTTGGTGATGATAGCCAGCTCAAAGGGAGGTGGGATGTCCACCAGAGAGGTTGGCATGGAGACATCGCTGGACGACTGGTGGCTCCGCTGAGAGAAACTTCCGGAAGAAGTGCTAAAACATGGCAAAGAGAGGGTGTCATCTGTCCTTTTCATCCTGCCATCATCCTTCAGGGATTGGTCGGCCTCTATGTGAGCTCCCAATGACAGTTCTCGACCCTCTGCGGAGTATGAGTTTGGGTATAGTAAGAAGGGGCGTGGCTTCAGAGAGGGGATGAGTCTGTTGACCTCAGGCTGCTCAGGACGTCGCAGAGGTTCTCCGTTCTGGTCTAAGGCCACAGTACAGTAGTCATAAGTACTCTGGTACTCAGATGTCTCCTCGGGAACTGTCTCAGGGACATAACCCGAAACCTTCCCAGAGTAGGAGCGTGACCGCGTCACAATGCTCTTCCGGTCCAGAGACATAAAGTTCTCCCCCTCAGAGTCAAAGCCGGCCTCCTCATAGATGTGCTCCTCGCTGTCTGACTCTGAGTCATCGTGATAAGGTACGATGTGGCAGTCTAGCTCCTCTATGTCCTCCTCGAAGGCCTCTGTGGTGTGGGCGAACACCACCCTGTTGGTGAGCTCTGGGGTCCGTGTCCGGTCCAGGTCTGCTGGCACTGTGATGTTACACAGCCTGAGACGGGGCTGGCAGCTGTTCCGCTGGCTGGAGAAAGCCTGCTCACGCTTGGCTGTTCTCTCTCTCACACTCCTCCCTCTGATCTGCTTCCTCTCCGTGTCATCCGTCTCATCATCGTCCCCAATCTCCACATAGTCCTCTGATGAGGCACCATCCAGCTGCTGAAAGTCATGTGCCTCAGGGCAGAGGGAGTCATCGATATCTGCGTATTCATCCACATCCTCTATGGCTGTTTCTATGTGTTGGGAGGATTGTTCAGGAGTGTCCTGGACCTCACTCTCTCTCTGTTTAACCTCTAGCTCTTCCACATAGTCTGATGACAAATAATAAGGCTCTTGGTTAGAGGTGCCTGCTGTGTCCATCTCCTTTGCAGTGTGTGGTTTGTCACCACAGAATGTATCCTCATGATTCACCTCAGGGTAGGCGGCGCTCATCCTGTCAGCAGGCACTGCCTCGATGACGGAGTAAGGCCCAAACACATCCTCAGTGCTGCCAGAGAAACGGAAATGGCCAGAGGGGTCCTTGGTGGCACGCTCAGGCTGCCACACACCTGTGTCACCGGGCTCACCAGTGTCACATGTGTAAACAGGCTCATCTGAGGGGCCAATCACATCGTAGGGATACTCCTCGCCGACGGGTGGGAGTGTACAGCAGTGTGCTCCCAGTAAGAGATCCTCTGCTTCCTCTTCAGCCTCATCAGTGGGTACCTTACACTGTAAATATTCACCACCAGGTGAGCTGACTTCCTCTTCAAGCCCAATGTCAGTGTCTGCAGCAGGCTGACTAGGGGTGGTCCCATGATCATGATCTTCGGTGTCTGGTTCTTCAACATCTTCTTCTGGGTACCCTATAGGTTTATCAGATGTTTCAGTCTCCTCAGCTAAACTCTGATTATCTTCCTCCTCCGCTTTGATTCCCCCCCTTTCCTCATCTCCTCTCTCACACAGAAACACATTGTCACTCTCAGGTAGGTTCAAGTCATCTGCTGCAGTACAGTCTATCTCCTCTGCAGCCATGTGAGTGTCAGATGAACCAGTGTTTCCCATTTCAGATGCATTGTTCTCTCTCTCTATCTCATCCCCCTCCTGCTCATTCTCCTTCTCACCATAATCTGTGATGCCATTGTCATTAAGGATTTCCTCTGGTGCTGCTTCCTCCTGGTTGTGATCTGTGGAGTGGGGTATGGGGTCCTCTGACCCTTCCTGGTGGTCCTTAGGTTCCCCCTCTGAGGAGGTCAAGTCTCCATTGCTCAAACTGTGAGGGGGGCATTGCTCTTCCTCTGCCTCTGTCTCAGATGAGGAGGGTCTGGCCATTGCAGCGGTGGGAGGTTTGGGACCCCGGGTAGAGGGACAAGGCTTTGACATCAGTTTGGACTGCACCTTGATCGTTAGGTGACTCCGGATCTTTGGTCGGGGAACTTGGAGTCGCTTCTGTAAATCTGGAAAGGAAATGACAGAAAGTGTGATTCATTGCAGTTCAAATACAATGTTCAACCTCAATAGTAGTTGAAGTAGTAGTTGAAGGTGCAATATCCTACCTAGAATCATCTTTCATTAACCTTTTATACATTTGGTTGGTTTTTGGATGTATGGATATAAAACAAGCAACCCCTTAGCCTTGTCTTTATTTGGTAAGAGAAAGGCTGCAGATATGTCTCAAACTCCGTGACATGCAGATGGCTAGAGGGGACGCATCTACAGGAAAAACAACACACCCATAGGGAACATACTGTAGGAACAATAACATCTACCTGAGTGGAATACAGAGACGTATTGCATGCTCTACACTTTACAGCTTATAGGGCATGATCATAATGAAATGACATGTGGAGACAGACATAAACAAACTTTCATTGTCTTTTACCTCTATGTCAAAGTCCCCTGTTTAGAAAATCAGATACTGTATGCAGCATGTACCTCACAGTCAAGTCCAGTGTTTTCTACCAACTTGCTTTGAAGGGTGGAAAACCTGTCAAAGATAGCTGACTGGTTGATAAGTCTTTTGGTGAAACACACCCTTACTTAACAAAACTTATACACCCCTGGTCTCTTCCTGTTATTTAGTACCTGCCCTGACGCACATCCTATTAAACTTTGTGTGCACTCTGTACTCTACCTCCTTGTCCATCTGTCTGCCTCTCTGTCTCTGTGTGCGTGTCTGGCTGTCTGTCTTGTCTGGCTGTCTGTCTTATCTGTCTGTCTGTCTGTCTGTCTGTCTGTCTGTCTGTCTGTCTGTCTGTCTGTCTGTCTGTCTGTCTGTCTGTCTGTCTGTCTGTCTGTCTGTCTGTCTGTCTGTCTGTCTGTCTGTCTGTCTGTCTGTACCTGACGTCTGTCTGTCTGTCTGTCTCTCTCTCTCTCTCTCCCTGTTGTTTTCCAACACTGCTAATGAACTATTCCAGCAGACTCCCATTGAAGAACTCGACGCAGGAAGTCCACGAAGGAAGGACATTAACAGTGTTCCCTCACTCCTCCATGAACCCTTCTAGGAGTACAAATTCTAACAACACAAATGGACTTCCTTTTTGTCATTCTTCCCCTGACACACACACACACACACACACACACACACACACACACACACACACACACACACACACGCACACTTTTTCTGAAAAGGTCCTTTCAGTGGGAAAAATAACAATAAAACAGAGAAAAAACTAACTTCCAGTCCCACAAAGTCCTTCTGCAAACAACAGGATATGAATTACGCAACAAGAATTCAATTAAAACAAACGGTTGAAAAACAAAGGAAAGATAGAAAAATGGGACCATGACTGTGCCAAGTTTACAGGATAATCATGAAATATCCCCCATCACATAATAACAACAATTCTATAAAATACTCTGTGAATAGGCCAATCACCACAGTGCAGTAGAAATGCAGTAGAGCTACCTTTCGCTTCACCTCTAAACTGGCATAAATAATCCCATCATACTGTACCTCATACAGTATAACCGATATAGGATTTTCGGATCCAATACGGATTCCGATTTTAGAGTGGAAATATTCACCGATATATCGCCCGATATTTTCAGAATTATAGCTGGAATTCAAAATATACATTTTTTTTCTGTATGGATTGCGCTTAATAACATGCCACATGAATCGCCCGAACAGCCCAAGGACAGAACTACACAAACTGATTCACCTATTATGGTTAATTGACTTTAATTCTGCAATAGCTGTTATCTCACCCAAAGTGAGATTTGACACCCTATTAGTTGATCTATCAAAGAAAAGGAAAAAGTCCTTTAAAAAAAAGAACAACTAATCGAAACAATAACCTGTTTGGTCTCTGATCCTGTAGTGATTTTAGTTATTCAATTTGTTCTCCAATGCTATTTCAAGTGGTGTAGGAAAAAAAATACATTTGTTTAACACAAAATTGAGAAATGCTACATCTCTTTTGCTCTCTCTCTCTCTCTCTCTCTCACACACATACACCCACACTTGGAGTATCCTTTATGTAAACACAGTAAGTAGATGAGTAGGCTATATCAGGCTCCCAATTTATTTTCTTGAATATGCATCGTCACTTGAATTTTAGCCTACATACCTGTGTTCATTTTGGGACATCATCCGCTATAGCAACCGAGAGTTATCCACGTGTTTTTTATTTCAAACGCAGGAATCAACCGCCACAATATGTCCACAGGTTCTGTGAACTTATCCCAAATTCATGTTGAAAGTATTCAAGTGGTCTAAATTCAACATTTCACAATTTTCTCTGGTTGTTTTTCCAAGTACTGGCTACTACTCTGTCAAGGTAGTAGCTGTTTGCCTACAGAGCCGGCATCCCTCTTCTTTAGCTGATGCGCGACTGGTGCGCTCGCGAAGTATACCGGAGGCGCTCTGTCGCGCATCCTGAGAAGGAAGGTCTATTTCGCGGACATGGAACACTGACCAAACCCACTTCATCCACATTCAACTCAATAAAAGTTTTGCATTTCGAATTACAATAGCTATATAATGTACACCATAAATTCCTGTATTTCAAATGAGCAAATCGTTTTTTATAAATTGCTAATTATTTGTGACCTATTTGCCTACCTGAAATTGATTTATTTGGATTTGCTAGAACTTTCATGTATTTGACACGTCAGTACAGAGTTGGATGCATTGAATGTGTAAGTATACCAGGCTATAAGCTTAATGAGACATTGTTCATATTAACAGGGTCGTTTTTAAGCATCTGGTTTCAGTGTCTCAAATGATTCACATATGACTAAAACAAATGTGCATTTAAATAAGAACAGTAGCTTTCCTTTTCATTATTGATATCTTTATTGATATAGAATGAACATAATTTGAATCTGAGATAGGACTGAGTACTCTGTCAGCATAATCAGTTTGAGTCATGATAAACTTGTGTTGTAATACCTAATATTCCAGAACATATTTGTCCCTAAAACATTTCCAGAATGCTATGAACTCTAAAGTTCCCCAAAACAGTTTCTAAAAACAGTTTCTAAAAACAGTTCCCCAAAACAGTTTCTAAAAACAGTTTCTAAAAAACAGTTTCTAAAACAGTTTCTAAAAACAGTTCCCCAAAACAGTTTCTAAAAACAGTTTCTAAAAAACAGTTTCTAAAACAGTTTCTAAAAACAGTTCCCCAAAACAGTTTCTAAAAACAGTTTCTAAAAACAGTTCCTCAAAACTGTTTCCAAAAACTGTTTCTAAAAACAGTTCCCCAAAACAGTTTCTAAAAACAGTTTCTAAAAACAGTTCCCCAAAACAGTTTCTAAAAACAGTTTCTTTGGGACACCAAAAGCGTTTGCTATTGGCCCGACTTCCTGGCTCAGCATCTGTTGTATGATTGGAGGAAAGCAACCCTTTAAAAACCTCTCTTCATAACAGGAAACCTCTCTCCCTGTTTCCTGTACAACAGGCAACACTTCCTTAGCAACAGATGGACAAGGTTGGCAACATTAACCCCTTGGGTAGGCTAATGTGGGATGATTGAGTGGTGCTGTGGCTCAAGGAAAGCCAAACTTACAGTAATCTCCAACTGAGACTCAGACTCGGGCTGTTCAAGGACACAGAGACGTCCTGAAACACAGGGGGAGACTGGGATAGTCAACCACCTGGGGCCTCTTTTTTGGCAGCTCGCATCGCTGGTTAAACGGCCACACGTTGGGAAGGGACAATCTTACCTCTCTATTCTTTTCTTCCTCACACTTGAAGGTCAGACACTGCAGCTGATCCTCCTGGGGATAAAACAAAAGTGGATGGAGAAAAGTACAATAGAATAATCACCTTGAATCGCCGGAGGGCACATGGCCTGTGGACTGCAGAGGTATGCTATGTTTTACACGTAGCATGCTCCCCAGTCCAGATGGCTTGGTGCAGAAAGCACTGTGTGTTGCAGATCTATTAGGTCACAGTAGGTGATCCAGGTCCTTGAGACTGTATCTGAAATATGTTTTGCACCTGCTACTGTATGTGGAGTTTGTATTATGTTAAACAGGCTGATTAACTTGTGCAAAGCCTCAAATGATAACAGAGTGGAGTTTTGCTTGTTCTTGTCATGGAATATTCACGGCATATTAGCCTACTATTCAAGCCAGCCAGGTCAATGTTATATGTCAGTAGCTCAGTTGCAGTGCCTGCCCTTTTTTTATCCAGATGGAAAAGTAACTCTAAAGATAGCTCTGGCCTGGCACTGCCAGTTGTGTTTCTCTTTGGATTGTGCTGTATTCAGTGTAGCTAAATCTGACCTTTTTTGGTTTCACTATTATTTCACAAATATGATTTGCAACTGGAGGACGGGTCTTGTGTAATGTGTCATGATAGATGTGGACAAAAAAGAGAATGGGTTCAGGGGTAAATATCCCTACAGACGTAATAGTACAGACCATAAAACAACATGTTTTGAACTCAGGACGCACATTTCCTGGACTACGAGGGTCTGTGCAGCGCTCTATCCCACCACCTGGAAAGAGAGAGAGAGAGAGAGAGAGAGAGAGAGAGAGAGAGAGAGAGAGAGAGAGAGAGAGAGAGAGAGAGAGAGAGAGAGAGAGAGAGAGAGAGAGAGAGAGAGAGAGAGAGAGAGAGAGAGAGAGAGAGAGAGAGAGAGAGAGAGAGAGAGAGAGAGAGAGAGAGAGAGAGAGAGAGAGAGAGAGAGAGAGAGAGAGAGAGAGAGAGAGAGAGAGAGAGAGAGAGAGAGAGAGAGAGAGAGAGAAAAACATGTCAAAGAACAAGAGAATAACCCGATATACCCTCTGCTGCCCCAAACAGGAAAGAGATCAGGGAAAGAGGTCAGCAACTTGTTCCCAGTCCTCTAGACATATCGAGATGTTTCGTAACACCTGCTCTGCTACACACTGGACATGGACGTGCTCAATGTTTTTGTCCCCAGTTTAAGTTGTCAGACATTATTTCTGTAATGCAGCCAATTACTGGAAACCACCGTTTTAGTTGGTATGAATTCTCACTGCCAAACATTGCACAATGTGTCCTTACTGTGTGTCCTTGATGTATTACCTGTAAAGTTCAATTCAATGGAATTATTAGCCTTGATTACACTTTAGTTGGAAAGGGTTGTAGTGTACTGATGAGTGTGATTTCAGAAAGCAATCAAGGAGAAATTCTTATCTCCTTAAAATGACCTCAACGCCTTTGTAATTAATGGATGGTAAAGTGTGACACACGTCTGAAACACTGAAAGAGTATTGGCACATTTTATTGATCACAAACCTAGACAACCAATAAATCCTTTAGAGACTTGCTTGTTTGACCTGAGGTTTATACCCAAATTAAGTCACTTGAGTATTGAAGCATGGAAATGAAATGAAAATACAATCAAATTAAGACAAACCACTTCAATGAATTCAGTTGATTGCGTGTAAATTGACCTGCGTCGGATGAATATCGTGACCCAAATCCACAGAAATAGCACATCTGGCCAAAGAAGCATAGGTACTTTTCTCTATACCAAAAGTAAAATGTAAAAACCCTGGTGTTAGAAATGTGCGTATACTACAGTATGCTCTCACAACAGCATAAACTAAGGACCACTACTCACACCTCCCCCAGTGACACAGCCTGGAGCACAGTATTGCAGTAAACAGGTAGACCTGGGACGTCAGCGCTTTATCAAAAAACAGCAAATACAGGCTTTATTCCCCACAGGCCCAGGAACCTCCAACCAATCAATACGGCAGGCTTGTATCACCACAGCCACCGAAACCAACCCAGATTCCATAATACATATTGCAACAGCCTTATGTCTGGTTATTTTATTTACTGCACTGTAACCTTTGTGTTAGTACTGGGTATAATAATTTTAGAGTTTCTCCTCAGATGTGCGGTGCTTGAGAGTTTTGTGCATTATGTCTCATTATATGGCACTTCTCTGGATTCTCTGTAATGATCTTTGTGTACATTGAAAAAGGTAAACGCCTACGTACGAATTAAATGCCTCTAGCTGTGTTTCCCCAGTTAATAACAAGGTATTATTCCTGTCTGTCTAAAGGGCAGTGCCACGAGAGCCTGGAGAATAAGAGGTCAGCTTCTGATAACAGACCACTTTGTTATTAGACTTTCTCTATTCATAGAGAGACAGTCCTCCAAGCTTGACTGTAAAAACAGCAATTTATAGGCTCAAAATACAACCCCTCAAGAAGCATAGTAAAAAGAGTTGTGTGTGGCCTTTGAAATAAAGCACTATGGCACAATCAAAACATTAGCCGATGGCCTTTAGCCAGATAGATTTATGAGCACTGTAAAGATCTATCCTATTGAGAGTGTTTGTGCACATACTGTATATGGCTTTATATTTTCCTCATTCTCTGCAACGTGTTTCTGCTTTTCATCGTAATAGGACTGAACAGTTACGGTTATGTCTCATGGTTCTGCACATGATATCATGTGAAATCCCTAGTTGTGTTATCAGGCTCAGTATAGCCTGTGGTACTAAGGGGCGGGTCTTTGTCTGAAGGAAATATTAGGATAATGAAACAATTCATTTGCCTGGATTTGCTCCTCCTGTGGACTGTGATCTTTCAGCCAAAGGAGACTGGGAAGATGTAGATACTACTGTAGTCCCAAAAATATATTTGGCAATGCTTTGCATTGATTAGGCATTATTCCAGTGTAACTATATGGAAATAAGTTATGTAATTACACTGCACAAGGATTTAACAAAGAAATGACCGCAGCAGTAGATATTTTTGCTCAAGAAGTGGAAAGTCCATTTAAACGCAAAATGAATAATAACTTCAACACAAACTATAACTCAGTGGTCGTTTTGTAAGCCGAGGCTATGTCGTCTAACCTTAACGGTGGGGGAAAAATGGAGTGCATTTACACAGGAACAACCATAAGAAAGAAAACATGTAGGGGGTTTCACATTGCATTGACAATGCATCTTTCGTCACTCTGCCTGTGTGTATATATGAGTGAGTAATGTGACATCTGGGTGCTGGTTTGCTCAGCGATAGCCCACTACAGAAGTAGGGAAAACACAGAAGGTTGTTGTTTTTGGTTCTTCCGCCAGACCTGTGTGACTTCTACACAAAGATGACAGGGTGGTCTCTTATCCCCACCACCCTCCCCAAAACACTGCTTCTTGGCAGCTCAGAGCACTTCCTTCTTGCTCAGGGCTGTCTGTTGGGACAATATCAGTAGCTCCACCTTTTTTCCTCTGTCTTTGATTAATTACGTATTTTCTATTTACTGACGGACAGGAAATTAGAAATCTAGGTCAAAATAACATTGTTATTTAGTAATATGGGAGCGCCGGTCTACAAGTGATGCATATTCAGCATTCACAGCTGACACTCAAAAGTGTCATTCTAAACTCATTTTTCAATTAATGCCATGCAGAGTATTTGAACTGAGTTTTGACAAAAGTATACTGTCCAAACTTCACCTATCGGGTGTAAACTGAATGTACTGTATGTGTATGTGAGTTCTCCTGCCCTTCAGAGGAGGAGATATGGGACCAGTAAGACCACTGGACTGTTAAACTGCTCTGCGTGTTGTTCACTAGGAGTCTAAATGGGGCGTCATGAATCAGTCTTGTTCTATACCAGCAGTCAGTGGTACACATCAAAATATAATGAAAGTGTAATTGTCACATGTTTCATAAACAACAGATGTCAACTGTAAGTAAAATGCTTACTTACAGGCCCTTCCCAACAATGCAGAGAGACAAATATAGAAAAATAATAACTCTAGGAATAAATACACAATGAGTAAAGATAACATGGCTATATATACGGGGTACCAGTACCGAGTCGATGTACAGGGGTACGAGGTAATTGAGGTAGATATGTACTGTACATATACACTAGGTAAGGTAAAAGTGACTAGACAATAGGATATAAAATAAACCGTAGCAACAGCGTATGTGAGGAGTCAAAAGAGTTAGTGCAAAAAGGGTCAATGCAGATAGTCCAGGTAGCTATTTGGTTAGCTATTTAGTAGTCTTATGGCTAAGGGATAGAAGCTGTTCAGGGTCCTGTTGGTTCCAGACTTCGTGCATCTGTAAAATTTTAAGGGCCTTCCTCTGACCCTGCCTGGTAAAGAGGTCCTGGTTGGCAGGGAGCTCAGCCCCAGTGATGTACTGGGCCATACGCACTGCCCTCTGTAGCGCCTTACGGTCGGATGCCAAGCATCTGCCATACAATGCAGTGATGCAGCCAGTCAAGATGCTCTCATTGGTGCAGCTGTAGAACGTTTTGAGGATCTGAGGGCCCATGCCAAGTCTTTTCAGCATCCTGACATGTTGACTACACCGCTAGCGTCGCGTACATGTTGTTATTCAATTATTGACATACATGTTATTCAATTATTGCACCCACACTGCTCCCTGCGTTGCCAAGGGCTAAAATAGAAGTCAGTTCTATTTGTGACGCAGATCGCGCTGCAAGTCCTGCCTCTCCCATCTCCTCATTGGTTTATAGAAGCAGATACCCACGTGCCATCTCCTCATTGGTTATACCCACGTGGGTGACTGAAAGACGAACGGAGGTCGGTGGTGGTAATACACCTTTTATGAAAGTTAGTTGCCAATCACAATATAAGTCCCAAAGAAGAAAAAGAATGACTAGAAACGATTCGGTTGACCGTTTTATGTGTGGATTAATTGTCGGAGTAGAGGAGCTTGTACATTTCAGGTAAAATAACAACCCAATGTTTATATCCCAGGACAAATTAGCTAGCAACAGCAAGCTAGCTAAATAGGACAAATTAGTTAGCAACTGCAAGCTAGCTAAATTGCCATAAATGTTTAATGCTTTTCGACCTGTCCCCAAATTAATATATTTGGTTCAGAGTTTGTTTTGATATTTTAACCTGCGTGTCTTGATCATGTTTGGTGTGGGGGGGGGCAAAATCTATTTGCGTACGATGGAGCATGCACGAGGCCGGTTTGGGTATGGTGTGAGGAAGAAGAGGCGTTGTTGTGACCTCTTCCAAACTGTGTTGGTGTGTGTGGACTATGTTAATTCCTTATTGATTCCTTAGGGATGTGGACACCGAGGAACTTGAAGCTCTCAACCCGCTCCACTACAGCCCCATTGATGTGAATGGGGGCGTGCTCGGCACTCTGTTTCCTGCAATCCACGATCAGCTCCTTTGTCTTGCTGACGTTGAGGGAGAGGTTGTTGTCCTGGCACCACACTGCCATGTCACTAACCTCCTCTCTATAGGCGGTATCATCGTCATTGGCCTACCACCGGTGTGTCATCTACTGTACAGTACAGGAAGTGCCCTTAAAGTTTTGTCCTCATGTCTTTATCCCTTTTTTAAATTATTATTATTTTCTCCCCAATTTCGTGGTATCCAATTGTTTTTAGTAGCTACTATCTTGTCTCATCGCTACAACTCCCTTACGGGCTCGGGAGAGATGAAGGTTGAAAGTCATGCGTCCTCCGATACACAACCCAACCAAGCCGCACTACTTCTTAACACAGCGTGCATCCAACCCGGAAGCCAGCCGCACCAATGTGTCGGAGGAAACACCGTGCACCTGGCAACCTTGGTTAGCGCGCACTGCGCCCGGCCCGCCACAGGAGTCGCTGGTGCGCGATGAGACAAGAATATCCCTACCGGCCAAGCCCTCCCTAACCTGGACGACGCTAGGTCAATTGTGCGTCGCCCCAAGGACCTCCCGGTCACTCCCCAAGGACCCAGGGTCTCTGGTGGCACAGCTGGCGCTGCAGTACAGTGCCCTTAACCACTACGCCACCCGGGAGGCCATTTATCCCTTATTTACGTTCATACATTTTAGTAATTTAGCAGACACTCTTATCCAGAGCGACTTGCAGGATCAATTAGGGTTAAGTGCCTTGCTCAAGGGCACATTAACATATTTTCCACCTAGTCGGCTCTGGGATTTGAACCAGCGACTTTTCAGTTACTGGCCCAACGTCTTAACCGCTAGGCTACCTGCCACCGAATGTCTGCCGTTATGTCCAGGGATGTTCTGGTTTACTCAAGATAACTTGTGTCACGATCTCCTGATATAAGCAGGACATACCACACCCCACGTTCCTAGGGTCCAATGGGTGGGCAAGGTGACCCTCCTGTAGGTAACAAGCCAGTGGGATTCTCTGTTGAGGACCTCTGAGGTACTGCTCAGACTAAATGGCACATAGTGTGTCATCCATATTCAGATCTCTGTGTGTCTGTTGTGTCCTCCACACGCACAAACCCACACATACCTTTTGTGAGGGTTGTTTGTGGTCAGGGTTTTGCTGCGGTGGTCTTAGCAGGAGCTCACATGCACAAGAATCCCCAGGAGATGGAGGGAGGATGCTCCGTGCACTGGCTATTGCCTTTCTCACCAGATCAGCATAAATGGCAAAGTCAATTTTCATTTATGGCAGTACAATAGCAATGTTATTAAGTGCAAAATATGTTTTGGAGGGTTTTGTGCATGTTTAAATCAGCATGTCCCAAATAAACGTAGCTGTGTGGGGCATCAGTAAAAGGACATTCGATGAAAGGGGGACTTTTCAATGGGATATGTTTGGTGACATTGTTTCTCTGTATCTTTGCGTTTTTGTCCTGCCAACCTCCATATCAACTGATGTCTATCACTCTATGGCACCTGCATTGTGATGGATTTGCCGTTGCCATGGCAACACAGGGGGTCAAAGAGGTCTGTTTTTGATACAACGATCCCCCCTCTGTATGTCACTAATCACTGTCTTGTGTAAACAGTTGACGACGGATATTGTTTGTCCCTTTATTATCCGTTTTAAAATGAAACCACCATCTCTCCTTTTCTCCAGGGTTAAACTCCCCTCCTTCACCTGTCTTTTGTGATTCCAGTCGTTATTGCCCAGACAGGGGCTCGCCTCTTGACAAGGATTAGGGATATGTTGTGTCATTCATCGTCATTATATGGATCCACTGTTGAGGCACCATTGCAGTAAATGAGAGATTAAACCTCAACTAACCGGGGCACTTTACCCTAAGTGGGCAGTAAAAAGGAATAGCTCTTGATAAAGTGTTGTGGAAAGTGCAAAGCGTGTATAGTCTGTCTGTGTGTGTGTGTGTGTTTTGAGTAGCGTTTCATTTCCCTGTAACGAGGTTGTGGCACATAAAGGTGAGACCCAGCTGGGGTCGGAGCTGGAGCAGCAGACAGCTGCCTTTATCCGTTAACCTCTTAAACTCATACACAGCCTTAAACGGCCTTTACAACCTATTTCCTTCAGACCTCATTTGTCACTCCTACAGTAAAACCCAATTTCCCTCTGACCACTGAGCACTGTCGAAATGTATCTGACTGTTAATGAGTAATAGATGTGGTGATAACTCGAGAACAGTTCACTCAATCATAATCAAATACAATTGATTAGATAGATGAGATTTTTCAAATTGCATCCCGATTCATGAGCTGTGGTATTAAGTAGCGCAGTTGTTATGGCAGCCACCTCTCTCTTTTGGAGTGGCATTCACGGTCTTGATAAAGCCATGGTGGATTGACCTTGACATTGTTAGCATAAGATCTCAACGTTGTGGCAAGACAAACACAGATTCTCAGATTCCACTGAAGCGGAGCAGACAGATTGACAAGGCAGACTGAACAGACACACACTCACACAAGCTGCACACGAGCACACACTCCATGTGAGGGCGGAGTCGAGTGTATGCCATTTTCAAACATTTACTCTGTTTCTGAGGGCTCTTGGGCAATTGTATAAAGAGCAGGTACACATTTGAAATGTTTCAGTAGCTTGCTGCATTGGATGGAACACTATCATTTCTTAACCTCTCCACCAGAATGTCTGCTTGTGATTTATGTGGCACTTATAACAACCACTGACCGCTTATGTTGAAGGTGCAGTGTGAGGATGTAGAGATCTCTATGCTATGAGTGATAATAAAACAAAGAGCAGGCACAGACAAGCTTTAGCGATTGTGCTACTGCAGCTGATACAGGTTCTCACAGGAGGGAATGCTGTCCTTTCTACTATAACAGATTTGAGTCCTATCATGAGTTTGTGCTAACACAGACATGAATGGGTCATAAAATGGAAAACATCATCCTCAGGGCAAACTCACTATTGAAATCCTATTATCTTCAGGTTGGACATAATATGATATGTGCTTATTCTGCAGAATAAACACTTGCTCTGTTTATTATATCAGTTTCAGAATTTCCCCCCTCCTGCCAATGGGGAGGGGGTGGCCTGTGCTTATGCTCAACTGCACTTTTCATTACCTTACTAAGGTAAGGTGAGGAGGTTAGGAGTAACAGAGGTGAGCGAACACACTTCCACGTTGTTTCTATAGCTGAGGAGAAATGAGAAGAAACGTTCGGAGTCGTTTTTTATTAAAGTGTCAGCAGACAGTGAGATGTGACAGGCAGGGAAATGAAGCGCTGGTGGATGGTGAGGTGGAACAGGAGATGTCTGACTCAGATACTACGGTAGGGGACTAATTAAGACCTCCACGGTCAACAGCATAGTACACTCCACAGTACAAGTAGGTGGGACTAGAATAGCCTTTAAATGCGCAATATGCCTGGTTGCTAACATTCTAATGGTTTGCCTAATTTCATTTTACGTGACAAAGCAAGCAATGTATCGAGTGTAGAGAATCATTGTAGCATCTAAACCACTAACTGTATTGCAGAGCTTTGATAGGAATTCCAATCAAGGCTACATTATTCATCAATCATATTACCAAACATAGCGACAGTCTGATTAGACATGATGAAGACCACATTTCTGAGATGTCTGATAAAAGAACCTTCAGTCCAGATGGATCCTGACCTGGAGGCCTAGACCTTCTAACCAATCAAACCTGCTTTTTCTCTCTTAGAGGACAGAGCCACCTCAGTCGCCTCGTCTCGTCTGATATGTGCATCACTTACTGCAAGGAATAATGGGAGAGATCAGCCACCACAAAGGCACCCGCAGAAACATCTCCAGCTCAACCTGATTACTGCATTGTTGGAGCGGGAAGCATAAGCATTTCTCTGCACTGGTGATAACATCTGCAAAATATGTGTACACAACCAATAAAATCTGATTTGATTTCATAATGACAGCTAATACACCTTCCATAGCATGATCAATTGACGCAACTTTCTCAACACGCCAAACAACTCAGCAATAAAAATGAATAGAAATCATAACGTCCACTTATACTCACTGGAAGGAACAGACGTGTTGACTGTGTTGGTATAAAAGGTCCATCCTCTGATTCGTAGTGTATGTGTACACTTATAGACACCCTACTCATTCGCCCTCAGCGTTTATCTTGTAAACCAATGTAATTAACAGAACGTTTAGCTAAACATCGACCTGCAGTACATATTTTACACGTCATTCTCCAGGCCGGTTCATTTAATTGTACCGCCATTCAAAGTGACACCAGCATCTCCCTGAACACCACTTAGTAAACAGAGTAATACCGTGATTAAAATGTTTCACTGCCTCAGTACGGCTAATATCTGTTTTCTACTTAAAACACTCTCTTATTACATTATACCTTATCCCTTTGATCTCTCTCTTTCCCTTCACTTCCTGAAATAATACTTGTTTATTACAAAGACCCTAGTATGTACTGTATTATTCATATAAAGTAATGAAGTTTTACGGTCAGCCACGATGGTAATAAAGGCAGCGTGTTGAGAGAAGCAGGATGAATGAGGGAAGCTATATTATAAAGAAGGGCTGTTTGGCATCCTATTGAAGGCCATTAAATGTGATCGTGTCCTTTAATGCTGAACACAGCGCCAGGCTGCCAGCCACACCAGGCATAAATCCCAGCCTCTTCTTTGAGTCATCAGGTTTTCATGTGAACATCCAGTCTCAGCACATATAGGCTAAGTGATCTAACGTGTGTGTGATCAGCGGAGCATACGTTCAAATGTATGCGTTCAGTTGTACAGTGTCCTCAGAGACTTAATGTATCCCTCCCTCTGTTGCGGAGCGCGGACAAAAGATTTTATTTACGTTCTGACCTGATTAGCAACGCTCTCTCCTCCCATCTCTTGCTACTCTTTCATCCTATTCTTCCCCCTATCTACAGTATAGGCCCATCTACCTCTTTACACACCTACCATGCCTTCTCTTAAATAACATTTTAAAAAACAGTGGAAGAGCTGCACAGTAGCTACCACATCTCACACAGGTTCTGTATTAGTGTTGTACAGCTCACTGGAAGTGTAGTGCATTGTACCTTCCTGGGGAGCACTGTGGAGCTGAATTTGTACTGTAGCTGTGGAAGAGCAGTATTTGTACTGTAGCTGTGGAAGAGCAGTATTTGTACTGTAGCTGTGGAAGAGCAGTATTTGTACTGTAGCTGTGGAAGAGCAGTATTTGTGGTGTTGTGATGGACTGGTGCAGGGATTGAAACAGGCGGGCAGGAGTAGATTTCGCCTGTCTGGTTCTAATCTACCAGGGGGTTGGACCTACAGGCAGATAGGGTCACTCTGAAAAAAATAAAAACACTGGGTTAAATTCACCAAATCTAGTGTGGGTCACAGGAGAGTCTATTGTATGAACTACCTCATCTCCACTGTGCCTTGGGGACCAATACTTATAGTACAGAATGGGCTTTGACGAAATGAAGATTTCAAAAAAGATAATGTTATTTTTATGTACATCAATTGTTGCTATTTATCATTTGTTCATGACATATGACAAAACTGTTCAGCTGAAGTATCACCAAGGGTATCAAATTTCTGTGGAAAAGATGTTGTTGATATCAAACAATATCTTAAGGGTTTTGGTAGATGTCTGCCCCCTTGGCAGTACAGGGAGAAGAGATGTGGAGATGAGAATATTGAGTAAATATAGCCCGTCTTTTGATGAATCCCAAAGGGTTCATGCTCTTACTTGGATTGATTGGTTGCGATACAACACACGGAGGAGCATCTAGCATCTAGTACCTAGTTGGATATTATGCAACATTATTGGAATGTTATAGAGTTCTACAGGTATACTACCATAGCGGTTATGTTGAAGTAGCAGTAAATCAGTAGTGTACCGCCTTTAGAGGATTTAAAATGAGTGGCTGTACAGATGGGACCTCCCTAGCTCTAGTCAAGTTAATATGGTAATATCAGGCCCAGCACCGCCCACCTCCTCAGTAGACACAGGCCCAGGATTTACTCTTGTTGTTACCTCAGCAGAGCGTTTCATTTCCTGGCCATTTGGGTCTGTTAATGGTACAAGCAGGCGTGTGTCAGTACTGGCAATCACTCAGGGTGACGCTGGGAGACAGTGACACACAGCAGCATCATTACCACAGGCAGAAGACAGACTGCCCCTCCCGCCTCCCCGTACTGGCTACACATGATCAGGACCAGGTTGAATTGGCTGGGGTGGAGAGAGGATACTATTGTGTGTGTGTGTGTGTGTGTGTGTGTGTGTGTGTGTGTGTGTGTGTGTGTGTGTGTGTGTGTGTGTGTGTGTGTGTGTGTGTGTGCTATGATGAACACATTGTTACAGAACTGGTTTTTAATCAAGAGCCCATCTCAGTTGTGAACTCATGAACACAACACAATATCGTAGGTTATGGAAAATACTGAGCATACTTAACAATAAATGCCTTCTTGCGTTCTTGTGGGTAGTGTGTTCCTTTGACTCCCCATTTGGTCAAGTACAACGGGATCATTCTAAATAAGCACGTGAGTGACACTTATTGTCTTCTCTCTGGGTGCCTGAAGGATGAGGAGAGTCATTCTAAGTCACTGTCATGGAACTCTGTCCCCACTGTTTACCATACAATAAAAAAAATGCACTGACTTTGCTGATAACTACTTTATTGCGAAAACATGTACTTACGATGACGGTGATATGTGGTTGTCTTCTGAATGAATCAACTGTAAGTCGCTCTGGATGAAAGTGTCTGCTAAATGACTCAAATGTAAATGTCTTTGTACGACTAGAAAGAAATAATGTGGCCTATTTATGTAGTTACATACTGCATGTACACCTGGATATCCCATTTTAGAAAACCAGAACCACAGTGTAGCCACAGGTGAACAATCTTATGATTCATTAATGCTCAAATGAATGCTCATTATGAACGAAACAGCTCATATTGTACTCTCAACTACTGGCAAGAGTCGTAACAATTATATGATTATGGGGTGCTGCTGTTAAATTGAGTGATAATGGCAGGACATTAAATCCCTTTTTATTACTGTGCATATTGGGGATTCCATTCCATTATATGTGCATATAAAATGACTAATTATCTCAGAATGCGAGATCTACAGCTACAGTACCTCTGTGCCAATCTGCTGGTGGGGCGAAATGGGCTATTAGATTGCAGAAACATACATTTGAAGATACAAAACCCACAATTCACAAGTTTTCCTTTAAAAGTGAATTGGCCAAGTCTGTGGTTTATGAAGTGTTTAATAAAGGCATATTGTCAGAGAAGAGAGACAGGCTGAGGGCCCCACACTGTATCCCTATCGCCAGCACAGGGCCTGCAGCACTCACTCCACTCAGCCACCCCCTCCTCAGTAATGTCCTCAGCGGAGAGGAAGGATATACCCCACTTCCTAGGGCTCCACCCTGCCCAAGCCCAGTGTACAGAGAGAAAAGAGGAGGGTATACAAATGTGGGCCTGAAAGACTCTCCAGGGGATGAACCTGAGGGTGGGAACAGACACACATGAAGCACCAGTCCAAAGCCTCTCCACTACAAACACACGTTCACCCATTGGAAAATGTTGGTTGAATGGAGCATCTGTCTGTTAAGGTCCATCATATAAGCTTGTTCCAAAATAGCTCCCCTTTGTCCAGCATTGCAGTGGTAGGCCTGCCTGACAATGTTATATGTGTTATGCCTTGTACATGTATGCCCCTGTGACGTCAATACGTATGCTGCATACTGTGTACCATAGGGCACTGAGGTTTGTCACTCATTCTAAAGCTCACACTCATTACTGTACCCTCTATACAAGAGTGGGCTGGCAATCCTTAGCTCTTTGGAGATTAAATCCTTGGCACGTTTTTATTTATACTTGGCAACTACATTGCCCAGCAGACAAATTAAAACTATCGCCTACACTCACATGACTGACTATGTTTTGTTGATTGTGCCTAAGGCCTATACAGAGCTAGGGGAAAAAATATTTCCAGTTCTCCGCCCCCTCCGCTTGGAACAAGCTTCTAAGGGTCCTGAAATTACAGGAGCTTGTCTTTTTAAATTAGTTTAAAGATAGGTTAAATAATATAATGGAAAATGAAGTGGGGTGTTGTCAATGTTTTGACACCTAGTTGCACCACATTTTCCCAAACCATTTTGCAGTTTTTTCGTTTTTGAACCGTTTCCCTCTTGAGTTCCAAATATCCATAACGGTTGCCGCAGCATAAGTTTTTTATGAGAGTGATGTCAGAATGCACAAACTGTTCCAAAATGTGATTGTTATGCAACAAGACAGTCAACCTGCGCCGCCCTCAAACCAATGCACACTGCCTGCTAATTATCTGTAGGCTCCTCATTAATTCACATAAGAAGTAGCCCATTTCATTGTTGCGGACAATTTATGTTTGAGGATTTACTGAGCTGGACAAACTGCTCTCTTTAACGAGAGCCCAAACACTTCCCCAGTGTTTCCTAGATCAAGTATGAAGACATTGTGCATCTCTAGTCAGAACAGAACTTGCACAAACTTTTCCCCCTGGCTCATTATCCAGCTGGCGCCCTCATTGCCTTCATTGTTGTTTTACTTACAAATAATAACTTTGGACATGTGTACATCGAAGATGTGTAATACGCTGATAAGTGGCCAAAGTAAGCTAATATATTTCCAGTGGGCGCAGCAGTCTTTGACTTTGACTTTGTTTATTTGTGTCTATAGTGAATGGCATTCGGACGTTTTTGCTTGTCAAACATAAACAAACATGGCTCCAATCATAAAGAATTTAGCTGTTGTTAACTGCTGCTCTTTTCTAAACAATATTAAATGTTTCCCTTGTGCTCGCTCACCCGAGATGTGGTACATTGCAAACAAGTCTAGCTGTTAGGTCACTAACTCGTGTTTTTTTTTTGTCAACTACATAATGTACAAAAGTCAACAAGAAGCAGCAGCAAAGAAATTATTTTGATGAAACACTCATCAATATCATGCCAATGTTTAAATGAGGGGCTGTTCATTTTTCTGGTAACCTGTTATTTAGACTGGTTTATGGAATGAATTTGGCTGTGGATGTGTTCGTATTTATCTTTTACAATAAAGGGTGAAATTTGGGAATAAAGTTGAGTACCTTTTATTTCCCATCATTACAAAACATTGTTTTGATGCTTTTCAGACAACAATGCTGTTCAGATGCATTTGTTGCATCATACGTTCTGTTGCTACTGTTCCAACCACATATTTGCGATGGTACGCTGCAGGGACCACTCAACAATGATCTCAAATATGTGTCAATTAAGCTGTGCTTTGTGTTTTATGTTGTAAATGTGTCTGCAACTTTGTCTGCTGCTATTTAGGCCAGGTCTCTCTTGTAAAAGAGATTGTTAATCTCAGTGAGACAAAACTGGTAAAATAAAGGTAAAAAATGTATAATAAATAAACTGTCCATAGTCAAATAAATAATTCCAGGTTCTTTGTTTTGTTCAGCAGATGAAATTCTGCAGGACTGGGGATAGGTTCTTATCTCTCCAACGTAATCTCATTCAGCATGGGGAGCCAATGCTATTGGAGGAACACAAGACATGGAATGACAGGAAGTATACTGAGGAGGACAGGAAATAAGAAGCACAAGCAGGAATAAACGGGGTTGAAATAGCCGGAGAGGAAATTTCCGTTTCTCTGTTTGAAGGCTTTCTTGTAGTTATATTCCTGTTCTGTGTTTGAAAGACACAGCCGGTGCTTCCCTGTCAGATGCAGGTACTGATAGGAAGATCACATTCAAACATCCAATACAATGATACAGATCAGCACAGAGGAGACACCAAACCACTTCTCCCTGTCTAGAGGCACATAAGGACTGATAAACCTTTTTAGTGTGAAAATAATATACAGTGCCTTCAGAAAGTATTCACACCCCTTGACTTTTTCCACATTTAGTTGTGTTACAGCTTGAATTTTTACAAATTAATTTAAAATGAAAAGCTGAAATGTCTTGAGTCAATAAGTTTTCAACCCCTTTGTTATGACAAGCCTAAATAATTTCAGGAGTAAAAATATAATAAGTTGCATGGACTATTTTTTTTTATCTATTAAATGTAAAGTCCCTATTATATATATTTTTATTCAATTCAGTCTGTTTTGAGAACTGTAGCCCCTATTTGCAAACCAGTGGTGGAAAAAGTACCCAATTTTCATACTTGAGTAAAAGTAAGGATACCTTAAAAGAAAATGACTCAAGTAAAAGTGAAGTCACCCAGTAAAATACTACTTGAGTAAAAGTCGAAAAATACTTGGTTTTAAATGTACTTAAGTATCAAAAGTAAAAGTATAAATAATTTAAAGAGTCTTATATTAAGTAAACCAGACAACACACTGGTATTGTTTTTTTAAAACTTACAGATAGCCAGGGGAACAGTTCAACACTCAGACAAAATTCACAAATGAAGCATTTGTGTTTCGTGAGTCTGCCAGATCGGAGGCATTAGGAATGACTAGGGATGTTTTCTTGATAAGTGCATGATATGAATTATACAATTTTCCTGTCCTTGCAAAGCATTCAAAATGTAACGAGTACTTGTGAGTGTCAGGGAAAATGTAAGGAGTAAAAAGTACATTATTTTCTTTAAGAATATAATGGAGTAAAAGTAAAAGTTGTCAAAAATATAAATAGTAAAGTAAAGTACTTATACCCCAAAAAACGATTTAAAAGTATTTTTTACTCAAGTACTTTACACCACTGCTGCAAACGCAGGGTGTCTGCGGAAAGCTGAGTATCTTGGCTATTGATCGGTTCCTTGAAAATCTTTGGTGTGACTTACTACCATATATGGAGATACGAATATATAAGAGAAGGTCGAGCATATAACCTAATTTCAAGATGGCTGCTACCCACATTTCAGACACCGTTGTGAAGCATAAACAAAATAGACACAGAATTCAAGATGGCTGCTACCCACATTTCAGACACCGTTGTGAAGCATAAACAAAATAGACACAGAATACATGATACACACTGAAAGCCAGGACTCCATGGATCATGAGGATATGTTAATTGTCTGCCTGGGACCTACCATTATTGATCACCAGCCCCGAGAGTCAAAATGTTTATTTTACACAATGTTTTCATCAAACAGCAAACATCTTACAAGGAAAGCTTCGATTTGGTCTGTGTTTGAGCTATAGGTATCAAATGAATCCTTAGGTTGTTAGGAACAAATCTAGCCTACTGCCATTGTTATCTGATGAAGTATGACTTAATGGAAACATCGAATGTCCACCAAGGGACTATCTTTGCGCATAAAAAATATTATGTCGCCTGCTTACGTGCTGTAGGCATCCATTACACAGGGGAATGGCTACTAAAAAAGACAACTATGAATAAGTATACCGAAATAGAATCTTTGAATAAAATACCGGAGTCAGACTCGAGAATCAGGGGAGCGATTTGGACAACGAAGTTTTCAACTCGGCTGACGAAGATTGTTTTCTAGAGGATTGGATCCACTTTTAGATCTGTAAGTAAATTATTTTCATTACTTTATATTTCTAATTTACTATATGTATTTTTAGTTTTTTATAAATGGTCTGCTTTTTGTGCTTTGGATTTAGTTGACATAGGCCTATTTAACAAATAATTTAAATGTTATATAATTCCAAAGTAGTTATTGTCTATGTTTCATATTAGTTCACTGTTTGCTGTTCTAAGTTTCATCCTTGTAACTTTGGAGAGGCTAATAAACTCTCATGGCCATTGTTTATTTGTGGTTCTCACCTTTGTCTCCGAAGTGTTACTGTTTGCATTGTGTGTGTGTGTGCTTCACACCTTCTATGTGAGTCACTGTACAGACAAAGTTAAGGTTTGGTGTTTTTACATTACAGTAATATTGTTTTGTAGATTTTGTCAAATGTAATTCTGTGTGTCTTACAACAATGTATCCCTATATTTTATTCACCAAAGACTAGAGGTTGCAGAAGATTTGGATGTTGGCGTTTGGGAGCCACCCTTCCCCAGCAAGCGCCCCCGCCGGTCAAGGTCTTCACCCCCCACTGCTATATCAATCAGCCTGTCTGATGGTTCTACATCCATTTTTTTCTTCAGACCTCTTGAAAAAGAAAATAGGGGCTTGTGGCACCATTTGTCCTAACAGAACCAGTTTCCCCGAGACCAAGGTAAACAGCATGACAAAGACAGCGGAGAGGGGGACCATACGTTGGATCAGGACTAACAAGCTGCTTTTTGTGAAATGGAAGGACACCAGGGAAGTAACCATGCTCACCACACAGCATAAGGCCTTCAATAACAACCATGTCTCAAGGAGGGTGAAAAATGCGAATGGGCATGGGTGAGGAAGAACATCCCCATTCCTGTTTCTGTGAAGGACTACAATCACAGCATGCTCTGATAGGCTACAACCAGGTCCTCCACAAGACCAGGAAGTGGTATGAGCCTATGTTTTTTACAACTTTGTGGACATTGCTACAGTAAATGCTTTCTTTCATTCTCCACAAGCAGATGGCCAAAGCAAAAGGTCAAACCCCTCTCTCACAGTTGGCCTTCAGAAAGCAGCTAGTGTTGGAAATGGCTGAATTGGGGGCCCAAAGCAACTTCACAACCGTCACAAGACCCACTCAAGGTGAGCTCCATTATCCAACACACATGCAAAAAGACAAAAGGAAGAACTGCAAGCATTGCACAAAACACAGGTGGGGGAAAAAGGGTGAAATGCCAGATCTTCTGTCTGAAATGCCAGTTCACTTTTTGTTTCCTGGCAGAGGGGGACTGCTTCAAAGACTATCAGGACGTGCACATGCCATGGTGAAAGTGAAATCGGATTTAAAACAAACACGAACGCCATTGGTAAATAGTTAGCTTGTTTCTATTTTTGCACCTTTTTTAGTGAAGGACACGTGTGTAACCAAGTTTGTGTTTGATAAGACATTTTATATATTTTTTTAATGTATATCTGTTGCTTTTATATTATTTTTGTAAACAGTACATTTTTATTTAGGACCAATACATTGGATATGCCTAAGCTAAATGTTAAGGCACTTTGGAGAGGTTGAAAAAAAAAATGGATATCCCCTGTTTGGCACCTAAAACCACCACAATAGTTTGAAAGAGTTGGGTGTTGTATACATTTATTTTTTATAGTGAACAATACCTTTTAGGCACATCCAGTGTGCTGAAACAGTGCAATTACCACATTCGGACACTTTGGAGAGGTTGAAAGGACAAATATGTAATAGCATTGGAATTATCTAATGTACAGGCATATAACCACTTTGGAGAGGTTTAGGGATACTTGGAAATGTCCCGTGACCACACCTGACAGCACTTATTAAAACATCTTCCCATTTCTAGTTGTTAGGTCTATCAATCCCATTTTTTCTGATATTCTTCACATGTTGTGGATGCTATCTGATGTGTTTTCAGCTCTGGTCATCAATAATTCACTTATAGATTATCAATGACTTTCAAAATGTATTTTGTGTGTGCTTGACCTTGTGTATTCTGAGCTATGTAACTCCTATCTGTCTTCTGATCATTTCCTCATAATCTCCCAGATGTCTTCTTTCATGTAATTACACATGAATAGCAGATACTTTTGGGTATGTCTACTTACACGGAAATCTTAATTTTGCCATTACATGTAAGAGGTTAATGACTACCTCATCTCTGTACCCCACACATACAATTATATGTAAGGTCCCTCGGTTGAGCAGTGAATTTCAAACACAGATTCAACCACAAAGACCAGGGAGGTTTTTCCAATGCATCACAAGAAAGGGCACCTATTGGTAGAGGGGTCAAAATAAAAAAAAGCAGCCATTGAATATCCCTTTGAGGATGGTGACATTACTAATTACCCTTTGGATGGTGTATCAATACACCCAGTCATTATAAAGATATGAGCGCCCTTCCTAACTCAGTTGCCGATAGGTCAATAGTGACTTAAATTTTTTTAAAGAGTTTAATGGCTGTGATAGGAGAAAACTGAGGTTCGATCAACAACAATACTAACCTAATTGACTGAGTGAAAAGAAGGAAGCCTGGACAGAATACATTGTAGCAAGGCACTAAAGTAATAGCCCTAAAGCTTTTTGTCCTGAATACAAAGAGTTATTTTGGGGGCAAATCCAATACAACACATTACTGAGTACCACTCCATATTTTCAAGAATAGTGGTGGCTGCATCATGTTATGGGTATGTTTGTAATCTTTAAGGATTGGGGAGTTTGTCAGGATAAAAAAGAAACCGAATAGAGCTAAGCACATGCAAAATCCTACTAAGCACAGGCAAAAACCTGGTTCAGTCTGCTTTCCACCTGACACTGGGAGATGAACAATGATTTACAGTTTTGGATTAAATCTGCATAAAAATCTATGGCAAGACTTTAAAATGGTTGTCTAGCAATGATCAATAACCAACTTGACAGAGCATGAAGAATTTTGAAAATAATAATGTGCAAATATTGCACAATCCAGGTGTGCAAAGCTCTTAGAAACTTACCCAAAAAGACTCTCAGCTGTAATCGCTGCCAAAGGTGATTCTAACATGCATTGACTCAGGGGTGTGAATACATGTAAATTAGCTATTTCTGTATGTCCTTTTCAATCAATTTGCAGAAATGTTGAAAAACATGTTTTCACTATGTCATTATGGGGTGTTGTGTGTAGATGGGTGAGAAAAAAACATATTTAATCCATTTTAAATGTATGCTGTAACACAACAACATGTGAAATAAGTCAAGTGGTATGAATACATTCTGAAGGTGCTGTATAATGTGTGCAGTAATATTAGCACTATTACAGGTCCCAAAAACAGATTTCAACTCAATTAGTTTAATATGCTTGGTGACTACTATAGTAAGCCTATACCAAGTGTAAACATTGTTATATGACAGAAGAAACGGCCTTGCATTCTTAAAACAAAACATCTAAGATTGTCCTTTTGTCGATTACATATTCAACGTGTGTGTAAATGTTACTTTTGGGCCATTATAAACACTGGGATCAATGTGAATTCCACTATAGATGCGTCTCTGACTTAGCCTACTTCAGATCCAGCCAACAGAGGCAGGGCCTTTTCTCCGTCTTAGAAAAGCTCTTGGGGACAACAGCGGGAAAAAACATGCGAAACAAGGTCAGTGCTAGCCCTCCACCCCTCCTGGCAGGAACTGCCGAGCACAAACTGCCTGTATGTGGGGGTCTGCCCATTAGAAACAGGAAGTACAAAGTGCAAACCAGCAATAACGCCCCACCCACCCCTCACACCAGGAAGACAGCAGAATCCAGAAGATGGACTACTGAACTCCCTGGTTGTTTTTTAAAGACTGATTTAGACTGGTCTATGTATTACAGCTTCACGGATACTATTATGATTAAGACTATTCCAATGCAGGCCCTGGGTCAGTTGTTAAAGGGAGGAAGTGGGGGTCATCAAAACATTTTTGAGGTGAAAAGGTACACGTTGTACAGATGAAAGATGGAGATCTGAAAATCCCTCAAATCAATTGATATGTAGCCAAAGTTCTTGAAAGTGTATCCAGCATCTACACTCATTTGACATTAAATTATCCCCTAGTAGATTATGTATGTATTTACTTCCACCTTTCCATTCACGTCTAGGGACTCTATGCATTTGCTGCTATCTTGCTTCCTCCACTCTGTCAACCTGATGACATGAAGACAAACTGAAGCTCACAGATCTGAACCATTAAACGCACAACATGCATTTTCACAGCAGATAAGACATATTTACTACGCTTCTGGCACAATGACTACACCCAGGCAATTTCAGCTGAAAGTAAACACATCCATCACATTTTAAATAATTTAATAAGTGTGTAATGCGCATCAGGGGATGTTGTAACTTCTCAAAGGATATGTTCTGTGTTGGACTGTGATGTCATGCCTTTCATAGACTCCTGCTATGTCTGCACCCTAACAAAGGCCATTGTGTTCTGGAACTGTTGCTTGTATAAAAGAACTTATGTAAATCAAATTTTATTTGTCACATGAGCCAAATACAACAAGTGTAGACCGTACAGGGAAATGCTTACTTACAAGCCCTTAACCAACAACGCTTCAAGAAGTTTTAATAGAAAAAAAATGTTAAGTAAAAAATGTAAAATAAAAGTAACAAATAATTAAACAGCAGCAGTAAAATAACAACAGTGAGGTGATATACAGGGGGTACCGGTACAGAGTCAATGTGCGGCGGCACCGGTTAGTCGAGGTAATATGTACATGTAGGCAGAGTTAAAGTGACTATGCATAATGCATAGATGATAAACAGAGAGTAGCAGCAGTGTAAAAGAGGGGTCAGGGTAGCCAATTGAATAGCTGTTCAGTAGTCTTATGGCTTGGTGGTAGAAGCTGTTAAGAAGATTTTTGACCTAGACTTGGCGCTCCAGTACTGCTTGCCATGCGGTAGCAGAGAGAACAGTCCGTGACTAGGGTGGCTGGAGTCTTTGACAATTTTTACGGCCTTCCTCTGACACCGCCTGGTATAGAGGTCCTGGATGGCAGGAAGCTTGGCCCCAGTGATGTACTGGGCCGTTCGCACTACCCTCTGGAGTGCCTAGTGGTAGGAGGCCGAGCAGTTGCCATACCAGGCAGTGATGCAAGCAGTCAGGATGTTCTCGATGGTGCAGCTGTAGAACCTTTTGAGGATCTGAGGACCCATGCCAAATATTTTCAGTCTCCTGAGGGGGAATAGGCTTTGTTGTGCCCTCTTCACAACTGTCTTAGTGTGTTTGGACCATGATAGTTTGTTGATGTGGACACCAAGGAACTTGAAGCTCTCAACCTGCTCCACTGCAGCCCCGTCGATGAGAATGGGGGCATGCTCGGTCCTCCTTTTCCTGTAGTCCACAATCATCTCCTTTGTCTTGATCACGTTGAGGGAGAGGTTGTTGTCCTGCCAGCTCTCTGACCTCCTCCCAATAGGCTGTCTCATCGTTATCAGTGATCAGGCCAACCACTGTTGTGTCATCTGCAAACTTAATGATGGTGTTGGAGTCGTGCCTGGCCATGCAGTCATGGGTGAACAGGGAGTTCAGGAGGGGACTGAGCACACACCCCTGAGGGGCCCCTGTGTTAAGAACCAGCGTGGCGGATGTGTTGCTACCTACCCTTACCACCTGGAGGCGGCACATCAGGAAGTCCAGGATCCAGTTGCAGAGGGAGGTGTTTAGTCCCAGGGTCATTAGCTTAGTCATGAGATTTGTGGGCACTATGGTGTTGAACGCTGAGCTGTAGTCAATGATTAGCATTCTCAAGTAGGTGTTCCTTTTGTCCAGGTGTGAAAGGGTGGTGTGGAGTGTAATAGATATTGTATCATCTGTGGATCTGTTGGTGCCGTATTAAAATTGGAGTGAGTCTAGGGTTTCTGGGATAATGGTGATGTTGTGAGCCATGACCAGCCATTCAAAGCATTTCATGGCTACAGACGTGAGTGCTACGGGTCGGTAGTCATTTAGGCAGGTTACCTTAGTGTTCTTGAGCACAGGGACTATGATGGTCTGCTTGAAACATATTGGTATTACAGACTCAGTCAGGGACAGGTTGAAAATGTCAGTGAAGACACTTGCCAGTTGGTCAGCGCATGCTCGGAGTACATGTCCTGGTAATCCGTCTGGCCCCGTGGCCTTGTATTTAAAGGTCTTACTCACATCGGCTACGGACAGCGTGATCACACAGTCGTCCGGAGCAGCTGATGCTCTCATGCATGCTTCAGTGTTACTTGCCTCGTAGTGAGCATAGAAGTAATTTAGTTAATCTGGTAGCCTCCTGACTCTGGGCAGCTCTCGGCTGTGCTTCCCTTTGTAGTCTGTAATAGTTTGCAAGCCCTGCCACATCCGACGAGCGTCGGAGCCGGTGTAGTACGATTCAATCTTAGTCCTGTATTGATGCTTTGCCTGTTTGATGGTTTGTCAGAGGGCAATAATACTTGTATTTTTACCTCCCACTATATAAGGGCCATTTTACTCTTGAACTTCTTCTCTGTGAAATCAGAGATAGATCTCCATCCCAGCTGCTTGAATAAGATTTTTATATTATACAATTAAGTAGTCTCTGCCTTAGTCTTTGGTTAGATTTTTCCACAATACTGCTTTAATGCGCAATTGTTGGAGGGAGTACATTTCCTAATTTATTCAGACGCACTTGGCAAGCTACAAGATTTATATTATAGCAAGGAGATTCACACACACGCACATGCACCCACGTGCACAAGCCAGTCGACACTGTGTCTTTGTTGAGTGCGTATATGGATGGTATAATAATGTTCTGAATAACATAGATAAATCACAGGAGCCTTAATCAAACCACTAAGGCGGAGAGAGTAATGAATCACTCACGGCACAATAACAATCTGGGTAGTGTCCCTCTATCCTCTCCTCGCCCTGACAGCACCGCTCACTGCCCTCCATGGAAGACAATGGTGACACATCATCATTACTACTATCACCACTGTAGACTTAGCATACTCTAAATGTCCAGTATGGCAATGGGACTCATGTTAGAATAACCTTTCCCCCCACAAAATACAATCTATATAAAATGAATGGACACAAATGCTAATGTGTTTGATTGACTTTAAAATGGTACATTTCAGTGCAAGGAAGATAATGCCAAAAACTGATGCCAGGTTCTAGTGAGAGTTCCCACCCTCACTAACAAAGAGAGGCTGCTGCCTACATACACACTTCAAATCATTGGCCACTTTAATAAATGGATCACTAGTCACTTTAATAATGCCACTTTAATAATGTTACATATCTTGCATTACTCATCTCATATGTATATACTGTATTTTATACCATCTATTGCATCTTGCCTATGTCCTGCAAGACAGGAATGTCAGTGTTCTGCCATGGCCAGCGAAGAGCCCAGATTTCAATCCCATTGAGCACGTCTGGGACCTGTTTGAACGGAGGGTGAGGGCTAGGGCCATTCCCCCCCAGAAATGTCTGGTAACTTGCAGGTGCCTTGGTGGAAGAGTGGGGTAACATCTCACAGTAAGACCTGGCAAATCTGGTGCAGTCCATGAGGAGGAGATGCACTTCAGTACTTAATGCAGCTGGTGGCCACACCAGATACTGACTTTAATTTTGATTTTGCCGCCCCCCCCTGTTCAGTTTATGTCGCAGTTGTTGAATCTTGTTATGTTCATAAAAATATTTACACATGTTAAGTTTGCTGAAAATAAACGCAGTTGACAGTGAGAGGACGTTTTCTTTTTTTTGCTGAGTATATAAGCACAAGCATTTCGCTCCACTCGCAATAACTTCTGCAAACCATGTGTACGTGACAAATAAAATATGATTTGACCACAGACTGACCATCCCGTAATGATTGAGTGTTGGGCTAGGATTCCTTTGGTCACTACAGTCCCTCCCTGGTTACAACAGTAACTGTACTATGATGGATAACATTCAGAATGTTCTTGAAAAGGGAGAATTGACAGATGACGTGGTGTTCTCACTTCCTCAAAGCGCCTCAAGTATCCTCAACTCGAGAGGAATCTCACACGAGAGGGCAGGAATGGATACCTGAGGAGGGTTTTTCACTGTAATATGTAGCTAGGCTATCACTGCCTTATGTAAGCTGTAGCCTACCATGTGGCATGTTATTACACTAATATGAGATCATCTCTCTTCTATTAGACATTTTCTAATTTCTTCAATTAGACTACACACAGTATCTTATCACAGTTGTATTGACCGTCAGGACTTGATTAGGAAAATCCTGAATGATGGTGCACTTTGTTCAATATCCATAGGAGTCAGATAACTTCTTCAACAGATACGAAGACGATGAGGGATTCTTTATGAAACCCAGACAAATGACCATGATTCTCAAGAAATGCAGTTCATAGAATAGTCCTTTGGAGGAAGGATTATTGACATTTATATCTAAAAGCATAATTGAGAAATGATTTATCAATATGTATGACATTTTGGCCTTACCCAGGTCTCCTTTAAGACTTCACAGGGTTTCATCCATAGGTGCTACAAAGCAAACAGTGGTGTCAGTCAATCACTCTTTGTTATAAAAAACGACTAATCTTGTTTGATTTTTGATCTTCCTTCATCAGTGGGATCAACTGATGCTCAGGTGGGACACTTTCAAAAATGTGTTCAGACACCATTCAGTCAAGTGGCCATCATGGGGGGGGGGGGGGGGGGGGGGGTATACAGTATGTTAGGAGGGAAAATTAATTAACTGAGAATATAAATGACTTGAATAAACAAATTTATGCAATAATAGAACCTCCAATTGAAATACTTATTCTGATCAAGAGTAGACATCATGAGCTTGAGAGCCTTTATGCAGAAAGGGTTAATGGTATTATTTACAGATCAAACCCAGCTTGGATGGAAAAAGTGGAAAAGTGTTACATGCTTTTTTTTGTAGGTTGAACCAAAGGAATCAACATAAGAAAACTGTCATAAAACTGCTTTCCTCTGAAGGCCTTAATTTATTATCACCCAACCAGATACAGGAGAAAGTACAATATTTCAGTCACATTTCTTCTTTCAAGGAGCGGCTAACCTTCCCTGAAGACGATGGGTACCAGTTAATGGAAATACAAAAAGCATCCTGTGAGGGGTTGATTGCTGACGATGAACTACTAATGTAAATTAACCTTTCAAAACTGGTTAAAGCTCCTGGCTATGACCGTACACCAATTGAGGTGTACAGGGTATTTTTTATTTTTTTACACTGCTTAAATTTTTCCTTTGAACGGGGAGAACTATCAACAACCCAATGAGAGGGACTGATTACATTGCTATTGAGGCAGCATAAAATCCCTGTACACCTCAAACACTAGAGACCCGTAATGTGCTGTGGCACCCGCATTGTATTAAAATGTTTATCATTGGAATAAAGAAAGTAATAAGCAAAATGACTCCGTGAGCAATGTGGCTTCATTGAGGGTCACTACATTGGTGACAATATTCTTTATTTTCTGGAAACGATTGAACATTATGTAAAAGAAGAAAAGATGGGTTTGGTGTTCATTGCAGATTTTTTAGAAGGATTTTAATAAGAAAAGGTGGGATTTCATTCATAGGTGTCTTCAGTAAGTTGTTTATTCAGTGGTTTACATTTTATATCAGAAAGCAGAGAGTAAAGTAGGGAATAATGGGTATTTATCGGAGAACATTGAGCTATTTAGAGAGGTCTGACACGGGGATCCAGTTTCGCCTAATTTATTCCTATTGGCTATTGAGATGCTGGCCATCAGAATCAGGAACAATTCCAATATAGTCGGTCTGAGTATCAATGGTCTTGAAACCAATATGTCCTTATCCAGAGGATACAACATTTCCCATTCAGCTTATAAAGTCTTAAACCAAATGATGAGACATTGACCATTTTGAGAGTGGGTTCCTTAAAAAAGTCAAACTATCCTTTGCCATGTTGCGTACTAACTACAGTAAGTGGAGAAATGGCCCAGTGGACATGCTTGGCATACACAAGAATGAAGGATCTTGTAAAGGAGAACTTTGATTTGAAACTAGCCAAAATTGTCAAAATACTATTGCCGGGGAAATGTAAAGCTTTGTCTTTATATGGCAGAGTGACATTGATAAACACCTTCATTGTCTCTGTTTATCTATCTTTTCCTGTCACGTCCATCCCCAGAATAGGTTTTCTTTAATCAGTTTGAAGCCAAGATCATTCCGTTTATATGTAATAGTAAACCAGAAAAGGTCAAGTGGAATTATATCTATATTACGTATGACAATGGAGGGCTGTACTTAAAGAATATTGAAGCCTTAAATCAATTTCTGAAAGCCTCATGGATTCAAAAACTATTTGTAAAATATGAGTTGGATCTCATGTCAAATCTGAGAAAAGACAAACCCACGTTTCAATTCCAAAAATATACATTTTTATACAAATGAAGTCTTTGCACTTTACTTGGTTCCTGTAGGATTTCTTAATGGACATATCCACATTCTTCAAAGAATCAATAAAAGCTTGGTTGCATTTTCAATATTTTCCCCTGGAAAAAATTACAGATATTCTGAGCCAAATCATATAGTTGAATTCAAATATACTGATTAAAAAAAAAAAGTGTTTCTGGAAAATGGGATCTTATTTTTTAAAAGATATCATTGATAGTAATGGGGATTTTATTGTATTTGAAACACTATCCCCAATGTATGTAAACATATCGTATGTACAAATCATAATTACAAATCAGTTACTGGCAGCAATTCCAACAGATTGGAAGAAAAAGTTTTAAGGGAAAGAAAAGATAAACTGTTTGTTTGCAAACCTTATATTAAATCTCACAGATGCTAATTAGAGATAAAATCAATAAAGACATGTACCATTTTCATTTGGAAAACAAATCTTCTTACTGGAAAGAGCAGTTTGATACTCCCAACCCTCGGAAATAGGTTTTTGGTTTGATTTATAAAACAACAGACACATTTCGGGCTACTAACAAGATGCTACAAAATGGGGCATCGAAGAATTCCCTTTGTGCTGTTTTTGTTGTTTGGAAGTGGAGGATTTGTTACATATTTTCTGGCACTGCCCCGTAGTTTCTAACTTTTGGGCAAAAGTACAAGAGTGGTCACTTCCTGTTTCACAAGATTTTGTTATCTCTCCACAAACAGTTAAATTGTATGGCTTAAGGGACAGATGCAACAAGATATACAATCTCTTGACTCTGCTGGGGAAGGTTCTCACTTTTAAAAAATCAGAAAACAAATATGTTAGTATTGGATTCTTTCAATATTAAAGAAAACACTATTATACACTAGAAGGGTGAAAGTGGGAGGTCCCAAGATTTGACTGATAAGTGGGACCAAATAACATGTCAAGAGGGATGGGCCTAATTTCATATACAAAGGGAAGGTGCTCCAGTCTTATGACAATTCTAGTTGTTTCTTGTTTTTTGTTTCTTGAGGTGCATTTATTGTTTTATTTTGTTGTGTGTAATTCCTGTTCATGTCCTTTTGTAGCTTGTTAGGGTAATTGCTTGTTTGTTTGTTTTGTGTGTGTCCACCTCATCAAGGTAGTGGGCTGAATAGGTTGGGGGTGTTCTGGGGGAGTTGTGGGTGGTAGTCTAGGGGACCATGAACCTTTAGCCCACACTTCCCTATTGTGTCATTGTAAAAACATATTTTTTATAATAAAGAAGCAATTTAATAATACATTTTAAAAATGTGTCCCACAAATGTGTGTGGAAAAAATAAGGGGGAAAAAGTGTCATATGAAGCATTGCCGCTTGATCTGTAATATGAATACTATTTTGGTTGCAATAATGTTTTTTTTACATTAATTTATGAACATTGAACAATATAATCATTAATATTGAAAATATCAAAACAATTATCTGGCAAATGTTTCACATTATTGTTGAACATGAAATACTCTCTCGGCAAATCAAAGTTCCTGAGTGGGATCTCTGCTACTATTGGAGTTATAATCATATTTGAAGCATTACCAACTGAGAGAATGTGAAAATTAATTCAAAATGGTTGCCCTCTGCTGGTCATTTGCAGGATGTGCAATGATAGAAGTAAAAGGAGGACTGTGATCTGTTACAGTTGAAGTCGGAAGTTCACATACACTTAGGTTGGAGTCATTAAAACTCATTTTTCAACCACACGCCACAAATTTCTTGTTAACAAACTATAGTTTTGGCAAGTCGGTTAGGACATCTACTTTGTGCACAACAGAAGTAATTTTTCCAACAATTGTTTACAGACAGATTATTTCACTGTATCACAATTCCAGAGGGTCAGAAGTTTACATAAATAAAGTTGACTGTGCCTCCACACACAAGTCTGGTTCATCCTTGGGAGCAATTTACAAACGCCTGAAGGTACCACGTTCATCTGTACAAACAATAGTACGCAAGTATAAACACCATGGGACCACACATTCTTCATACCGCTTAGGAAGGAGAAGCATTCCGTCTCCTAGAGATGAGCGTACTTTGGTGCGAAAAGTGCAAATCAATCCCAGAATAACAGCAAAGGACCTTATGAAGGTGCTGGAGGAAACGGGTACAAAAGTATCTATATCCACAGTAAAACGAGTCCTATATCAACATAACCTGAAAGGCCGCTCAGCAAGGAAGAAGCCACTGCTCCAAAACCATCATAAAAAGCCAGACTACGGTTTGCAACTGCACATGGGGACAAAGATTGTATTTTTGGGGAGAAATGTCCTCTGGTCTGATGAAACAAAAATATAACTGTTTGGTCATAATGATCATCGTTATGTTTGGAGGAATAAGGGGGAGGTTTGCAAGCCGAAGAACACCATCCCAACCGTGAAGCACGGGGGTGGCAGCATTATGTTGTGGGGGTGCTTTTCTGCAGGAGGGACTGGTGCACTTCCCAAAATAGATGGCATCATGAGGGGGGAAAATGACATGGATAAACTGAAGCAACATCTTAAGACATCAGTCAGGAAGTTAAAGCTTGCTCGCAAATGGGTCTTCCAAATGGACAATAACCCCAAGCATACTTTCAAAGTTGTGGCAAATGGCTTAAGGACTTTGTTGTCCTTGGCATGGCCATCACAAAGCCCTGACCTCATCCTATAGAAAATGTCTGGGCAGAACTGAAAAAACGTGTGCGAGGAAGGCCTACAAATCTGACTCAGTTACACCAGCTCTGTCAGGAGGAATGGGCCAACATTCACCCAACGTATTATGGGAAGCTTGTGGAAGGATACCTGAAACGTTTGACCCAAGTTAACCAATTTAAAGGCAATGCTACCAAATACTAATTGAGTGTATGTAAACTTCTGACCAACTGGGAATGTGATGAAATAAATAAAATCTGAAATAAATAATTATCTCTGCTATTATTCTGACATTTCACATTCTTAAAATAAAGTGGTGATCCTAACTGACCTAATTTTTTACTTTGATTAAATGTCAGGAATTGTGAAAAACTGAGTCTAAATGTATTTGGCTAAGGTGTACGTAAACATCCGACTTCAACTGTCCTTTGCCTATTATGTCAATTTATCTGTATAAAATGGACCTTACCTTCAAAACTAGCAGAGGTCCCACTTTGGAACTTTGATATGCCCATAGAGTATATTATATTCCACAATATATTAAAACATTTGCCAAATCAAAAAGTTTTCAATATTCATGTTTATATTTTTCAATGTTCATAAATACTTTGAGATCAAAATACTACTCATTGTACAGAGCAAGTGCTAAAGCCACCAATTTTTGCATTGTAACATCTCCAGATAAAACATTATGGAGTCTTAAAGACATTCTACGGAACTTTGGCGACTACTAAGTATTGGGCTGGAAGTGTCAATATGTAGTTCATACATGCATAATCTATGAGCAAAATTACTGTTTTACATCAATTGGCCACAAAATCCCTAGTTAGAAAGTGACTGTTTTTCTGGAAGGTGTGCTGCACCATTTTCCCTGCATCTTCCCCGACATGGGCCAGGCCTCTAGCAATTTGAGTTCTAGCCAATGAGCTTCAGCCCCCCGCCATTTGAGTGACATCTAGCAAGATACACACACAGCAGAACGAGAGAGCAATGACTTGGTGCACATATCTGCACATATGTGACGTAGTATGCAATTCTTAGGGACCACTTTTGGCTTGTGAGTGCTACTTTCAGAACTACTGGCTCAAAAGTATACAAAAGTACTGGGGAATCACTCCAATGTCAAAAACCTTCTACCAATGATATCACAATAAGAGATCAAATTGCATATTCCACATGGAACTTTTTAATGTTTTCAAATTAGATTCTTTCACGGTGATTAAGCTCTTTTGATAGAATTCTGATCGGATTGCTCTGTTGTCTGCCTTGTTGACATCATTGATGAGAGAGAGAGAGAGAGAGAGAGAGAGAGAGAGAGAGGGAGGTTATAATAATGTCAGTTAGTCAGCTATGAAGGACATCTCTGGGTTAACATGATTATTAGTCATCAGATGTCAGAGGCTGTCGCATGGAACAAAAATCTCATTATGAAAAAAACTTGAATGTTCTCTTCAGATAGAACCCAGAGAGCACTTTATATTGCATGAATACACATGATTTGCATACACAAACACAGAGAGACTCACACACCAATGCTGATGTTTTTAACAAATCCCAGAATTATATCTGCATCAAACTGCAGGGAGCTCCATGATGTAATTGCATACATTAGGCAGATTTTGGTGACCTCCGCGGAAGGTAATGGTTGCAAATGTGCTTTAATGTGGGTGGGTGAGGGTTGGGCAGATGGATTAATGACATTAATGTGCTCCTAGGCATGTATCTTAAAATACATTGAGGCACATCTAAGGTTTATTAATCATTCTGTGATGAGATTAACCTCCCAGTGTCATTAGTGTAATCTGAGTAGATTTACTGGTGAGAAGCAGAGGAGTAGACTGAAAGTCATATCCAATGGAGTCATATCATGTGTCTCTCTACACCCACCCTGCTATAGCATGATCTTAAAAGTAGGGTAAATCTACAGGCTATGCCTAGTATGTAAAGCGCAAACATTACTCCAAGTCAAGTTTATAAAGTGTCAAGAAAAATTGTGAACCCTTTGGAATTACATGGATTTCTGCATAATTTGGTCATCAAAATTGATCTGATCTTAATCTATGTCACAACAATAGACAAACATTGTGTGCTTAAGCTAATAACACACAACTTATTGTATTTTTCTTGTCTATATTGAATACATCATTTAAACATTCACAGTTTAGGTTGGAAAAAGTATGTGAACCCCTAGGCTAATGACTTTTTCAAAAGCAAATTGGAGTCAGCTAACCTGAAGTCCAATCAATGAGGCGAGATTGGAGATGTTGGTTAGAGCTGCCTTGCCCTATAAAAAAAAAGCATGACCTCAATAGAGCACGTCACACCAGACATCCCAAGAATATTGCTGATCTGAAACATTTTTGTAAAGAGGAATGGTCCAAAATGATTGTGCAGATCTGATCCACAACTACAGAAAACATTTGGTTGAGGTTATTGCTGCCAAAGGAGGGTCAACCAGTTATTAAATCCGAGGGTTCACATACTTTTCCCACCCTGTACTGTGACTGTATACATGGGGTGTTCAATAAAGACATGAAAACGTATAATTGTTTGTGTGTTATTAGTTTAAGCAGACTGTGTTTGTCTATTGTTGTGACCAAGATGAAGATCAGATCAAATTTTATGACCAATTTATGCAGAAATCCAGGTATTTCCAAAGGGTTTACATACTTTTTCTTTCCACTGTATATTCTTAATTCCATTCCTTTACTTAGATTTGTGTGTATTAGGTATTTGTTGTGAAATTGTTAGATATTACTTAATAGATATTGCTGCACTGTCAGAACTAGAAGCACAAGCATTTTTTCTCCACCCGCAATTACATCTGCTAAACGTGCATGTGACCAATAACATTTGATTTGATTTGACATATGCTGAGCACTTGTTGGCTGCTTTTCCTTCACTCTGCGGTCCAACTCATCCCAAACCATCTCAATTGGGTTGAGGTCCGGTGATTGTGAAGGCCAGGTCATCTGATGCAGCACTCCATCACTCTCCTTCTTGGTCAAATAGCCCTTACACAGCCTGGAGGTGTGTTCTGGATCATTGTCCTGTTGAAAAACAAATGATTGTCCCACTAAGCGCAAACCAGATGGGATGGGGTATTACTACAGAATGCTGTGGTAGACAAGCTGGTTAAGTGTGCCTTGAATTCTAAATAAATCACATACAGTGCCACCAGCATAGCACCCCCACACCACCTCCTCCATGCTTCATATTGGGAACCACATATGCGGAGATCATCCGTTCACCATGTCTGCATCTCACAAAGACGCGACGGTTGGCAAAAATCGCAAATTTGGACTCATCAGACAAAAGGACAGATTTCCACCAGTCTAATGTCCATTGCTCGTGTTTCTTGGATCAAGGAAGTCGCTTCTTTGCAGCAAGACCATGAAGGCCTTTTCAGACCATGAAGGCCTGATTCACACAGTCTCCTCTGAACAGTTGATGTTGAGATGTGTCTGTTACTTGAACTCTATGAAGCATTTATTTGGGCTGCAATTTCTGAGGTTGGTAACTCTAATAAACGTATCCTCTGCAGCAGAGGTAACTCTGGGTCTTCTTTTCCTGTGGCAGTCCTCATGAGAGCCAGTTTCATCATAGCGCTTGATGGTTTTTGCGAGTGCACTCCAGTAAATTTAAAAAAATTACATTTAGATTTGTTTAACACTTTTTTGGTAACTACATGATTCCATATGTGTTATTTCATAGTTTTCGATGTTTTCACTTTTATTCCACAATGTAGAAAATATTAAAAATAAAGAAAAACTCTTGAATGAGTCAGCGTGTCCAAACTTTTGACTGGTACTGTATATCATTTTCTTTTTTGTGGATTTTGGAAATTCTCCCAAGACCCCATTTTCTTATCAGGTGAAACCATGTGGGGCCGTGAACCCTAGTTTGGGAACCATTGGTGTAAATAGATAGCCCTACATCTAAAAATAACACCCAAGAGAAGAGTGATGTAAATATATGCCAAGGCAGCCCTGAATAATTGATTGTGCTACAGATTGCATCCAGGCCAATAAGGACAACTGACATTAATTGCCACTCTCAAGGACTATTTCTTCTTGAACAGAAATGTACTTCAGACAGGCTATTTTCCCATCCCCTCTGAGACTGTTAACTGGTTTTATGGGTAATTGCTAATCTTAAAGAGCTGTTCCTTCAGCAGTGTAATTATCAAGTAATTACCAATGAGTCACATTCACCTTCTTTGCCAATATTAAACCACCATCCATCCAACACGTGGGACCAAAGAAACGTAGTTACAAAAGAACCACAATTAGAAGTAAAACGTTACATAGAACCTGTGAAAGAGAACGGCAAACAGGATACTTGAAATACACTGCATTTTTGCTTTTTGTGTACTCGGCCTACCCTTATTCAATATGTTTGATCTTCCACGAGTTTCTCTCTGTCATTTCATAGTATATACTACCACCTACTGGTATCATGGTGAATAAAGGCTTTCCCAAGGGGTTCTAGTCTCGATCTCGGTTTCCAAATCTCGGTCTTGGGCGCCGCCTCCACCCTTGGTGCACGTTTTAGTTTTACACAGATGAAAGGCCTACTATTGGCTTCTCAATACTGATGACCAGACTTTACATAACAGGTTAGGAGAACTAACGCAGTAGGTTTGAATAATTAAAGTAGCAGGTTAGGAGAATTAACGTTGAATGTAGGTTATGTTTAGCTAAAATGCTTACAGTTGTCCCTGACGCAACTCGAACGTGCACGTTTTGGTCCGTACTCAATTTTCTAGCCAGTAGCCACAAATGTAGAAGCCAATCAGCAGTGGTGGAAAAAGTACTCCATTTTCATACTTTAGTAAAAGTAATGATACCTTTTAAAGAAAATTACTCAAAGTGAAAGTCACCCAGTAAAATACTACTTGAGTAATAGTCTAAACGTAGTTGGTTTTAAATGTACTTAAATAAAAAGTAAAAGTATAAATCATTTAGAATTTCTTATATTAAGGTTAGGGTTTTATGGTAGGGACGTCACAAGGAACTCGGATTGCATTGTCCATTCCACACCGGTGTCCGTGCAATGCATTGTGGGTAGCTATTGGTCTTCCTGGGCACGAAAATGGCGGATACTGACGAGCCGTAAGTAGCTGCAGAAGTAAACAAGCAAGACATAGCCGTTAACTGCCCGAACGATGCTTTCACATCCCATTAACTGGTTACCTGCTGAAAGCAAAGCATGTATGAACCTTCTTTTATTCTCTCTTTTTAGGGAGAAGAAAAGAAGGAGAGTAGTGGAGCTGACTGAGAAGTTAGTAATGAATTGCTAGAACTGGCAGCAGGTTTGAGAGGGTGAATAGAGCAGGGATTAAAACGCTGTCTCGAATAACTCAGACGGCAGCTAAATCCAAATAAATATATAGCTACGCTAGCTAGTTCTAACTAGCCTACAGTAAATATTTCCTGTTATTGGTCTATAATATAGTATCCCTACAAATGGCGGCTTTGAAACCGATTCAATCATTGAATGGGCTCCCGAGTGGCCCAGCTATCTAGGGCACTGCATCTCAGTGCTAGAGGCGCTGAGACAGTTACTGTAGTGTAGGCTTGTTGGCTAGCTAGCTATTCACTTACTGGCTGCCAATAAGGTACTGTGCTTCTTCCATAGCATGGCACCCTAGGTGCAGCGATACACGTTTAAACCATCATAGAGTTATAAACAAAAAACATATGAGACAATAAGATATGTCATAAGGTTGCTGCTAGGTAATCATGACTACTTTCTACATATGATTGTTTATAACATAACAATGTGCTTCTCTGCTATTAGCATGTCTGCTATAAAGATGTATGGCAGCTGTTTCTAATTGATAAAACATTTATTAGATAATTAAGTTTTATATTCCTCAAATGTCTCCCCACTGACATATTTAGCTGGACTCCTGTCCTGTGTTCTCTCCAGGATGGTGGTGGATGGGGGCAGCAGAGACGGGGGCGAGTGGGACGGACGATGGAACCACATCAATACGTTTCTGGAAAGACCAGGACCTTTCACTCACCCTGACTTTGAGCCGAGCACAGAGGTAATCATCACAGTGCATACTCAACGTTTGTAAATAAAACAAGGAACAGCACTGAATGGGTTGCAAATAATTTCATACTAAAAGCCATGGTTCATGTCATACCAGAGCTCAGTTGCACATCTGAATACTTTTGATTGTGCTGTGATAGCTTCCTTTATTACTGATTAACCTAACCCTAATGGAACTGTTGCTTATTTCCTTACAGTCGCTCCAGTTTTTGTTAGACACCTGCAAAATACTTGTTATTGGAGCAGGTGGCCTTGGATGTGAACTTCTCAAAGATCTGGTATGATTTCATCTCTTGAATGCACATGCTACTCTACAACATATTTTCCCTTTGCAATGTGAGAGATAGACCTGCACACACTGTTCTGCTAGTAACCGTCAGTTTGCGTATCATATCTTTCATGGAAATGTTGAATAGCCTATTTATTGAGGAGAAAGATACCCAGTGTAGTCTTACTTAAGTAGTTTAATTAGGACACTTATAACAACATTGGTTCTGATAGATATTCACTCTGTCGTTTTCCCATCTTTTGGGGATGCTGTGGACCAGGCCTTGTCAGGTTTTCGTCACATACACGTTGTTGACATGGATACCATTGACGTTTCCAACCTCAACAGACAGTTCCTCTTTAGGTCAGATCATTTGCCTTTCACTTTTTTCTACTCATCCCTTGTCATTATTGGTGTTGTTGGTTTTGTACATACAATGCATTCGGAAAGTATTCAGACCACTTGACTTTTTCCACATTCTGTTACGTTACAGCATTATTCTAAAATAGTATTTTTTTAAATATCTCAATCTACACACAATACCCCTTAATGACAAAGCGAAAACAGGTTTTTAGAAATGTTTTAAAAACGGGAAATACCCTATTTACATGAGTATTCAGACCCTTTGTAATGAGACTCGAAATTGAACTCGGGTGCATCCTGTTTCCATTGATCATCCTTAAGATGTTTCTACAACTTGATTGGAGTCGACATGTGGTAAATTCAATTGATTGGACATGATTTGGTAAGGCAAACACCTGTCTATATAAGCAAAAACCAAGCCATGAGGTCAAAGGAATTGTCTGTAGTGCTCAAAGGTAGGATTGTGTCAAGGCACAGATCTGGGGAAGGGTACCAAAATATTTCTGCAGCATTGAAGGTCCCCAAGAACACAGTGGCCTCTATCATTCTTACATGGAATAAGTTTGGAACCACCAAGACTCTTCCTAAAGCTGGCTGCCTGGCTAAACTGAGCAATCGGGGGAGAAGGGCCTTGGTCAGGGAGGTGACCTAGAACCTGATGGTATCTCTGAAAGAGCTCCAGAGTTCCTCTGTGGGAATGGGAGAACCCTTCAGGAGGGCAACCATCTCTGCAGCACTCAATCAGTCCAGATGGAAGCTACTCCTCAGTAAAATGGCACATGACAACCCGCTTGGAGTTTTCCAAAAGGCACCTAAAGGACTCTCAGACCATGAGAAACATTGGTACACAAACGGGTCTGATGAAACCAAGATTGAACTCTTTGGCCTGAATGCCAAGCGTCATGTCTGGAGGAAACCTGGCACCAGCAGGTTTGGAAGCATGGTGGTGGTAGCAGCATCATGCTGTGGGGTTGTTTTTCAGCGGCAGGGACTAGGAGACTTGTCAAGATCGAGGGAAAGATGAACAGAGCAAAGTACAGAGAGATCCTTGATGAAAACCTGCTCCAGAGTGTTCAGGACCTCAGACTGGAGTGATGGTTCACCTTCCAACAGGACAATGACCCTAAGCACACAGCCAAGACAACGCAGGAGTGGCTTCGGGACAAGTCTCTGAATGTCCTTGAATGGCCCAGCCAGAGCCCGGACTTGAACCTGATCAAACATCTCTTGAGAGACCTGAAAATAGCTGTGCAGCAACACTCCCCATCCAACCTGACAGCACTTGAGAGAATCTGCAGAGAAGAATGGGAGAAACTCCCGAAATACAGGTATGACAAGCTTTTAGCATCATAACCAAGAAGACTCGAGAGGCTGTAATCGCTGCCTAAGGTGCGTCAACAAAGTACTAAGGGTCTGAATACTTATGTAAATTATATATTTCCGTTTTTATTTTTAATACATTTGCAAACATTTCTAAAAACCTGTTTTTGCTTTGTCATTGTGGGGTATTATGTGTAGATTGATGAGGGGGAAAAAACAATTTAATAAATTTTAGAATAAGGCTGTAACGTAACAAAATGTGGAAAAGTCAAGGGGTCTGAATACTTTCCGAATGCACTGTACTTTTTCTAATGGGTGGTATGTGTATCTCTGAAGGCTAAAGGATGTGGGTCGGCCAAAGGCAGACATTGCAGCGGATTTTATCAATGGACGCATTCCAGGATGCAACGTGGTCCCGTATCCTTTGGAGATGAAGTAAAATGGATGATTTGGGAGTTGATTTATAATAATGATAATAATAATAATATATAATACATTATTATTATAGCCCAGGTTAATAAAAAAAAAGTTTAATTGTGACATACACCCGGATAGGTGTTGTTTTACAGGATCAGCCATAGTACTGCGCCCCTGGAGCAAATTAAGTTTAAGTGCCTTGCTCAAGGGCACATTGACAGATTTTTCACCTTTTCGGCTCGGGTATTCAAATCAGGATGCTTTCGGTTACTGGCCCAACACTGTAACCACTAGGCTACCTGCTTCCCTAATCTACTGATATCCTTATAAAATTGCACAGCCATTTCAAGAAAATACAAGACTTTGATGAGTCGTTTTATAGACGTAAGTCCTGGGATTCGTCTATCCTCGTCCTCTTTCAGATTACTCATTATAGGAAATATCAAATTAGCAGTATGTTTTGTTTCATTTGAAATAATTACAGCTTTGTCTCCCTCGCACAGAATTCCACATAATAGTTTGTGGACTCGACTCCATAATCGCCAGGAGATGGATGAATGGCATGTTGGTATGTTATTACAAAATGTATTCTAAGTTAAATATAGATCAAGTGGAATGAAATCTAGTGCTCACTTGTTCGAGTACCCTTATGTCCTGCACAGATTTCCATGATCAATCTATAAAAAGCCAGTCCATTAGATATAAAAAAAAACTGATTGTTAAACAGAGATCAGTTGGTCTGCCTTTTTCACAATTTACCCTGTGTGATTTTCCATTCCTCTCTAGCTGTCTCTGCTGGTTTATGAAGACGGGGTGCTGGACCCCAGCTCCATCATCCCGCTGATTGACGGGGGGACAGAGGGCTTCAAGGGAAACGCTCGGGTCATCTTCCCTGGCATGACTGCCTGCATCGACTGCACCCTGGAGCTCTACCCACCACAGGTGTGCTAGCTTTTGTTTTACGTCCAGATGTATCAGGATGGCTATTCTTTTTATTCCGGGATCTAATGTGTTGCTTCCTCTAAATATGTTTATTTTCTCAGATTAACTTCCCCATGTGTACGATAGCCTCCATGCCCCGGTTACCAGAACATTGTGTTGAGTATGTCCGCATGCTGCTGTGGCCTAAAGAGAAACCCTTCGGAGGTATGTACCCAATCAGCTTAACAACAGCTTAACATGCTTATTTGACCAGATATTACTGTGCCTTCGTTTTCTCACAGATTATTTTTTGATTCAAATATGTTAATGCTCCATAAGGAGTGACAGATTTATTTCAATAGTAGTACCAGCCATAGGTACAGTGGCAAGAAAAAGTATGTGAACCCTTTGGAATTACCTGGATTTCTGCATAAATTGGTCATAAAATTTGATCTGATCTTCATCTAAGTCACAACAATATACAAATACAGTCTTCTTAAACTAATAACATACAAACAATTACACATTTTCATATCTTTATTGAACACAACGTGTAAACATTCATAGTGCAGGTTGGAAAAAGTATGTGAACCCTCGGATTTAATAACTGGTTGACCCTCCTTTGGCAGCAATAACCTCAACCAAACGTTTTCTGTAGTTGCGTATCAGACCTGCACAACGGTCAGGAGGAATTTTGGACCCTTCCTCTTTACAAAACTGTTTCAGTTCAGCAATATTCTTAGGATGTCGCGGTTATGCCACAACATCTCAATCGGGTTGTGGTCAGGACTCTGACTGGGCCATTCCAGAAGGTGTATTTTCTTCTGTTGAAGCCATTCTGTTGTTGATTTACTTCTGTGTTTTAGGTTGTTGTCCTGTTGTATCACCCAACTTCTGTTGAGCTTCAATTGGCGGACAGATATAAAAAAATATATATATATTTAAACTTTTTATTTAACTAGGCAAGTCAGTTAAGAACAGTGTAACAGTATAGCTTCCGTCCCTCTCGGCTTGAACCAGCAACACGACGACAACAGCCACCACATCGAAGCAGCGTTACCCATGCAGAGCAAGGGAAACAACCACCCCAAGGCTCAGAGCGTGTGAGCGTGTGAGTCAGATTATATGCAACACAGGAGACGCTAGATAATATCTAGTAATATCATCGACCATGTGTAGTTAACTAGTGATTATGATTGATTGTTTTTTATAAGATAAGTTTAATGCTAGCTAGCAACTTACCTTGGCTTACTGCATTTGCGTAACAGGCAGTCAGTCTCCTTGTGGAGTGCAACGAGAGAGAGGCAGGTCGTTATAGCATTGGACTAGTTGGACTAGACTGCAAGAACTGGATCCCCCGAAACTGACAAGGTGAAAAGTCTTTCTGCGCCTGAACGAGGCAGTTAACCCACTGTTCCTAGGCCGTTGTTGAAAATAAGAATGTGTTCTTAACTGACTTGCCTAGTTAAATAAAGATTAAATAAAGAATCCGCAAATCGGCGCCCAGAAATACCGATTTCCGATTGTTATGAAAACTTGAAATCGGCCCTAATCAATCGGCCAATCTGATTAATCGGTCGACCTCTAACAGAGATGTTAGCATGTTCCAAAGATTTCTGTAAGCCTTTAGCTGACACTCTAGGATTCTTCTTAACCTCATTGAGTTCTGTGTTGGGCTCTTGCAGTCAACTTTGCAGGACGGCCACTCCTAGGGAGAGTAGCAACAGTGCTGAACTTTCTCCATTTATAGACAATTTGTCCTACCATGGATTGATGAACATCAAGGCTTTCATAGATACTTTTGTAACCCTTAACCCAATTCTTAATCTTAGGTCTTCTGAGATCTCTTTTGTTCGAGGCATGGTTCACATCAGGCAATGCTTCATGTGAATAACAAACTCACATTTTGTGAGTGTTTATTATATTGCAGGGCAGCCCTAACCAACATCTCCAATCTCTTCTCATTGATTGGACTCTAGGTTATCGGATTCTTGGCTCCAATTAGCTTTTGGAGAAGTCATTAGCCTAGGGGTTCACATACGTTTTCCAACCTACACTCTGAATGTTTAAATGATGTATTCAATATAGACAAGAAAAACACAATGTGTGTGTTATTAGTTTAAGCACACTGTTTGTCTATTGTTGTGACTTAGAGGAAGATCAGATCACATTTTGGTGAAAGAAATCCAGGTAATTCCAAAGGGTTCACATACTTTTTTTTTTGCAACTGTACATGAAGATCCCTTAACATTTCTATCCTGATTGTGTGTTGTATTGTCAGATGGTGTGGGGCTGGACGCAGATGACCCGGAGCACATCCAGTGGGTGTACCAGAAGTCTCAGGAGAGGGCAGCAGAGTTCAGCATCACAGGAGTCACCTACAGACTCACCCAGGGTGAGAACACACATTCTGCAATACTGAATTGTGCTCCTATTCTTGGACCTCCATAAGGATCTGACTAGGGTTGAATACCGGGAAACAGGTTACTGAGATTTCATGCTTAAACCCACTCCATATCTCTTAATCAATTCCATTCAAATTGCATTCAAAATAGATCATCCTGTTCAAGATGGTTATATATTTCTCAATGTCCTAGCCTACCTCTTTCAGGTAATAAAGTCAATAGAGTATTAGCTGTATATTTAGCTAAGGAATGATGGGTTATGCATGAGCTTCAAACTTATAGCGTCTGTCTCTTGCGCAATACTCACCTGTGCTCCCCTGGCCTCTCCTTTAAAAAACACCCCATAGCTCTTGGAGTCCCACGAAAAGCTTAATCGGTGGAGGGGGGGCATTTCTTATACTAATAGCTTTTTCAAAGACTTGAACATGTAATGCTAAATAAAGCAGCCAATTGAACGCACAGGGAGTTTGAATCAAGAGAGAACGCACGATGGCGGTAGGCTATAACATGTTTGTTTTTTTACTCAGACATGTACACCCATATCCATTCAATCTTCATGAAGAGAAGTGAAAGTCTACATCTTATTTTAGTCTTATATTATTCAAGCATTCCATTACAAAGATTAAGATAAGGAAAACAGAACGTTTCATTTCAGAAAGAAAACGCTGCGTAGAAATATGCTCCATTTATTCAGCAATGAATAATGCATGTCTTGGCGATATAGGCTCTCCTCCTTCAGGGTAACTCACTGCCCGAGTAAAGCAGCCATATAAAATATAGCCGACGAGCAATGAGTGTGGTAAGCTATACCAATCCCCCTAACAGGAACAGGGAACCTAACAGGTGGAGGCTGGGGTGGGAGCAAGAATACTGCACAAACTTATGTATGTTTCACAAGCTCAGAAGCAATGCATTGTAGCAGCAGAGGATCAGAGTGGAGCTGGGATCAATTGAGAACCCGTAGCGGCGCCGATGCAGAATTGGACGGCCTATAACTCAGAGCTATCCCTCAGTGCTGACGAAGGAACCAGAACCGTGATGAGTTCCAGTATCTTGTCATTGGTTGCCAGCATCAATGTTGAACAGAGGTTCGCCAGGTGCTGCCCGTGCTCAGCATGCAGGCAGCACAACATGAGGACAAAGCAGTGTTAGTTCTGATGATGATGACGACAATGTTCCACATATGAGACGCCGTAATGCAAACAGAACTTAAGAGATCATGCAAGATTGAAGGGAAGGAACATTTAGTGTAATCATACTGAAGTACCCCTAATGCCATCATACGGACCGCCACTGGAACAGCATAATGTAAACCCAACACCGTTGCATTAATGTGAACTCAAACTTGTGCTACTGAGAGAGAGGAGCGATACTGATATGCATGTTTGTTGCCTCTCCGTAGGCCATGAAGAATAGGCAGACAGATGGATTCTTGAGCAGACTGCATGCTGAAAGGTCCTAACTCTCAATATGAACTGAACCCCTGCTATTGGAACATAAGGCACATTTGCCCTCCTGAAATTGGAATAGAAAAGGCATACGTGGTTATATAACAGAAGACATTGCACAGATCGAAGACCATACAGTAGACGATACTGATATGCATGTTTGTTGCCTCTCCATAGGCCATGAAAAGTAGGCAGACAGATGGATTCTTGAGCAGACTGCATGCTGAAAGGTCCTAACTGAGCACAGCTCAGCCATGACATACAGTACCATTACATAGCATGACATACAGTATTACTAACGAACCCCCAAAACCACAACTAACATTGGCGACGTACCCACCTTTTCTAAATAGCCTAATGTCCTACTGAAATTGTTCAGCAGTAGTTGATGCATCTGCAGCATGCACAGTGAGACTGACCTGATAATCAAAACCTAGACACTACAAATAGTCTACTTGAGCTGAAAGCTAATGTCTAACGGTATATTCTGGTAAACCAAAAGAGAGGAATAAATGACCTAATAACAAGAGAAATAGATTACTAGATAATAAGCCTGTATATTCAGTGCATTCGGAAAGTATTCAAACCCCTTGACTTTTTCCACATTTTGTTACGCTACAGCCTTTTTCTAAAATACCTTAATTTATTTTCCCCCCTCAATCTACACACAATACCCCATAATGACAAAGCAAAAACCACCTTTATTCAGTACTTTGTTGAAGCACCTTTGGCAGCGATTACAGCCTCGAGTCTTCTTGGGTGTGACGCTAAAAGCTTGGCACACCTGTATTTGGGGAGTTTCTCCCATTCTTCTCTGCAGATCATCTCAAGGGCTGTCAGGTTGGATTGGGAGCGTCGCTGCACAGCTATTGTCAGGTCTCTCCAGAGATGTTCGATTGGGTTCAAGTCCAAGGGCTCTGTCTGGGCCTCTTAAGGACATTCAGAGACTTGTCCTGAGGCCACTCCTGCGTTGTATTGACTGTGTGCTTAGTGTTGTTGTCCTTTTGGAAGGTGAACCTTTGCCCCAGTCTGAGGTCCTGAGCGCTCTGGAGCAGGTTTTCATCAAGGATCTCTGTACTTTGCTCCGTTAATCTTTCCCTCAATCCTGATTAGTCTCCCTGTCCCTGCTGCTGAAAAACATCCCCACAGCATGATGCTGACACCACCATGCTTCACCGTAGGGATGGTGCCAGGTTTCCTCCAGATGTGACGCTTGGCATTCAGACCAAAGAGTTACATCTTGGTTTCATCAGACCAGAGAATCTTGTTTCTCATGGTCTGAGAGTCCTTTAGGTGCCTTTTGGCAGACTCCAAGTGGGCTGTCATGTGTCTTTTACTGAGAAGTGGCTTCTGTCTGGCCACTCTACCAAAAGGCCTGATTGGTAGAGTGCTGCATAGATGGTTGTCCTTCTGGAAGGTTCTCCCATCTCCACAGAGAAACTCTGGTCCCCTACCCCTTCAAACATTCAACCTCCAGCTGCGTACCCCTTCTAGCACCAGGGTCAGCGCACTCTCATATGTTGTTTTTTGCCATCATTGTAAGCCTGCCACACACACACACACACACTATAAGATACATTTGTTAAACATAAGAATGAGTGTGAGTTTGTCAGAACAGTGACAAAGAGCTCTTATAGGACCAATATATTTTGATTTGTTTACCATTTCATGGTTTTGATGTTTTCACTGTTATTCTACAATGTAGAAAATAGTAAATACATTAAGAAAAACCCTTGAATGAGTAGGTGTTCTAAAAATGTTGACCGGTAGTATTGTCACAGTGAATGTTTTCTTTTTGTACACGTGCTACAGGTGTTGTAAAGAGGATCATCCCGGCTGTGGCGTCCACAAATGCAGTCATTGCTGGTAAATGAGTACACACTAAAGGAAATGTCAACGTTTTACGAGCTAGATTAAACATTAGGCAGCATTGTGATAGGACTTTCTGTATTTACTATCAGTAAATAGAAATGTCTTTAGCTAATTACTTTTTGACCCCATTTTAGCTGCTTGTGCCACAGAGGTCTTCAAAATAGCATCAAGGTGAGTTTAATTGCTGATTTACTACTAAACCAGTCCATAAGTACATGGAAGTGCATATGCATTACACAACAGCTTCATGACTTCCCGCTTTGTCTGCAGTGCCTACATTCCTCTGAACAACTACATGGTGTTCAATGACGTTGATGGTCTGTATACCTATACGTTTGAGGCGGAGCGAAAGGTGGGTTTTCTGTGTACTGGGATTTCTGTGTACAGATCTCAGGTTAACAATGGTATGATGAAAGGTAACTGGTAATACATTTTTGTCTAATACCTCTATATTTGTTTGAAATGTCAGGAGAACTGTTCATCCTGCAGCCAAGTCCCCCAGGACCTGCACTTCTCTCCCTCAGCCAAGCTCCAGGAGGTGCTCGATTACCTGACTGAAAACGCTTCTCTGTAAGTTCACCTGCCACGTAGGTGTTATGTTTCCTGAATTCTGTGACCCCCAATGTGATATTATACAGTAGTTTGGACTGCGTCTTGGTCATAATGACACTCACAACTGTACATTTTTCAGACAAATGAAATCTCCAGCCATCACTGCGACATTGGAAGGAAAAAATAAAACATTGTATTTACAGGTGAATTTTCACATTTTGATATGCAATATGTAAAGTTTTTTTTGTTCTGATCATGGTGAAAAGAATAGTCTTGAGCGGGCATACAAGTAGTTAATGGCTATTGACTCTTATTTTGTTTTGACAGACTGTCACATCAATTGAACAGAGGACACGCCCCAATCTGAGCAAGTCACTGAAAGGTGAGGTCCCTAATTGTAATATATGCCATGTAGGTTTGATACAGGTTGAGTGTTTCATATTGATGACATTATGCTTACCCAGCCTTCATTACTGTCTATAGTGTGTGCTTCTAGTCCTCTTTGTGGTTGGACTCATTCTTGTAATTAACATTTTTTCCCCAGAGCTGGGTCTGTTAGATGGGCAGGAGCTGGCCGTAGCTGATGTCACCACTCCCCAGACTCTGCTCTTCAAACTCAGCTTTACCTCTTAGGACCAGCATGTTTTCCCCAACAAACACCAGACGTCTTTGTTATTACTTTTCTAACAGAGTACCGGGTATTTGAAACGGCAAATAAACTAGAAGTTTTACAGTGTATTTAAGTGAATATGTAAATAAATGTATTTCATATCCAGTTCTCTGACATACTTGTAGACTCAAGTCTATGAATGCATTTGGTTGTGGAAAGCCAAACTACTCCCCTGTCATATTTGATCATATCTGCAACTGTTTGTGATGCATTTGCGTTATATGCACTGCAACCTCTCAAGCTCTCTTACACTGGAGAAAAAAACAGTACCATATTTAAATTGATTTCTCTTACAGTTTCTTGTGAGTTTAATTTATTTTCATTTCATTGCACACTCAGACACAACCAGAATAAATGTTTTCCTGTACAATACATGTCTTCTGTGTTAGTTATGACTGAGACTTCAGGCTGAGTGGGCAAATTGTTTTCCTTGTTGTATATCCATTATGTTATTGTGCAAATATTGTAGTGTGAATGTGCTGACTCTGCAATTTACACAGATTTTTTTTTAATTAACATCCAAATGTCTGTACCCAGTAATAATTATACTTCCAAGTTGTTTAATTGGTGCATGCACAGTTAAGCTTTAATGTGAAGGTACTACTCCAATAAATATACATGTATTTTCTGAATATTTGCCAGTCCTCCCAGTCTCAAAGCAACTCAAAGGTCAACTCCAGACGCTCAAGCGTGTCATCTGTCAAGAGACAAGAGGCTGCGGCGGAAGTTGCTGCTAACCAAGCAGCTTTCTAAGTAATGGTTAAGCAAGAACGCCAACTAGAAGAGCTTCAGAGACTTGAATATGAAGTTAAGAAGAGGACAGTGGAGCAAGAAGCTGAGGCTGTGAAACGCAGCTTAGGAGAAGCTAGGCTGCGAGTCAAGTTAGAGGTAGAAAATGCTGCCAGGCGAAGAACGCTAGAAGACAAGCGTAGAGGGTTAGAGCGCCTTGAAGTGCTCAAGAAACTAAATGCTGCCAATGCGGATGCAAGTGTATGAGCAAGATGAAAACTCAGAGGACGAGAAGAGAGAACTGCTCTCTAACTGCAAATCTGTGAAAAAAGTTATGCATAGAAGTGGCTCATTTCACAGTCTCTCACCACAACATGTTGTGACAAGCACACAACAAGATGGCACCAAGACCATGTTCAGGTTACAAACGGAATCAATCAGTGAAAGCCGCCTCCCCATACCTGAACCAGTAACATTCAATGGAGAATCACTCTCGTTCACTGACTGGAAGGTCTCTTCAGACTCTGATAGACAGGAAGAACATACCAGCAACTGAGAAGATATATTACTTAAGATAATATGTCGGTGGGACTGCCAAGAAAGCCATCGAAAGATACTTTGTTAGGAACAGAGTCAGCCTACCATGCTGCGTGGACCATTCTTGAAGAAAGGTACGAAAACAAATTCCTCATCGCCAAGTTCTTCAGAGATAAGCTCAATGCATGGCCTAAGATAGGATCCAAGGACAGTCTTGAACTTAGAGACCTTGTAGACTTTCTTCACAGCTGTGAGGCTGCTATGTCTCAGAATAAGGGCCTGGAGGTGCTTAATGACTAATGAAAACCAAAAGATCCTCGCTAAACGTCCAGATTGGCTAACTTCAAGATGGAATAGAAAGGTTATAGACATCTTAGAAGAAACTGAGACCTTTCCAAGTTTCAGTCAGTTTGTGAAGTTTCTCACGAGAGAAGCAAAGATCGCTTGCAATCCTGTAACATCCCTTCATGCTTTGAAACCAAGCGAAGATGGAAAACCTAAGACGCCAAGGATTCAAAGCCCCGGAGCAAGGGTATTAGCAACTAACTCTGATGAGAAAGATACTGTTACTAGTTGTGTCTTCTGTGAGAAGTCAGGTCACAGTCTCCACAAATGCTGGAAATTCATGGATAAGCCCACCGCAGAGTGACATAAGTTTGTTCAAGAGAATAAATTGTGCTTTGGCTGTTTAACCTGTCTGGGAATGGAACCCCTCGCCAACAGCCAATGAAATTTTAGGGCACCAAATACAAATCAACAGAAATCTCATAAATCAAATTTCTCAAACATACAAGTATAAGGCACCATTTTAAAGATACAATTCTCGTTAATCCAGCCACAGTGTCGGACTTCAAAAATGTTTTACAGCGAAAGCTCCACAAACAATTATGTTAGGTCACCACCAAGTCACAGAAAAACCCATCCATTTTTTCCAGCCAAAGAGAGGAGTCACAAAAAGCACAAATAGAGATCAAATTAATCACTAACCTTTGATGATCTTCATCAGATGACACTCATTAGGACTTCATGTTACACAATACATGTATGATTTGTTCGATAAAGTGCATATTTATATCCAAAAACATCATTTTACATTGGCGTGTTATGTTCAGTAGTTTCAAAACATGCGGTGATTTTGCAGAGAGGCACATCAATTCACAGAAATACTCATTATAAATGTTGATGAAAATTCAAGTGTTATGCATGGAACTTTAGATAAACTGCTCCTTCATGCAACCTCTGCGTCAGATTTCCCAAAAACTTTAGGGAAAAAGCATAATCTGAGTACGGCGCTCAGAGCCCAAAACAGCCAAAATAAATATCCGCCATGTTGCGCAGTCAACATTAGTCAGAAATAGCATTGTAAATATTCACTTACCTTTGGTGATCTTCATCAGAATGTACTCCCAGGAATCCCAGTCCCACAATAAATGTTTGATTTGTTCGATAAAGTTCATTTATGTCCATATACCTCCTTTTGTTAGGGTGTTTGGTAAACAAATCGAAACGAGCGTGCAACTTCCAGCGGAAAGGTCGGACGAAAATTCCAAAAAGTTATATTACTGGTCGTAGAAACATATCAAACTATGTATAGAATCAATCTTTAGGATGTTTTCATCATAAATGTTCAATAATGTTCCAACCGGAGAATTCCATTGCCTGTAGAAAAGCAATGGAACGAGAGCTACCTCTCATGTGAATGCGCGTGACTGAGATCGAGGCTGCTGCCAGACCTCTGACTCATTCCCCTCTCATTCGGCCCCACTTCACAGTAGATGCTTCAAACAAGTTTCTAAAAACGGTTGACATCTAGTGGAAGCCTTAGGAAGTGCAACATAACCAATATCCCACTCTAACTTCAATAGGGGCTGAGTTTAAAAACTACAAACCTCAGATTTCCCACTTCCTGTTTGGATTTCTTCTCAGGTTTTTGCCTGCCATATGAGTTCTGTTATACTCACAGACATCATTCAAACAGTTTTGGAAATTTCAGCGTGTTTTCTATCCAATACTAGTACTAATATGCATATATTAGCATCTGGGACTGAGTAGAAGGCAGTTTACTCTGGGCACGCTTTTCATCCAAAAGTGAAAATGCTGCCCCCTATTCCAAAGAAATTAAGGCCTGGGCATCGCTCGAAAGATTGTGATAACAGGAACACCCACGACACATGTCAGAGGAGGCATCCATCCTGCCTGCACGAAGATCGTACTAAAGAAAGGTTAAGGGATAGGAAGACAGAGCCCCCACAAGATAAGGGGACAAGAGCGTCAAGTGAGGCCATATCTAACAGTCGTAAGGGACATTAACAATACTCACACCTCCACAATCATTCCAGTATGGGTGTCAACCATAAGCGAGCCAGATCGTGAAGTTCTTGTGTATGCATTTCTTGACACCCAGAGCGACACCACTTTTATCCTTGAAGAGACAACAAAAGCTCTCAATACAATGAAGGAGCCAGTCCAACTGAAACTCTCTACAATGGCTTCAAGGAATACCAGCGTGCCCTGCCAGAAGCTGTCTGGTTTGCAGGTTAGAGGGTTTTACTTGGAGAAGAACATCCCTCTGCCATTGACCTACTCGAGAGAGTTTATTCCTGCAAACAGAGATCATATTCCTACTCCAGAGACTGCAAGAGCATGGTCTCATCTTGAACACATTCCAGAGGACATTGCTCTTCAACAGAGCTGTGATGTCGGTCTCTTAATTGGCTACAACTGCTCCCAGGCTCTTCTACCAAGAGAAATTGTGTCTGGTAAGGGAAATCAGCCTTTTGCTCAGAGAACAGACCTTGGCTGGAGCATAGTCGGCTATGGAAACCCATTGTTACGAATCCCTTTTGGCCCGACAGTCTAGGGGGGATGGTAATGAGACCCGTAACATAACTCATGCAAATTATAATTGTGACAAAGTAAAAGTGTGAACGAAATAACCAGGACAACTGAAATCTACCGTCAAACTCAAAGTTTATTTATAAACTCACGGTAATGGGGGGAGCAGGAAAAGGGGCTGAGCTGGACCCAAGGAAAGAAACAATAAATATACAAAAACACCCCTAAGCTAGACTAGCCTACTTTAACAACAGCTAACTAACCAAAAATACAGTGGGTGGTCCGCCCAGTTCTAACTAGTGTATTTAACAAAGTTCACCTACGGGTAGTGTATGCCCATGGGCGACTTGTCTTGGTTTCCCCCTTTTCCCACCAGCAACAAACAAACACCATAACCAAAACAATACTCACAGGTGATGACAAAGTGCTATGGAGGTGCTCAAACAAAAGAGAGGTTTAAGACAAAGAGAGAGTGAAACACAGAGACCTACAGACATGGCATTTACAGAGAGATTGAGCTAGCTCTAGAGCAAACAAATGATGGGGTTTTTAAACCATGGGGAAGGAACTGTGATAGGGTAGGAAACAGGAGGAGGTGTGTCTTCTGATTGATGATTGATTGTTGACTGATTGGGGAGTGATGATTCTCACCTGTGAGGGGAGAAGGAGAGAAAAGAAACACACATACACAGGATACACACACACACAGGATAACTGTATCCGTAACACTTGTATCCGTAACACCCATGTATCGACTGTGGCGACGCTATTGAAGTGAGTCATCGGGTTATCATTAGACAGGTGATGCCAAGCCTTCAATCTTCTTCCAACCTCACAAATCAAGTACACTATGTTTGTAGAACACGCGTAAGGGAGGTAATCACAGCACTGGACATTATCAAGACGCTTGAATCCGACTTCAACGAGAGAGCTGCAGAAGAGGACCTCATATCTCAAGATGATATCCTGTTCCTGAAAAAAATGAAAGCGGGCATTAGACGCAAGGACAATGGACATTACGAGATGCCGCTGCCGTTTAAGGAAGAAAGACCCAACCCGCCGAACAATAAAACATGTGCAGTTCACCGTCTCAAGTGCCTGGAAAGTTTCGAGAGACGTCCTTGAACGACCATCTCCTTACCGGTCCAGAGTTGGCAAACAAATTGCTGGGCGTCCTTTGTCGTTTTCGTAAGGGTCCAGTTGCAATCATATGTGACTTAGAGCGCATGTTCCACCACTTTCATATGTGAGAGCAGAAGACCAAGATTATCTACGGTTCCTTTGGTGGGAGAACAGAGATCTAGAGTCTCAACCCTCAGTGTATCGTATGAAGGTCCACTTTTTCGGCACAGCTTCATCTCCTGGTTGCGCCAACTATGGTCTCAAACATCTTGCTGCCGAAGGACGAGGAAGCTTCAGCGAGAAGTCTATGCAGTTCATAGAAAGGAACTTTTAAGTTCGTCTGAAGCTGAAGCGGCCCAGCTGGTGACAGAAGCAAGAGAGCTTTGCAACATCGGCAATCTTCGGTTGCATAAGTTTATCTCTAACAGCAGGAAGTTATAGCCACAATTCCCAAGGAAGAACGTGCCGAGGATGCCAAAGACCTGGATATGGCTCTGTTATGTTGGTGATTTGTATGATTCCCAATTAGAGGCAGCTGGTAGTTGCCGTCTCTAATTAGGGATCATATTTAAGTAGTTGTTTTTCCCTCCTGTGTTTGTGGGATATTGTTTATGTGTAGTTGCATGTTAGCACTCCATTGTCGTCATGTTTCATTTAGACTTTATTGTTTTGTTGTGTGTTTCACTTATTTCTAAATAAAGATGTGGACCCCAGATCACACTGCATGTTGGTCTGGGTATGATTCCAACGATCGTGACATAACCTTATCAGGAGCACATGTACAGTAGTGATGCACGGTATGGAACATTTTTGTGTTGATTGAAAAAATGACCTTGGTACTGCAATGTCTCTATCTCTCTCACTCACTCGCTTCTCGGGTAATGGCCTGACTTGCACTGGCAGACTATAGCCATTAGGCCAAAACTATAGATCTTTGTTATTTAAAAGATTGATGTGAACATTATCCCTCTGGTGTGTTTCTTTATTTTTTAATATATTTTTTATTAGGATCCCCATTAGCTATTGTGAAAGCAGCAGCTACTCTTCCTGGGGTCCACACAAAACATGACATAATACAGAACAACCTCTTAAGGATCGAATACCATTTGAAAGGGAACACTTTGAGGTTTGTGGTAAAAGATAATACAACGAAAAAACGTGTTTATTTTTTCTTCCACATCATCTTTTCTTTTTTTGTACCTTAATCTTTGAAATGCAAGAGAAAGGCCATAATGTATTATCACTGCCCAGGCATCATTGAGATTTTGGCCACTATATGGCAGCAGTGTATGTGCAAAGTTTTAGACTGATCAAATGAGCCATTGCATTTCTGTTCAAAATAGTGTATCAAGACTGCACAAGTTGGTTTATTAATACATTTTCAAGTTCATAACTGTGCACTCTCCTCAAACAATAGCATGGTATTTTTTCACTGTAATAGCTACTGTAAATTGGACAGTGCAATTAGATTAACAAGAATTTAAGCTTTCTGACCATAACAGATATGTGTGTGTCCTGGGAAATGTTCTTGTTACTTACAACCTCATGCTAATTGCATTAGCACACGTTAGTTCAAACATCCCACGGGGGGGACACAAATCCTGTAGAGGTTTTAAAACAAATCCTGCAGTCAATTTGTATACCAAATGCATTAATTCCATTACCTGGGAAATACGCAGATATTTAATTGTAATTCAGATCCAAAGATGTTTGTGTTTATGATTCAGACAGCCTAATTCCAATTCATTTTCATTTTCATTCAATTTAACATAAATTCTCCACTTCATGAGTGAATATAATAATTGAATTGTAATTTCAAAATTAAATTGGAATTGACCCCAACCCTGCAAATGACACTACCCAAAAGGTACCCTATTGGTGAAACGGCATGCCTATTGTGATACTGGCTTGGGTTTTAGAGATTGTGGTTCTTCTGTAAGAGGTGACTGGGAATCTAGCGGTTGCTGGGGGTGGTGGTCAGTGGTCAGTTAGAGGAAGGGTTATATGTATAGAAAACTTTTGAACAAGTGTTTTTTCAGGCTGCCTGAGTCCAAACAGTGTAAAAAAAATGTATAGATTTTTTCTTCCATAGCTTGCTTATAGAGATCAGCATGTATTGATTCTCAGTCCTGCATCCCTTTCGGAATGTACTGTATGCACTGATATGAACACAATGGAGAGGTTGGGAACAGGTTGGAGAGAGCCGAAAACATTCCTGTTTCGATTGCATCCCATGGATTCTTTACTGTTAACAAACAGTTGAAGTGTTTGACAAAATACTGTTATTTTTGGGAAACTGTTGAGTCATTATAAACAGACAGAAAAAAACTATGACTAACATGTGACTCTCCCTTAAGATCTGACACAAAGGGAGTAAAGACAAGATTTCTGTTCTCAAAGACTGAAAACCCCCTTAGAGAAGAGAGATCCATTGGTGTCTTCCTCATTCCTTTGTCCACGATCAAGTTCTGTCTATGGAGGAAAATTGGCTTTTTAGAGGTGTGTCAATAACAACAGACTGACTGAAACGACTCTAAACTAAACGTTCATAAGCAATGTTTGATTTCTGTACACCCTCCTTGCACCTTATACATTAGTCTAAATGCCAAGAGTGCTTGTTTTGGGTGTTGTACATCTTTCCCTGACTGGCACATTTTATTTCACTGTAATGCCAAACATGACCAAACAGAGAAGAAAGGGGGAGGGAGGGAGTCAGGTAGACTGTCCATGCCCAGACTTGGAACAGCTAACACAAACCGTTTTCCTCATTCCTGCTGATAGCAACTGTTCATGCTAACAGAAAATGCCTTCTTTATCCTCGATCGACTTGTTTGTGGTATCACATTGAAGGGAGGAAGGAAATTGTATGTATAACAGTAGACACAGTCATCTCATTGTCTGCCTGCATTACCAAGTCACATCAACATAAGCTCCTCTTGATTTTGTTGTTCGTTTAAACATTTAAATGTGTAGTAGGTTGCAGGAGTTTTTTTTTTTTTTACATTTGACATTTTTGTCATTTAGCAGACGCTCTTATCCAGCTTCTGGATAAATTGTGTCTAATAAATCAACTACTGGTGATGCAATGCACATTGTGACTTAAACATAAATGATGAAGGGTCTGTCAAGCAGGTTGGTAAATTGGCACGCCACAGATCCACAGATTATAAGGCTGTAGTTAAATTAATGGAAATTAAGCATATCAAAATAATATGCACCAATATTGATAAAATAAACAAATAAAATGCTTTGTATGACAAAGGAAATCAGCCAAAGATGTTTTATCGAAATGTCACTGTCACAGTGACAGACAAAACCACTCAGACTTCATTAAATAGTACCAGCAAAACACCAGTCTCAATGTCAACAGTGAAGAGGCGATGCTGGCCTTCTAGGCAGGTCCTCTATCCAGTGTCTGTGTTCTTTTGCTCATCTTAATCTTTTATTTTTATTGGCCAGTCTGAGATATGGCTTTTTCTTTGCAAATCTGCCTAGAAGGCCAGCATCCCGGAGTCGCCTCTTCACTGTTGACGTTGAGACTGGTGTTTTGCGGGTACTATTTAATTAAGCTGCCAGTTGAGGACTTGTGAGGCGTCTGTTTCTCAAACTAGACACTCTACTGTACTTGTCCTCTTGCTCAGTTGTGCACCGGGGCCTTCCACTCCTCTTTCTATTCTGATTACAGCCAGTTTGTGCTGTTCTGTGAAGGGATTAGTACACAGCGTTGTAGGAGATCTTCAGTTTCTTGGCAATTTCTCGCATGGAATAGCCTTCATTTCTCAAAACAAGAATAGACTGACGAGTTTCAGTAGAAACTGCTTTGTTTCTGGCCATTTTGAGCCTGTAATCGAACTCACAAATGCTGATACTCCAGATCCTCAACTAGTCTAAAGAAGGCCAGTTTTATTACTTCTTTAATTAGAACAACACTTTTCAGCTGTGCTGACATAATTCCTAAAGGGTTTTCTAATGATCAATTAGCTAATCCAAGTTTATCATTTTAAAAGGCTAACACAACGTGCCTTTGGAACACACGAGTGATAGTTGCTGATAATGGGCCTCTGTACGCCTCTGTAGATATTCCATAAAAAGCTACAATAGTCATTTATAACATTAACAATGTCTACACTGTATTTCTGATCAATTTGATGTTATTTTAATGGACCAAAAATGTGCTTTTCTTTCAAAAACAAGGACATTTCTAAGTGACCCCAAACTTTTGAACAGTAGTTTATATATTTTTAAAAATATATTTTCCTTTATTATTTTCCCCTAACTCTACCACCCTTCCCCTAATTGGAGTAAAACATCAACATTTAGGCTTCTACTTCCAGCTTATACATACTATATATATTTTATGGACACGGTATATTTTACAATAGTTATCTTTTGTTTGTTTTTAATCCCATTCTTCAGCTACCCTCAACCCTTCCCATCTATCTCTGAAGACCATCCAGTTTGATTTCTATTTGCCATATAGCTGATAGTCCTCGCATTGGCAGACCACGTGTAACAACACCTGTGGAGCAGGTACAGGATGACAACATCAACTGCCCGAGTTACACCAGGAACGCACAATCCCTCCATCAGTGCTCAGACTGTCCACAATAGGCTGAGAGGCTGGACTGAGGGCTTGTAGGCCTGTTGTAAGGCAGGTCCTCACCAGACATCACCGGCAACAGCGTCGCCTATGGGCACAAACCCACCATCGCTGGACCAGACAGGACAGGCAAAAAGTGCTCTTCACTGACGGGTCGCGGTTTTGTCTCACCAGGGTTGATGGTCAGATTCACGTTTATCGTCGAAGGAATGAGCGTTACACTGAGGCCTGTACTCTGGAGAGGGATCGATTTGGAGGTGGAGGTTCCGTCATGGTCTGGGGTGGTGTGTCACAGCATCATCGGACTGAGCTTGTTGTCATTGCAGGCAATCTCAATACTGTGCGATACAGTGAAGACATCCCCCTCCCTCATGTGGTACCCTTCCTGCAGGCTCATCTGACATGACCCTCCAGCATGACAATGCCACCAGTCACACTGCTTGTTCTGTGTGTGATTTCCTGCATAACAGGAATGTCAGTGTTCTGCCATGGCCAGCGAAGAGCCCGGATGTCAATCCCATTGAGCACGTCTGGGACCTGTTGGATCGGAGGGTGAGGGCTAGGGCCATTCCCCCCAGAAATGTCCGGGAACTTGCAGGTGTCTTGGTGGAAGAGTGGGGTAACATCACACAGCAAGAACTGGCAAATCTGGTGCAGGAGATGCACTGCAGTACTTAATGCAGCAGGTGGCCACACCAGATACTGAATGTTACTTTTGACCCCCCACTTTGTTCAGGGACACATTATTCCATTTGTGTTAGTCACATGTCTGTGGAACTTATTCAGTTTATGTCTCAGTTGTTGAATCTTGTTATGTTCATACAGATATTTACACATGTTAAGTTTGCTGAAAATAAATGCAGTTGACAGTGAGAAGACATTTCTTTTTGAGTTTACAAGGTAAAAGGATGGTGTTTACAAATCAAACATTGCTTATGAAAGTTTAGTTTAGAGAGGTTTCAGTCAATCTGTTGTTATTGACACCTCTAAAAAGCCAATTTCTTCTGTAGACAGAGCGTATTAATGATCATGGACAAAGTAATGAGGAAGACACCAATGGATCTCTCTTCTCTAAGGGGGTTTTCAGTCTTTGAGAACAGAAATCTTGTCTTTACTCCCTTTGTGTCAGGTCTTAAGGGAGAGTCACATGTTAGTCATAGTTTTTTTCTGTCTGTTTATAATGACTCAACAGTTTCCCAAAAATAACAGACTTTTGTCAGACACTTCAACTGTTTGTTAACAGTAGATAATCCATGGGATGCAATTGAAACAGGAATGTTTTCAGCTCTCTCCAACCTGTTCCCAACCTCTCCATTGTGGTCATGTCAGTGCATACAGTACATTCCGAAAGGGATGCAGGACTGAGAATCAATACATGCTGATCTCTATAAGCAAGCTATGGAAGAAACAATCTATACATTTTTTTTTACACTGTTTGGACTCAGGCAGCCTGAAAAAACACTGTTCAAAAGTTTTCTATACATATAACCCTTCCTCTAACTGACCACTGACCACCACCCCCAGCAACAGCTAGATCGCCAGTCACCTCTTACAGAAGGACCACAATCTCTAAAACACAAGCCAGTATAACAATAGGCATGCCGTTTCACCAATAGGGTACCTTTTGGGTAGTGTAATTTGCAGGGTTGGGGTCAATTCCAATTTAATTTTGAAATTCCAATTAAATTCTTATATTCACTCATGAAGTGGAGAATTTATGTTAAATTTAATTAAAATGGAATTGGAAATGAATTGGAATTAGGCTAACTGAATTATAATATGAATTATATGAATTGAATGACAATGAAATATTTGTGTATTTCTCAGTTAATATAATTAATGCACTTAGTATAAAAAATTAACTGCAGGATTTGTTTTAAATAATTTCAACTTGTATTTCTAGTCTGTCTAAATAGTGACATTATCAGCTTCAAAGCCTGTGGGGATTGAATTTGAATTTGTGGAATTATTCAGAACAATATTGAATTGGGAATTGAATTCTTAGAAGTGACCTAACATTGGAATTGGGATGACTTGAATCATCTCTGAATTCAAAGACTGGTGTGGAATTTTATTTGAATTACATGGAATTTACATGGTAATAATCTGACATATCCCAACATCAACTGTTCAGAGGAGTGTGTGAATCAGGCCTTCATGGTCGAATTGCTGCAAAGAAACCACTACTAAAGGACACCAATAATAAGAGGAGACTTGCTTTGGCCAAGAAACAATAGCAGTGGACATTAGACTGGTGGAAATCTGTCCTGTGGTCTTGAGTCCAAAATTGAGATTTTTGGTTCCAACCGACGTGTCTTTGTGAGATGCAGAGTAGGTGAACAGATGATCTCCGCATGTGTGGTTCCCACCATCAAGCATGGAGGAGGAGGTGTGATGGTGTTGGGGTGCTTTGCTGGTGACACTGTCAGTGAATTATTTAGAATTCAAGGCACACTACAGCATTCTGCAGCGATACGCCATCCCGTCTGGTTTGCGCTTAGTGGGACTATCGTTTTTTTTCCAACAGGACAATGACCCAACACACCTCCAGGCTAGTTATGGGCTATTTGACCAAGGAGAGTAATAGAGTGCTGCATCAGAGGACCTGGCCTCCACAAACACACAACCTCAACCCAATTGAGATGGTTTGGGATAAGTTGGATCGCAGAGTGGCGTAAAAGCAGCCAACAAGTGCTCAGCATATTTGGGAACTCCTTCAAGATTGTTGAAAGGCATTCCAGGTGAAGAAGAATGCCTAGAGTGTGCAAAGCTGTCATCAAGGAAAATGGTGGCTACTTTGAGGATCTAAAATATATTTGTATTGGTTTAACACTTTTTTGATTAATACATGATTCCATATGTGTTATTTCATAGTTTTGATGTCTTGGAGTGCTGCATCATTTTTGCCTTAAGTAACCATCTGTCTTATGTAACCATACGAAACCTAACATACACTAAATGGAGTGTCTCAGATTTACATAAACAATAATTTGACATGCTCTGAGACCAGGCTGCTTCCTGAGGTATCCTCTGTCCTGCTGTCCTCTTCTGGGGCCTCACTTATAAACAAGTACATTTTACATTAAATATCTGTGTGCACCATTGCACAAAATATTGAGATCAGACCTGTCATAAAACTGTGCTTGTGTGAATGAGCATTGTAACCTGAAAAATGTCCATCATTCATCTTTTATGGTGACAATAACGCCCTTATTTGCTTTATACTTTGGAAGTATTGGAATTAGGCCAAGACCGTATCTAAAGGAAATAGCAATGGTGAACTTGATCAAATGTCTTTGAAGGTGTCGGCAGAATGTTTTTTTGAGATGGAGATGGATGAATTGGACCGCATAGTGATGGAAAAGCAGACAACAAGTGCTCAGCATATGTGGGAAATCCTTCAAGATTGTTGAAAAGCATTCCAGATGAAGCTGGTTGAGATAATGCCTAGAGTGTGCAAAGCTGTCATCAAGGAAAATGGTGGCCTCTTTGAAGAATCTAAAATATATTTGTATTTGTTTTACACTTTTTTGGTTAATACATGATTCCATGTGTGTTATTTCTTAGTTTTGATGTCGTCACTATTATTCTACAATGTAGAAAATAGTAAAAATAAAGAGCAATCCTTGAATGAGTAGGTGTGTCCAAACTTTGACTGGTACTGTAAGTATTCACACCTTTTAACTATGACACTCCAAATTGAGCTCAGGTCTATTAAATTTCCTTTGATCATCCTTGAGATGACACTCGGATGATCATCCTAGAGTCCACCTGTGGCCAAGTCAATTGTTTGGACATGATTTGCAAAGAAACACACCTGTCTATATAAGGTCCCACAGTTGACAGTGCATCAGAGCAGAAACTATACCATGAAGTCATGAAGGAACTATCCATAGATCTCTGAGATAGGAATTGTGATGAGACATATTTCTGGGAAGGGTAGAAAACAATTTCTATGCTGTTGGTAAGTTTCCAAGAGCACAGTGGTCTCCATCATTGGGAAATTGAAAAAAATATGCATCTACTGAGACTCTGCCTAGAGCTGGCCGTCCGACCAAACTGAGCTACTGGGCAAGAAGGACTTCTGTTAGGAAGGTGACCAAAAACCCAATGACAACTCTGACAGAACTACAGAGTTAATTGGCTGAGATGGGAGAACCTGCCAGAACATATTTAGATTTGTTTAACACCTTATTGGTTATTACATGACTCCATATGTGTTATTTCATAGTTTTGATGTCTTCACCATTATTCTACAATGTAGAAAATAGTACAAAATAAAGAAAAACCCCTGAATGAGTAGGTGTGTCGTAACTTTTGACTGGCACTGTATTTATACATTTCACTGGCCTGAACTACAATACAATGGATTTTGTAACAAGTTACACACTTTCAAAATGCAAAATACCTTTCTATACCCTTTTTATTTATAGTGATTCACAATTTTGTGGCCTCTTATCAACACAAATGTACTGCATTGTAGATGAGGCTGGTGGGAGGGACTATAGGAGGATGGGCTCATTGTATAAACTGGAGTGGAATAAATGGAATAGTATCAAACACATGGAAACCACGTTTGACTCAGTTCCATTTATGCCAATCCAGCCATTACAACAAGCCCATCCTCATGAAACTCCTCCTACCATACTCTGCTGCATTCCTGTCAAAAGTATAATGGCACCATGGTGTAATAAAAACATCTGCTAAATGACCAAAATGTAAATGTCAAAATGCACACTGGGTATTATTCTAGCTCTGCTCCCAAACAAGACCACATGTGATTAAAATACAAACAATTTGGGGCGGAACTCATTAGAAAAATACCCAATGTTCTTTGCAAGTGTTCATTTTTACATTTACAGTACGTGTTGGTGATTTAAAACAACCACATATCACAGACATAGCAATTAAAATGCTTCTGAAACCGTTTGTGGCGAATATGCACCATAGGCGCGCCTCTCTACTGTGCTCTCTTCAAACTCCCGCCATTGGAGAGCTCTTTGTTCTCTTGTTGAAATGTTTGCTGTTGCTTTCACATGTTTCAATGCGTACGTTGTAAATCAATATTCCATATTATACTGCAATAGTTGCTAGCGTTTTACTATTCCATTCCCCTACCGTTTATTGCAACATTTAAGATATTTCTGATTCATGTTTGATACAGACTAGAAGTTTTCATTTGCCTTTTCTTACCCTCTTATAGTGCACGTGAGTGTTCACAACACTCATGAGGTAAAAGTTATGGTCATTTTTATTTTGGTAACATGTAGGTCTATTTGTGTGCTGTTTTGTCCTGAGAGCTTCTCAGTCTCCTTATTGTCATTGTGAATGCACGTGCAGGGCCGATTCCAGGCCTAGGCACTGTATCTCAGTGAAAGAAGTGTCACTACAATCCCTGGTTCAAATCAAGGCTGTGTCACATCCGGCACTGCATCTCAGTGCAAAAGGCGTCACTACAGTCCCTGGTTTCAAATCCAGGCTGTATCACATCCGGCCATGATTGGGAGTCCCATAGGGCGGCGCACAATTTGCCCAGTGTTGTCCGGGGTAAGCCGTCATTGTTAATAAGAATGTGTTCTTAGCTGACTTGCCTAGTTAAATAAAGTTTTCCTTTTTAAAAAATGTGTTAAACTCATCCACCCCAACCAACCAGCCTCCTTTAAATATTGCCTTAAGTAACCATCTGTCTTATGTAACCATACGAAACCTAACATACACTAAATGGAGTGTCTCGGATTTACATAAATAATAATACAAAATGCTCTGAGACCAGGCTGCTGCCTGAGGTATCCCCTGTCCTGCTGTCCTCTTCTGGGGCCTCATTTTTAAACAAGTCATTTTTATATTAAATACCTGTGTGCACCATTTCTGAAAATACTGGGTACGCACAAAAGTATTGAGATCAGACCTGTCATAAAACTGTGCTTGCTTGAATGAGCATTGTAACCTGAAATACGTCCATCATTCATCTTTTATGGTGACAATAACGCCCTTATTTGCTTTATACTTTGGAAGTATTGGAATTAGGCCAAGACCGTATCTAAAGGAAATAGCAATGGTGAACTTGATCAAATGTCTTTGAAGGTGTCGGCAGAATGTTTTCTTTTGCAGTGACATTTGCTTTATCTGACCGTTTCTGAGAGACAAAATAATCACAAATGGTTGTGGATCTGTAAACAGATCTTTTGAATTCAATAATGTTTTGCATTTAATTTTTCTCTAACCTAAATATGCTGCACTGCCCTCGAATTCTAAAACATTGTCTACTCGGGGAAAAATGAAAGCTACAGTGTAAGCCTACTTACAGTGAGTGGTAGCCTACACACATCGATGCAAAAATATTTTTGGGTTATACTCAACATGACCCTCAGTCATAAGAACCAACAATACACTGTCATGACATAGCAGATTAACTGTGCTAGTGTAAAGTTGTATTTAGCAGATTTGGACTGTTAGGTGACCGTTTGATGACGGACTTATTTGGGTGTTTTGACATGAAAGCTGAGGGGAACTTTCATTGAGTCCGGCAAGTTGTGATGTAGTGGAGGACTTAGTGGACTGAATTTGACCAGTTGGTCATGTAATTTGTGCATAGGCAGATATGATTTATGGCGTTTCAGCCTCAAAAGGTTAGTAGTTAAAGGTAATGGAGCATCCACCATGTTGTGTTTAGGTCGTGTTTGTTGTGGTGACGTGGTGGTCATTAGCATTGTGAGTGTACAACACACACAATTGAGAGGTGACATTGACACTGTTTTTTTATTTTTTTTATTTTTTTATTTCACCTTTATTTAACCAGGTAGGCTAGTTGAGAACAAGTTCTCATTTACAACTGCGACCTGGCCAAGATAAAGCATAGCAGTGTGAGCATACAACAAAGAGTTACACATGGAGTAAACAATTAACAAGTCAATAACACAGTAGAAAACAAAGGGGGGGTCTATATACAATGTGTGCAAAAGGCATGAGGAGGTAGGCAAATAATTACAATTTTGCAGATTAACACTGGAGTGATAAATGATCAGATGGTCATGTACAGGTAGAGATATTGGTGTGCAGAAGAGCAGAAAAGTAAATAAATAAAAACAGTATGGGGATGAGGTAGGTGAAAAGGGTGGGCTATTTAACAATAGACTATGTACAGCTGCAGCGATCGGTTAGCTGCTCAGATAGCTGATGTTTGAAGTTGGTGAGGGAGATAAAAGTCTCCAACTTCAGCGATTTTTGCAATTCGTTCCAGTCACAGGCAGCAGAGTACTGGAACGAAAGGCGGCCAAATGAGGTGTTGGCTTTAGGGATGATCAGTGAGATACACCTGCTGGAGCGCGTGCTACGGATGGGTGTTGCCATCGTGACCAGTGAGCTGAGATAAGGCGGAGCTTTACCTAGCATGGACTTGTAGATGACCTGGAGCCAGTGGGTCTGGCGACGAATATGTAGCGAGGGCCAGCCGACTAGAGCATACAAGTCGCAGTGGTGGGTGGTATAAGGTGCTTTAGTGACAAAACAGATGGCACTGTGATAGACTGCATCCAGTTTGCTGAGTAGAGTGTTGGAAGCCATTTTGTAGATGACATCGCCGAAGTCGAGGATCGGTAGGATAGTCAGTTTTACTAGGGTAAGCTTGGCGGCGTGAGTGAAGGAGGCTTTGTTGCGGAATAGAAAGCCGACTCTTGATTTGATTTTCGATTGGAGATGTTTGATATGAGTCTGGAAGGAGAGTTTGCAGTCTAGCCAGACACCTAGGTACTTATAGACGTCCACATATTCTAGGTCGGAACCATCCAGGGTGGTGATGCTAGTCGGGCATGCAGGTGCAGGCAGCGACCGGTTGAAAAGCATGCATTTGGTTTTACTAGCGTTTAAGAGCAGTTGGAGGCCACGGAAGGAGTGTTGTATGGCATTGAAGCTTGTTTGGAGGTTAGATAGCACAGTGTCCAAAGACGGGCCGAAAGTATATAGAAGGGTGTCGTCTGCGTAGAGGTGGATCAGGGAATCGCCCGCAGCAAGAGCAACATCATTGATATACACAGAGAAAAGAGTCGGCCCGAGAATTGAACCCTGTGGCACCCCCATAGAGACTGCCAGAGGACCGGACAGCATGCCCTCCGATTTGACACACTGAACTCTGTCTGCAAAGTAATTGGTGAACCAGGCAAGGCAGTCATCCGAAAAACCGAGGCTACTGAGTCTGCCGATAAGAATATGGTGATTGACAGAGTCGAAAGCCTTGGCAAGGTCGATGAAGACGGCTGCACAGTACTGTCTTTTATCGATGGCGGTTATGATATCGTTTAGTACCTTGAGTGTGGCTGAGGTGCACCCATGACCGGCTCGGAAACCAGATTGCACAGCGGAGAAGGTACGGTGGGATTCGAGATGGTCAGTGACCTGTTTGTTGACTTGGCTTTCGAAGACCTTAGATAGGCAGGGCAGGATGGATATAGGTCTGTAACAGTTTGGGTCCAGGGTGTCTCCCCCTTTGAAGAGGGGGATGACTGCGGCAGCTTTCCAATCCTTGGGGATCTCAGACGAGATGAAAGAGAGGTTGAACAGGCTGGTAATAGGGGTTGCGACAATGGTGGCAGATAGTTTCAGAAATAGAGGGTCCAGATTGTCAAGCCCAGCTGATTTGTACGGGTCCAGGTTTTGCAGCTCTTTCAGAACATCTGCTATCTGGATTTGGGTAAAGGAGAACCTGGAGAGGCTTGGGCGAGGAGCTGCGGGGGGGGCGGAGCTGTTGGCCGAGGTTGAAGTAGCCAGGCGGAAGGCATGGCCAGCCGTTGAGAAATGCTTATTGAAGTTTTCGATAATCATGGATTTATCAGTGGTGACCGTGTTACCTAGCCTCAGTGCAGTGGGCAGCTGGGAGGAGGTGCTCTTGTTCTCCATGGACTTCACAGTGTCCCAGAACTTTTTGGAGTTGGAGCTACAGGATGCAAACTTCTGCCTGAAGAAGCTGGCCTTTGCTTTCCTGACTGACTGCGTGTATTGGTTCCGGACTTCCCTGAACAGTTGCATATCACGGGGACTATTCGATGCTATTGCAGTCCGCCACAGGATGTTTTTGTGCTGGTCGAGGGCAGTCAGGTCTGGGGTGAACCAAGGGCTGTATCTGTTCTTAGTTCTGCATTTTTTGAACGGAGCATGCTTATCTAAAATGGTGAGGAAGTTACTTTTAAAGAATGACCAGGCATCCTCAACTGACGGGATGAGGTCAATGTCCTTCCAGGATACCCGGGCCAGGTCGATTAGAAAGGCCTGCTCACAGAAGTGTTTTAGGGAGCGTTTGACAGTGATGAGGGGTGGTCGTTTGACTGCGGCTCCGTAGCGGATACAGGCAATGAGGCAGTGATCGCTGAGATCCTGGTTGAAGACAGCGGAGGTGTATTTGGAGGGCCAGTTGGTCAGGATGACGTCTATGAGGGTGCCCTTGTTTAGAGTTAGGGTTGTACCTGGTGGGTTCCTTGATGATTTGTGTGAGATTGAGGGCATCTAGGTTAGATTGTAGGACTGGCGGGGTGTTAAGCATATCCCAGTTTAGGTCACCCAACAGAACAAACTCTGAAGCTAGATGGGGGGCGATCAATTCACAAATGGTGTCCAGGGCACAGCTGGGAGCTGAGGGGGGTCGGTAGCAGGCGGCAACCGTGAGAGACTTATTTCTGGAGAGAGTAATTTTCTAAATTAGTAGTTCGAACTGTTTGGGTATGGACCTGGAAAGTATGACATTACTTTGCAGGCTATCTCTGCAGTAAACTGCAACTCCTCCCCCTTTGGCAGTTCTATCTTGACGGAAGATGTTATAGTTGGGTATGGAGATCCCTGAATTTTTCGTGGCCTTCCTGAGCCAGGATTCAGACACAGCAAGGACATCAGGGTTAGCAGAGTGTGCTAAAGCAGTGAGTAAGACAAACTTAGGGAGGAGGCTTCTGATGTTGACATGCATGAAACCAAGGCTTTTTCGATCACAAATGAGGGTGCCTGGGGACATGCAGGGCCTGGGTTTACCTCCACATCACCCGCGGAACAGAGAAGGAGTAGTATGAGGGTGCGGCTAAAGGCTATCAAAACTGGTCGCCTAGAGCGTTGGGGACAGAGAATAAGAGGAGCCGGTTTCTGGGCATGGTAGAATATATTCAGGGCATAATGCGCAGACAGGGGTATGGTGGGGTGCGGGTACAGCGGAGGTAAGCCCAGGCACTGGGTGATGATGAGAGAGGTTGTATCTCTGGACATGCTGGTAGTAATGGGTGAGGTCACCGCATGTGTGGGAGGTGGGACAAAGGAGTTATCAGGGGCATGAAGAGTGGAACTAGGGGCTCCATTGTGAACTAAAACAATGATAACTAACCTGAACAACAGTATACAAGGCATATTGACATTTGAGAGAGACATACAGCGAGGCATACAGTAATCACAGGTGTTGAATTGGGAAAGCTAGCTAAAACAGTAGGTGAGACAACAGCTAATCAGCTAGCACAACAACAGCAGGTAAAATGGCGTAGACTAGGCAACGGGGCCACAGATAATACAATCAAGCAGAATGGAGTACCGTGATTAATGGACAGTCCAGCGTGCATCAGCTATGTAGCCAAGAGATCAGTGTCCAGGGGGCAGCGGTGGATGGGGCAGGGAAGCTGGACTGGCGAGTCTGGCGAGACCAGTGTCCAGGTAAAAAAAAACTAACAATGACTAAATAGCTTGTAGCTAGTTAGCTGGTTAGCTTCTGGAGGTTCTTGAGTGTGTTCTAAAAAAAAAATATAATAATAATAATAGTGATTCCGTATCACATTGGGTGAGGCAGGTTTCCGGAAGGTATAAACAAATTAAAAGTCAAAAGAGATAGAAAGTAAATATGGGTCCGGTGAGCGTTTGGGACGCGGCGATTCAGGCGGTTAGCAGGCCTGTGCTAACAAGCTAACAGTTTGTAGGCCCGGGCTGGACAAGGTAGCAGTTAGCGGACCGGAGCTGGACAAGCTAGCAGTTGGCTAGAGAGTTAGCCTTTGGGGGACGTCGCGATGGGGTGAGTCTGTTTATTCCTCTTCATGCGGTGACATCGATAGACCGGTCGTGGGCCCGGGTATTGTAGCTCAGGAGTATGCTACGGTGGTAGCGCAGGCCGGGCTAGCTTCAAGCTAAGTGGGTGGAAACGCTAGCCAGGGGTAATCATCCGGGTTTAGCTAGATAGCTAGTTGTGAAGATCCAGCTGAAAAATCCAGCTGAAAAATGTTCCGTTTGCGGTGGGAATCCGGGGATGAATCCGGGGATGAAAAATAAATAGGTCCGTTATGCTCTGGTTAGAGTCGCGTTGTTCGAACTGGCGAGAGCTTTCCGAACTACAGGTTAGCTGATGACCGGTTAGCTGAAGACCGCTAGCATAGCTGGTGGTTAGCTGGCTAGCTTCAGTTGAGGGGTTCCGAAGTAAATATAAATACTTTAGGAAAAATAGCTACATTGGGTGAGGCGGGTAGCAGGAGAGTATTTGGAAGCTTAGGTTTAGCAAAATGTTTTTAAAGGGATAGCTATGTAAAAAACGAAAAATATGTAAAAAAACGAAAAATAAACGAAATATACAGGGACACGACACGACAGGACGACTTACTGCTACGCCATCTTGGAAATACACTGTGTGTGTTCGTGTAAATGTGCATATACTGTGTATAAGAACATATAGTTACTGTACTGTACATGTGGGAGTGTGTTTTCAATGCATATGTTGGAGAAAATGCATAGCATTCGTGAGTGTTGCAGGCAGAAGTAGACTTCCATATGTACTGAAAATAAATATAAACGCAACATGTGACGTGTTGTTCCAATGTTTCATGAGCTGAAATAAATGTACAAAAAGCTTATTTCTCTCCGATTTTGTGCACAAATTTGTTCACATCCTTGTTAGTGAGCATTTCTTCTTTGCCAAGATAATCCATCCACCTGACAGGTGTGGCATATCAAGAAGCTGATTAAACAGCATGATCATTACACCTTGTGTTGGGGACAATAAAAGGCCACAGTTTTGTACACAACACATTAACCAAGTATTATCTCAAGTTTTGAGGGAGCTTGTAATTGGCATGCTGACTGCAGGAATGTCCACCAGAGCTGTTGCCAAGGAATTTAATGTTAATTTCTCTACCATAAGCCGCTTTCAATACCATTTTAGAGATTTCGGTATTACGTCCAACCGGCCTCACAACCGCAGACCACAAGCCCAGGATCTCCACATCCGGCTTTGTCACCTGCGGGATCGTCAGAGACCAGCCAACCGGACAGCTGAGGAAACTGTGCGTTTGCACAACCGAAGAATTTCTGCACAAACTGTCAGAAACCGTCTCAGGGAAGCTCATCTGCGTGCTCATCGTCCTCAGCAGAGTCTTGAGCTGACTGCAGTTTTGCGACGTAACTGACTTCAGTGGGCAAATTCTCACCTTCGATGGCCACTGGCATGCAGGAGAAGTGAACTCTTCACGGATGAATCTTGGTTTCAACTGTCCCTGGCAGATGGCGGACCGCATGTATGGTGTTGCGTGGGCGAGTGATTTGCAGATGACAATGTTGTGAACAGAGTGCGCCATGGTGGTGGTGGTGTTGTAGTATGGGCAGGCATAAGCTACGGACAACAAAACAGAATTGCATTTTATCGATGGCAATTTGAATGTAGAGATACCGTGACGAGATCCTGAGGCCCATTGTCGTGCCATTGAATGTCCCCAAGAACAAAGTGGCCTCCATCATTCTTAAATGAAGAAGTTCTTGAACCACCAAGACTCTTCCTAGAGCTGAACTGAACAATCGGGGAAGAAGGGCCTTGGTCAGGGAGGTGACCAAGAACCCGATGGTTACTCTGACAGAGCTCCAGAGTTCCTCTGTGGAGATGGGAGAAGGTTCCAGAAGGACAACCATCTCTGCAGCACTCTACCAATCAGGCCTTTATGGTAGAGTGGCCAGACGGATGCCACTCCTCAGTAATAGGCACATGACAGCCTGATTGGAGTTTGACAAAAGGCTCTGACCATGAGAAACAAAATTCTCTGGTCTGATGAATCCAAGATCGAACTCTTTGGCCTGAATGCCAAGTGTCACATTTAGGAGGAAACCTGGCAACATCTTTACGGTAAAGCATGGCGGTGCCAGCATCATGCTGTAGGGATGTTTTTCAGTGGCAAGGACTGGGAGACTAGTCAGGATCGAGGAAAAGATGAATGGAGCAAAGAACAGATAGATCATTCATTAAAATCTGCTCCAGAGTACTCAGGACCTCAGACTGGGGCCAAGGTTCACCTTTCAGCAGGACAACGATCCTATGCACACAGCCAAGACAATGAAGCAGTGGCTTCGGGACAAGACTCAATGTCCTTGAGTGGCCCAGCCAGAGCTTGGACTTGAACCAGATCGAACATATCTGGAGAGACCTGAAAATAGCTGTGTAGCGATGCTCCCTAAGTATTTGATACACTGCCGATTTTGCAGGTTTTCCTACTTACAAAGCATGTAGAGATCTGTAATTTTTATCATAGGTACACTTCAACTGTGAGAGACGGAATCTAAAACAAAAGTCCAGAAAATCACATTGTATGATTTTTAAGTAATTAAATTAGCATTTTATTGCATGACGTAAGTATTTGATCACCTACCAACCAGTAAGATTTCCGGCTCTCACAGACCTGTTAGTTTTTCTTTAAGAAGCCCTCCTGTTCTCCACTCATTACCTGTATTAACTGCATCTGTTTGAACTCGTTACCTGTATAAAAGACACCTATCCACACACTCAGTCAAACAGACTCCAACCTCTCCACAATGGCCAAGATCAGAGAGCTGTGTAAGGACATCAGGGATAAAATTGTAAACCTGCACAAGGCTGGGATGGGCTACAGGACAATAGGCAAGCAGCTTGGTGAGAAGGCAACAACTGTTGGCGCAATTATTAGAAAATGGAAGAAGTTCAAGATGACGGTCAATCCCTCGGTCTGGGGCTCCATGCAAGATCTCACCTCGTGGGGCAACAATGATCATGAGGAAGGTGAGAGATCCGCCCAGAACTACACGGCAGGACTGGTCAATGACCTGAAGAGAGCTGGGACCACAGTCTCAAAGAAAACCATTAGTAACACACTACGCCGTCATGGATTAAAATCCTGCAGTGCACACAATGTCCCCCTGCTCAAGCCAGTGCATATCCAGGCCCATCTGAAGTTTGCCAATGACCATCTGGATGATCTGATCCAGAGGAGGAATGGGAGAAGGTCATGTGGTCTGATGAGACAAAAATAGAGCTTTTTGGTCTAAACTCCACTCGCCGTGTTTGGAGGAAGAAGAAGGATGAGTACAACCCCAAGAACACCATCCCAACCGTGAAGCATGGAGGTGGAAACATCATTCTTTGGGGATGCTTTTCTGCAAAGGGGACAGGACGACTGCACCGTATTGAGGGGAGGATGGATGGGGCCATGTATCGCGAGATCTTGGCCAACAACCTCCTTCCCTCAGTAAGAGCATTGAAGATGGGTCGTGGCTGGGTCTTCCAGCATGACAACGACCCGAAACACACAGCCAGGGCAACAAAGGAGTGGCTCTGTAAGAAGCATTTCAAGGTCCTGGAGTGGCCTAGCCAGTCTCCAGACCTGAACCCAATAGAAAATCTTTGGAGGGAGCTGAAAGTCCGTATTGCCCAGCGACAGCCCCAAAACCTGAAGGATCTGGAGAAGGTCTGTATGGAGGAGTAGGCCAAAATCCCTGCTGCAGTGTGTGCAAACCTGGTCAAGAACTACAGGAAACGTATGATCTCTGTAATTGCAAACAAAGTTTTCTGTACCAAATATTAAGTTCTGCTTTTCTAATGTATCAAATACTTATGTCATGCAATAAAATGCAAATGAATTACTTAAAAATCATATGATGTGATTTTCGGGATTTTTGTTTTAGATTCCGTCTCTCACAATTGAAGTGTACCTATGATAAAAAATGACAGACCTCTACATGCTTTGTAAGTAGGAAAACCTGCAAAATCGGCAGTCTATCAAATATTTATTCTCCCCACTGTATGTCTCTGCTTGCAGATTACCTGAAATGTTGTCTTGTCATTAGTCTCTTCAATTTAACCATTGGTGACATCTGTGAAACAGCCCCTCAAAACATAACCATAGTATTTGCACTGGTGACTCTGAGGAGTGCTTATCAAACAGAAATAATGTGATGTAAGTCTCAGATAGACCCTAAGATTGTGTTGTGTCAGGCCTCGTCCCTATTAGTTACATTTTTTATTTTTTATTTTACCAGGCAAGCCAGTTAAGAACTTTATTTATTTTTATTTTTACAATGACTGCCTACCGGAGACAGTGAGTTAACTGCCTTGTTCAGGAGCTGTACAACAGATTTTTACCTTGTCAGCTCGGGGATTAGATGTAGCAACCTTCGGTTACTGGCCCAACGCTCTAACCACCTGCCGCCCCCCAAAAAGTCTATAGAGAACTCAAACATGCTGAAATTCAATAATAATTCAAATTCAATCAATGGCTTTAGCCCTGGTACAAGCCTTTTTCATTGCACTGGAGCCTTTTTAAGAATATTGCACAAGAGTTGTGGTCTACTGTAAACAATGGTGTGTTTTCTCCAGAATGGAAAAGGGTGTGGCATTACAATGTTTGCTTTGTTCGATCCTTTTCCCCGCCAGCATTCTCAGTACATTTATTCTGCTTGATGTTGATTGTGGACAATGGACAATGAACATGTCTTGTTAGTGTGCTGTGCTCTTTTGGTGCTGGGAATCGGCAGTCATACCTGTTCCAATCAGTATGAAGTAGGCACTGTAAAATGAGCTGTAGGAACTTCAGAACTTTTGACGAAATTATATTGACCTGTTGCATACTTCACATAACCTCCTGTGAACATCTACATGCATGATCATGTACCCACATTTAGTACTAATTAACTGTTGAATGTGCCCTGTGTTTTGCTTTCAACCTCTGTCACCAAACACAACCAGACCAAATTGCATACTATACTATGTGAAAATGCCCTTTGTCTAACCTTTCCCTCTTGCCAAGACTTGACCTTTCTATTCAGGTGTTAAAAAGTACATACTTATACATGCTTGGAGGAACATGGGCCTCAAGGCCTTAGTCTGGGCACTGGTTAAAATGATACATTGGGACATTAGTTAGTTAATATGGCTAATAATGTGAAATGATGCATGACGTCTTTTTCCACCCTACTTAGCCTTGGAGTTAAACTTTTGCCATAATGTATCATGATAAACCCACCTCCTCTGTATGTTCAAATAACATTTGACTCATAATCTATTATGTGTGAAAATAGATTAGCCTACTCATAGGGTATGCTACGCAAATGCAACCTCAGGTTAATGGCTGCAGTGTCAAAACACTTGCAGCAGAATGCCAATGTGAAAATGTCCGCCTTTTAGGCCTACGTACAATAGGCCTACGTAAGCACTTGTGATGTGCTACAATGACGACTGCTGAATAAGTCAGGTCTTAGTATATGTGTTTACAAACTATTATATTCGCAAACACAAATAATTCCACATCAAAAAAGAAAAGTTTCAGTTGGATTAAGGCCTCATATTTATTACATTGATTGAGTACAGTATTTGTAAACAACCAATAAGTGACAGATAGTATAGTAAGTGCTGTTTAAGGAAATAAAAAACATATCTTATTATGTGATTTCATGATGCCTCTGGACACAGACCCTGAACAAAACAACATCGTAACTATGGAGAATGGCAACAGTGTTTACATCACATATACAGTACTTTCGGAAGGTATTCAGACCCCTTGACATTTTTCACATTTTGTTACATTACAGCCTTATTATAAAATGTATTAAATTCCCCAAAATGACAAGGCAAAAACAGGTTTTTAGACCTTTATGCTAATTTATTCCAAATAAAAAAACGTAAATATAACATTTACAGAAGTATTCAGACCATTTACTCAGTACTTTGTTGAAGCACCTTTGGCAGCGATTACAGCCTCGAGTCTTCTTGGGTATGACGCTACAAGCTTGGCACACCTGTATTTGGGGAGTTTCCCTCATTCTTCTCTGCAGATCCTCTCAAGCACTGTCAGGTTGGATGGGTAGCGTAGCTGCACAGCTATTTTCAGGTCTCTCCAGAGATATTTGATCGGGTTCAAGTCCGGCCCCTGTCTGGGCCACTCAAGAAAATTCAGAGACTTGTCCCAAAGCCACTCCTGCATTGTCTTGGCTGTGTGCATAGGGTCGTTGTCCTGTTGGAAGGTGAACCTTCACGCCAGTCCGAGGTCCTGAACGTTCTGGAGCAGGTTTTCATCGAGGATCTCTCTTTACTTTTCTCTGTTAATATTTGCCTCAACCCTGACTCGTCTCCCAGTCCCTGCCGCTGAAAAACATCCCCACAGTATGATGCTGCCACCACCATGCTTCACTTTAGGGATGGTGCCAGGTTTCCTCCAGACGTGGTGCTTGGCATTCACGCCAAAGAGTTCAATCTTGGTTTTATCAGACCAGAGAATCTTTTTCATGTGCCTTTTACGGAGGAGTGGCTTCCCTTTTCGCTTGTTCATAAAGGGGTGTTGTGTGTATATTAAGAAATGTTGTTTATTTAATTGACTTCTTTGGGATCAGTGTCCCTTCCATGGGACGGTTGAGCTAACGTAGGCTAATGCGATTAGCATGAGGATGTAAGTAACAAGAACATTTCCCAGGACATAGACATATCTGATATTGGCAGAAAGCTTAAATTCTTGTTAATCTAACTGCACTGTCCAATGTACAGTATCTATTACAGTGAAAGAATACCATGCTACTGTTTGAGGAGAGTGCACAATTTTGAAAATGAAAAGTTCTTAATAAACAAATTTGGCACATTTGGGCAGTCTTGATACAACATTTTAAACAGAAACTCAATGGTTCATTGGATCAGTCTAAAACTTTGCGCATACACTGCTGCCATCTAGTGGCCAAAATCTCAATTGCACCTGGGCAGGGATAATACATTATGGCCTTTCTCTTGAATTTCAAAGATTATGGTACAAAAAAATACAAAATAACAGTTGGTTTTTTCTTTGTATTATCTTTTACCAGATCCTTTGTGTTATATTCTCCTACATTCCTTTCACATTTCCACATACTTCAAAGTGTTCCCTTTCAAATGGTACCAAGAATATGCATATCATTGGTTCAGGGCCTGAGCTACAGGCAGTTAGATTTGGGTGTGTCATTTTAGGCGAAAATTGAAAAATAAGACTAATGTAACAAATGTGGAAAAAGTCAAGGGGTCTAAATACTTTCTGAAGGCACTGCCCATGATGCCATTGTTTCATACTTAACATGTTTTTGTTATATATCAAAGTATAAATATAATATAATAATATAGTCATGAAACAGCCCTCTGAGGCCAGGTAGTTTACTGTTTGCTTAGTTTTCTATCATCAATGGGTGCATTGTGCGGTGTGTTTCACTAATTGGACACGGCATAATTCCACAGAAAACATCCAGTCAGTGGAAAAATATTTAGGAAATTACTTTATGGCTGTTTAAAAATGAATTTCCTGCAATTTTACATAGTAATGATTAACTACTCGGTCAATTGATTTGATGATTAAATCTATGCAAAGACATATTATGAACTGACCGTTCAACTCTCTGTATTCTTTTATTCTGTAATAGGGTAACCATAAGTTCAAGCTAAACAAATCAAAGTTTATTTAGCGCTGTCCTTGTAGAACCGTGAAGGGCGCTCCAACAGTTTAAAACAACACTCATCAATATCTGTTGCCTACGTCTAATAGTCCTGCTCATCACTTATTATTATTATTAGGAATAGAAGAAGTTCACTTCTCACAATTGTGCTCCTTTAGTAAAGTTAGATCAAAGCTGAATCAATGCCTCGCAAGAGAAATGAACGTAATGATGAATGATTATTTTACATAACAGAATATAATCGCATAGTAGGCCTATACTGTTAGTGTTACACCCAAAACACCACCTTGTTTCTAATGACATTTTAGGATGATTAGCTGAAGCTGAATATTAAAACTAAAATTCTCATGCAACAAAACTCATAGCCACGAGGCAGGATATACCGTTGAAGTCGGAAGTTTACATACACCTCAGCCAAATACATTTAGACTCAGTTTTTCACAATTCCTGACATTTAATCATAGTAAAAATTCCCTGTCTTAGGTCAGTTAGGATCACCACTTTATTTTAAGAATGTGAAATGTCAGAATAATAGTAGAGAGAATTATTTATTTCAGCTTTTATTTCTTTCCTCACATTCCCAGTGGGTCAGAAGTTTACATACACTCAATTAGTATTTGGTAGCATTGCCTTCAAAATGTTTACCTTGGGTCAAACGTTTCAGGTAGCCTTCCACAAGCTTCCCACAATTACATTTTTTTTTTTACCTTTATTTTACTAGGCAAGTCAGTTAAGAACAAATTCTTATTTTCAATGATGGCCTAGGAACAGTGGGTTAACTGCCTGTTCAGAACAACCGATTTGTACCTTGTTAGCTCGGGGATTCGAAATTGCAACCTTTCGGTTACTAGTCCAAAGCTCTAACCACTAGGCTACCCTGCCGCCCCAACAATAAGTTGGGTGAATTTTGGCCCATTCCTTCTGACAGAGCTGGTGTAACTGAGTCAGGTTTCTAGGCCTCCTTGCTCACACACGCTTTTTCAGTTTTGCCCACACACATTTTCTATAGGATTGAGGTCAGGGATTTTTAATGGCCACTCCAATACCTTGACTTTGTTGTCCTTAAGCCATTTGCCACAACTTTGGAAGTATGCTTGAGGTCATTGTCCATTTGGAAGACCCATTTGAGACCGAACATTAACTTCCTGACTGATGTCGTGAGATGTTGCTTCAATATATCCACATAATATTCCTCCCTCATAATGCCATCTATTTTGTGAAGAGCACCAGTCCCTCCTGCAACAAAGCACCCACACAACATGATGCTGCCACCCCCGTGCTTCACGTTTGGGATGTGTTCTTCGGCTTGCAAGCCTCCCCCTTTTTCCTCCAAACATAACGATGGTCATTATGGCCAAACAGTTCTATCTTTGTTTCATCAGACCTGAGGACATTTCTCCAAAAAGTACAATCTTTGTCCCCATGTGCAGTTGCAAACCGTAGTCTGGCTTTTTTATGGCAGTTTTGGAGCAGTGGCTTCTTCCTTGCTGAGCGGCCTTTAAGGTTATGTCGATATATGACTCATTTTACTATGGATATAGATACTTTTGTACCTGCTTCCTCCAGCATCTTCACAAGGTCCTTTGCTGTTGTTCTGGGATTGATTTGCACTTTTCGCACCAAAGTACGTTAATCTCTAAGAGATAGACTGGAATTGTGATACAGTGAATTATAAGTGAAATAATCTGTTTGTTAACAATTGTTGGAAACGTTACTTGTGTCATGCAGAAAGTAGATGTCCTAACCAACTTGCCAAAACTATAGTTTGTTAACAAGAAGTTTGTGGAGTGGTTGAAAAACAAGTGTTAATGACTCTAACCTAAGTGTATGTAAACTTCCAACTTCAACTGTATGCTTCGATTGAAACAAAATACAAGAAAGGCTAATTGTTTGTTAACATCATCTGCTCAGATTCTTTCACAAACAGTCATTCAAGAAGATAAAAATGCATAGTCTATTTCCATTCAAATGATTGAGATCAATCAAATGATTGGCAGGCACATGCAGTTTCACCAGTAAAACATGAATAATTATCCTTCACAATTGACGTGATAATGGCCTGTTTTGAAATGAGGTTTTCCTAACTTGGTGTCTGAGGTTATAAAAAATATAAAATGTTCTTGAGACAATATGTGTGGGCATAGGCAGACGTTGCAATTGGAGGAAGCATCCTGTAGTTGCAATTGGAGCTACCATTCTGTAGTTTTTCATTCCAACCCTAATCTAGCACACCTGATTCTAATAATTAGCTGGTTTATAAGATGAATCGGGTTAGTTACAACTGGGGTTGGAGTGAAACTTTACAGGATGGTAACACTCCAGGGGTTTGAGAGTCCAGTAATGATAGGCTATTCAATAGGCTACATCTGCCAGTACAAACTTTGATTGAGTAAATTATGACATCATTTACATTTTTTTCCATTCCTCACCCCAAAAAAGAGCACTACACTACTGCAAGTAAGATCTATGGTAGGTCTGTGGTCGGTGGTGTCTTTATGCCGCATGTGTTCCCTGCTGGCTTCATCCATCTAAGCAGAAGCCAAAATGCAACCATCCTGTGCTCATTACGAACAGGGTAAATAAAGGACTTTGAATGACAGCACCATGGACAACTCCTTTCACCCGGAGACTTCGGGGGCTGTTTTGATCTGATTATTTTACTGAGCCATCATTGCAATCCAATGCATGTACGATTTATGCAATAAACTGAGATATATTGTGGCACTGTAAAAAACATTTTTTTGGGGGGGGGGGCACTACAGAAGGTCTGGTACAGGACTGGTAAAGGCCCAGTGCACTATAGTGAAACAAAAGATTTTGCCCGCACTATAGACACTATTTTGACCTGCTAATACAGGACTAGTAAAGGCCCAGTGCACTACATTTGTCAAAAAAAAACAAATATATATATATATATATCATTTTTTAAATTCAGATTTTTCAGGGGGTGCTGCAGCACCCTCTGCTCCTCTACTTCCCATCACTATGCCCTCTGTAGCACCTTGCGGTCAGATGATGATCAGTTGCCAAAAACAGGAGGGGACTGAGCATTCATCCTTGAGGGGCCCCTGTGTTGAGGTTCAGCGTGGCAGATGTGTTGTTGCCTACACTCACCACCTAGATGCAGTCAATACATTGTATCATGTTTGAAACAATGTACATTGTATCATGTTTATAATATTCCTGAAAGAAAGTGCATTCTAATTCCCACAAGAGTACATGAACAAATATTGTGAAATATACACATCAATCATTAAGACAAGCTATCAGGCATTACTTAGCAGGTGTATGCTGTTCAAATTGCAGAACAGTTGAATTATTTTAACTTAATCCAAAATACATAATCAAAGTTAACCTTGGCTCAGCACAATGCACAACCAGGCATGCAAATAATGAACTGAAATTCCACACCGAAAACCGGTCCTAAAAATACCCACAGATCAAATGTAACAACTTTGTATCCGGCATGAAAGCACACTTTTGGAATGACGTTTCCTCCTTGAGAGTGGCATAGTAATCTCTGCCCTTGATTGAGTACAGTAGACTGAGGGACCGAAACAATGCAGACACTGCTCAACGTGACTGAGTAACCAGGAGCAGTGGCCCTACAGAGGAGGTACTTTACCCCCCCCCCCCGAGAAGATATATAAACGGCTGAGCCTGTGAGTCCGTACACCTCTGCCCTCACTGCACCACCGCCCTCAGGCACCCGCCTGGCCCACACCACTGTGACCCGATCAAGTCTTCAGAGAGTGAGAAAGAAAGAGGACTACTCAAAGAACTTTGAGAACAAGTTTTTCTGCATTTGATTTCTTTATCGATCTACTTATTTGGTGAAATGGCATGCAGAACTTGCCTCTGGCTACTAGGGACAACATTTTTTACTTGCACAGTCCGCCTGGTTGTTGAGGGTACAGAGGTGGGAGCAACCCAGGGGTCGCACCCGGAGCCAGGGGTGGTGGGATCAAACCACAGCCAGGCTGGAGGGGGCCATGGGTCCAGCATCTCAGGGATACAAATCGTGACCTTTAAGTGGCACCATGTGGAAGCCCCCTATCTCATCGCCTTATGGATACTTGTGGCTGGGGTATCCAAGATGGGTATGTATACAGAGAGGGATGCGATCAGCTCCAATGGCCTATCTATCAGACATTGGTATCTAATTTCAATTCAGTCCTAATGAAAATTATGCTAAATTATTGTTTTAATTCAGTGTTTTAAACCTTTAGGAAGAGCAGTTAAGTTCTTCAACAGGAGACCCAGACTGTACTCAGGCTCCACTTTGGAAAGTTATTTCATAATTTAGAATATTGTTAGACACAAACTGCTATGTCAGAGAATATACTGTGGAGTTAGTATCAGACAAAAATATGCTGGCAGACAGATATGTGACTACATTTCCCAATTGAGTGTTATGTACCATTTACAATATTGACTTTTTGTACATTTGAAAAAAGTACAGACTCCGAGCATCAAAATTGTATATCATACACTGCAGTTGGCGAAATCTGGGAAAGTTATGCCTATTTGAAATGTGATTAACTTGTTATTCCAGAAAATCCACTTGAACGTTTCTCACTTGCTGGAGAGCTCTTTTTTGAGTATTCCCATTCAGCATCGTTCACACCCTTTTCAGCTTTAGCCCCAACCATCTCCCCCATTTGAGTCTTCACGTGAGGCCATGTGCTAAACCGAGTGATTAAGGTAGTGTAGAAAACAAGTGGTGAAAGTAGTAGCCTATAAAAAGGAAATTCTCTTGGTAAAAATACACTTTATCTAGTCCTTGGCCTATATCCAAACACTTTGTTCTTCATATTGTCTCTAGTAAACACAATGTATATCCAATCAAACCACCCCCCAGACTCATCTACCGTAGCTAAGTGGATGGGTCTCTATTGTCTAGACTTGTTCACATGTTCATGAAACACAATAGATGGCCATATCACCCCCAAACACATCTGGCTAAGTTTATGGGTCATGTTATCATCTGTGGACTCTTTTGTTGAGACATGTAGCAAGCTAAATAGCTAAACATATAAATGTACCATAATCCCAACCCATACAGTTTAGTAATACAAACAGATTGTCATACACTTAGCCAGCCACCATGCATGAAATGATACAGCATTAATCTGCAGGTAAAGCTAACCAATCATCTAGCTAACAGTAGGCTACTGTATAACTAGCGATGCAAGCAGATTTCTGACTAAATGAGATATGATTTATAATGTTAGCTGGCATTAGCTACCAAGCAACTAGTTAGCTAGGTTTAATGTTGACTAGCTAGCTAGCCAGCCAACTTACGTTCGCTAGCTAGCAAACAGTATTAAACAATGTTCAATATTCCCTTTATTTGTAGATGTAATCCAGTGAGAGTTGTTTTTTACAAGACCTTTTAACACCTTTTACACCTTTTACAAGATGTTTCTGCAAGACCTTCTGAGTTATCTTTTCGTCTCTCTCATTTGCAATCAAACTTCCACATTTTGTCCATCTCCTTCTCATACTCTGCTTCTACTGGACATTACACTGAGTTCAAAATTTGGTCCACTTCTTCTGTGACAACAACACTGTTGATGTGTCATCACAAAACTCTGCAATGTCTGGTGCAATGACAATGTTGTTATTTGTTGTCACCCAAGTCAAAGATTTCTTAATCATCTGATTCCTTTTCAGAGTCAGGGAAAGTCAGCCCATCACAACATTCTCCCACTGAGCTTTATCGATAGAGTCTGCTAAATTCAGGGCAGCAATGTTGTTGAGAGCTGTAGCAACACATTTGCAGTTGTCCATTGCTAATATCTTTAAAAAAAATCAGCGTAGACTACTGACAGTCGTGAAGAGAGCACGACTACCTATTTTCCCCCTCAGGAGACTGAAAAGATTTGGCATGGGTCCCCAGATCCTCAAAAGGTTACACTGCTGCACCATCGAGAGCGTCCTGACCGGTTGCATCACCTCCTGGTATGGCAACTGCTCGGGCATCCGACCGTAAGGTGCTACAGAAGGTAGTGTGTACGGCCCAGTACATCACTGGGGCCAAGCTCCCTGCCATCCAGGACCTATATACTAGGATATACTTAGTTTATTTAGTAAATATTTTCTTAACACTATTTCTTGAACTGCATTGTTGGATAAGGGCTTGTAAGTTAGCATTTCACGGTAAGGTCTACAACTGCACAAGTGACTAATAAAATTTGATTTGATCAGGGAAGCCTACGTTGCCTTCAGACTTTTTCCACATTTTGTTCCATTACAGCCTTATTCTAAAATAGATTAAATAAATAAAAATACTCAGCAATCTACACACAATACCCCATGAGACAAAGGAAAACAGGTTTTTAGAAATGTTTGCAAATGTATTAAAAATAAAAAACAGAAATACCTTATTTACATAAGTATTCAGATCCTTTGCTATGAGACTCAAAATTGAGCTCAGGTGCATCCTGTTTCCATTGATCATCCTTGAGATGTTTCTGCAACTTGATTGGAGTCCACCTGTGGTAAATTCAATATATTGGACATGATTTGGAAAGGCACAGAACTCTCTATATAAGGTCTGACAGTTGACAGTGCATGTCAGAGCAAAAACCAAGCCAAGAGGTCGAGGGAACTGTCGGTAGAGCTCCGAGACAGGATTGTGTCGAGGCACAGATCTGGGGAAGCGTACCAAAACATTTCTGCAGCATAGAAGGTCCCCAAAAATGCTGTGGCCTCGATCATTCTTAAATGGAAGAAGTTTGGAAACACAAAGACTCTTCCTAGAGGTGGCTGCCCGGCCAAACTTTGCAATCCCTTGGTCAGGGAAATGATCATCAAATCAAATCAAATCAAATTGATTTATATAGCCCTTCGTACATCAGCTGATATCTCAAAGTTCTGTACAGAAACCCAGCCTAAAACCCCAAACAGCATGCAATGCAGGTGTAGAAGCGCGAACCCGATGGTCACTCTGACAGAGCTCTAGAGTTCCTCTGTGGAGATGGGAGAACCTTCCAGAAGGACAACCATCTCTGCAGCACTCCACCAATCAGACCATTATGTTAGTGGCAAGAGGGAAGCCACTCTTCAGTAAAAGGCACATGACAGCCCACTTGGAGTTTGCCAAAAGGCACCTGCAGACTCACAGACTATGAGAAACAAGATTATCTGGTCTGATGAAACCAAGATTTCACTCTTTGTCCTGAATTCCAAGCATCATGTCTGGAGGAAACCTGGCACCATCCCTACGGTGAAGCATGGTGGTGGCAGCATCATGCTGTGGGGATGTTTTTCAGCGGCAGGGACCGGGAGACTAGTCAGGACCGGAAAAAAAATATGAATTCCCATGTTTTTCATTTTGCAGGAGAATATCAGGCTATCTGTCCGCCAATTGAAGCTCAACAGAAGTGGGGTGACGCAACAGGACAACGACCCAAAACACAGAAGTAAATCAACAACAGAATGGCTTCAACAGAAGAAAATATGCCTACTGGAGTGGCCCAGTCAGAGTTCTGACCTCAACCCGATTTAAAATGCTGCGGCATGACCTTGAGTGGTTCACCAGACATCCTAAGAATATTGCTGAACTGAAACAGTTTTGTAAAGATGAATGGTCCAAAACTCCTTCTGACCGTTGTGCAGGTCTGATCTGCAACTACAGAAAACGTTGAGTTTATTGCTGCCAAAAGAGGGTCAACCAGTTATTAAATCCAAGGGTTCACATATTTTCCCACCATACACTGTGAATGTTTACACAGTGTATTCAATAAATACATGAAAATGTATAATTGTTTGTGTGCTATTAGTTTAAGCAGACTGTATTTGTATATTTTTGTGACATAGATGTAATTCCAAAGGTAATTCCAAAGGGTTCACATACTTTTTCTTGCCACTGTATACTGTGTATGTATGTATGTAAGACCGTAGGACCTAGAGGGGAAGAATAGGATTTGAGGTCAATTTTAAACACCAGACTGATCAAAGGTAGCAGGCAATACCATCCCTCCAGTGAGAACAAAATCTGTCTTTTGTGTAGCATTTGTGCCATAAATAGGCCCAGCATAACGCTACTACTGTCTGGTAACTGTAGCTTTTGTCAGTGTTATCAAGGCAACACTCTGTTCTCCCGACCAAGTGCTTTTAGCGTTTTACTCAAGTTCATGGGATATATTAAGACATTCCATAGATAACTGTTCAGAAATGTTGACAATTTTTGAGTAGGTGTGAAATAAGTTTGAATATGGCATCTTCTTACATACAGTACTTTCTATTCTCAAGGCCAATCACTGTGCTTCAGACAGGAACAGTGCTTATGTCCAAAACAGTGGCAAAAAAAGTTGAACATTTAGAAGGAAAGAAAAAGCTGAGCAAACGAGGAACAAAAATGCATGTTTTATTCAGTTAAAAGTTTCTCCAAACAAGTGAAGAATAATTTACTCAAAGATACTTTCTAAGAGTTAGTCTGGAGTGGTCTCAATCCGTGTAACTAACCAATAACCATACATGTCACAAAGGGAAAATCCTTTGAACAACAGCTTATCTATTTGTTTACTTAACATTTAACTAATTTATCCCAGATCCGGAGTGTTGGGTATACATCACTTGAGTATAAGTAACACATAAAATGGATTATAACTCTCCCAACAGCTTTGCAACTTGCTAAATATTTTCTTTTCACAGCCAAGGTCCTCGAGGATAAATAAACAGAATAGTAAAGGAGAATCTAAACTTAATCTTTAATTGAGCTTCCAGCAGTCAAGAGCAACCTGTAGCCTGAAACACCTCAGCAGAATATACAACCCTGAGGTACCGGAAAGATACAACCCTCAGCACTGTGGGTGGATGACAAATCCAGATGTTGCTGTGCATTGTCAGTGAATATCTCCACATTAAGATAGAGAAGAGGTCATCTGAATAAGTAGAATCTGATAAAAAACATTTATGACTTATGAGAAATCCCTGCCTCATGTAACTTATCCAGAGTGTGAGTGAGTGATGAGCACATTTATAATGGTACGCTGCTAATGAATCATACTCCAGGGTTCAAAAGACTTTCTCAGTCATCCGAAATGGTTGATCATTTACAGACGTCATATCCTCACACATTTTAATCTCTTTGCTTTACCGTTTAGTTAGGGATTTGAGTTTCAGCACCTTCCTGTGTGTGAAGCCCAAGAAAGTTGTCAAGAAGGAACAGATGTCAATGTCTGACTCCCTAGTATCCTGTGGGCATCTTGATCCCGTTATTGCCCAAGGATCAACAAAGTGTAGGGAGGCCAGACCCCGTATTCATAAAGCGTCTCAGAGAATGAGTTCTGATCTAGGATCAGGTCCTCCCAGTTCATGTATGCATATTCAGTGGGATCTTAAAGGCAAAACTAAACTGAGCCTAAATCAGCACTCCTACTCTGAGATGTTTTATGAACACAACTCCAGGGATCAAGAACGTGTGAGGTTGACTGAACTCATTACCCAATTATGCTCAAATAGTGCCAGCGACTCGGCCCTGAAAAGTTGATGTTGACTTCAGAGGTTTGCCAGACAGTGAGCAGAGCACAAGCGCCATGAACTCTCTCTGAGGCATCATTGGAGTAATGAAGCAGAAATAATTGACTGGGTTGGTACCTGAGACAGTTTATGGTTTAGGTCTGTTTGACTTGGCTCGTCTGCACCTGAATCTATCAAAATTATCCCTGTAATCTTTTCTACTCGCTGACACTCTTTGGCTCTCATTTCCTCTACGTATCACAGACTTTGTCTCTTGTCTCTCTCTGTTCCCCAACAGTGGTCGAGCTGAACCACAACCTGACCAGTGTGATCCCGGAGAGCGCCCTCCTCATCATCATCGGTTGGATCCTGGGCGGCATCATCTACGGGGCAGACAAGATGCAGACCTTCACCCTGACACCCACCGTCTTCTTCTTCTACCTGCTGCCCCAAGTCATCCTGGATGCAGGCTACTTCATGCCCAACAAGCTGTTCTTCAGCAACATGGGCGCCATCCTGGTTTACGCTGTGATTGGCACCTGCTGGAACGCTGCCACTGTGGGTCTCGGCCTCTGGGGGTGCTGGTTGGGCGGGGCCATGGGTAAGGCAGCCAACATGTTTGTCCCAAATGGCACCCCATTCACTATACAGTGGTACACTTCTTTTGACCAGGGGGTCCTGGTAAAAAGTAGTGACTATACAGGAAATAGGCTGTCATTTGGAACTGGCCCGACCAAAGCTTGAACTGATGATTGAAACTGGCATTTGTGAGGTCCTCAATCAGCAAGTTAACGGGTAATGTAGTTTAAAGGTCTGAGATCATTATACCTTTCACTCTGGGCCTCTGCAGGTGATATTGACATTGGTCTCCTTCAGTTCCTGTTGTTTGGGAGTCTAATTGCTGCTGTGGACCCCGTGGCTGTAATTGCCGTGTTTGAGGAGGTCCATGTCAACGAGGTCCTGTTCATCATGGTGTTTGGGGAGTCCCTCCTCAACGATGGTGTCACAGTGGTTTGTCTCACATTTTCATCCTCATTCAGCATTATTAGGCCATGTCCCAAATGACACCCAAATGGTGTGTCTCTGGTCAGAAGAAGTTCAGTATGTAGACTAAGAATAGGCCGCTGAATTCATGTTTACACTATAGTTTTTCGCCCACAAAATGTACTCAACTTTTGAAATGTGTTGCTTTAGTGAACTTTATCATTGCAAAGATATATCCAATGATTGAAGTACAAAGTGAATACACAAACTGCAGTCCAAGGCAGGGCTCCTTGGCTGAACTGCATGCATCAGTCATGTGCTTCACTCTGAGAATGCTGTCCGTTTGTACATAACAACATAAATCACATACAAATAGACCAGGAATAATTCTGTTTGTCCAATGGATAGACTACACCATTTATTCCAGTGATTATAACACAATAAAGCAGGGACCCCATTATTCAAACTTTTTCAGCAGGGACCCCATTTTTTGGCCATACTTTCTGGGGATGCTCATTTTTTGGCCATACTTTCTGGGGATGCTCATTTTTTGGCCATAACTTCTGGGGATGCTCATTTTTTGGCCATAATTTCTGGGGATGCTCATTTTTTTCTGGTGACACAACCCCACCCAAAATCTAATTACACAACGTTACATTTAGTCAATTTATATTTTCAAATAACTTGAACTAATAACCTTCAATCCACTGCATTTTCAGCTTTCTAGGAGAACCAATACATACATTTACTCAATACAATTACATTTTTCAAATGATCTTTCTATATACCGTTTGTATATTGTCCCATATATATTATATATATAGTTTCCCCCCTCCAAAATAAAAAATAAAGTTGCAATTTTTTTTAAATTTAAATTCCCACCCCACTGCAATTCCACGACACAGACTTTAAACACCACTGCATTAAAGAACATACTGTTCTATTGATTTGGTTGCATTTGGTTCCCTAACCTCCCCACCTCCTCAGTGACCAGTCATCTTTATGTCCATGTTCCCTTAGGTGCTGTTCAATGTGTTTGATGCATTCGTGTCGCTGGGAGGGGCAGAAATCGATGCTGTAGAGATCATTAAAGGCATAAGTATGTAAGATCCACATACTTTTTGCATCCCAAATGACTGTTTCCCTATTAAGTGCACTATATAGGGAATAGGGTGCCATTTGGGATGCACATTTTCAGCGTTGGATTCTCAGGCCAAATGCCAAGCCATTAACAATCCTGTCGTGTAATCAATAATGACAACTTCTTGTGCCATCTTGAAGCAAACAGAAAGGGTAATGCAACAAGCAGTAGATTATGTAATCTGTTTAACTAAAATGTTATGTATTCATGAAATAATCAATATCTTTGTTCACTGTTTGCCTCTCCATATGTCCGTCTTTCTCTTCCTCTTTCTCACTCCTCTTTCGCACTCTCAATCTCTCCCTCTCTACCATGTGTAGTCTCGTTCTTCGTGGTGGCATTCGGAGGCTCCCTGGTTGGTATTATCTTTGCTCTGCTGATCTCGCTCCTGACCAGATGCACAAAGAACATCCAGATCATCGAGCCAGGCTTCATCTTCATCCTGGGCTACCTCTCCTACCTGACAGCTGAGATGCTCTCGCTATCCGCTATCCTGTCGTAAGTGCTTCTGAGTGTTATGTTGATTTATTAGGCCAACAATACCCTTTCCGTAAAGGGATGTTCTATTCAAAACACAACCTAACATGATTTTTCCACTTGGCTGTAATCGATTTGGATATGTATTTCAGTTACTTAGTACAGTGCATCCAGAAAGTATTCAGACCCCTTTACATTTTCCACCTTTTTTTAATGTTACAGCCTTGTTCTAAAATGGATTAAAACATTTACACCCTATAATGACAAAAGGAAAACAGGCTTGTAGAAATCTTTTGCACATCCATTAAGAATAAAAAACAGAAATACCTTATTTACATAAGTATTCAGACCCTTGAGCTCAAACTCGAAATTGAGCTCAGTTTCATCCTGTTTCCATTGATCATCCTTGAGATGTTTCTGGAACTTGATTTGGAGTCTACCTGTGGTAAATTCAACTGATTGGACATGCTTTGGAAAGGCACACACCTGTCTATATATGGTCCCCCAGTTGACAGTGCATGACAGCCCAAAAACCAAGCCATAGTGTCGAAGGAATTATCTGTAGAGCTCCGAGACAGGATTGTGTCGAGGCACAGATCTGGGGAAGGGTACCAAAACATTACTGCAGCATTGAAGGTACCCAAGAACACAGTGGCCTCCATCATTCTTAAATTGAAGAAGTTTCAAAGCATCAAGACTCTTCCTAGAGCTGGCCGCCCGGCCAAACTCAGCATTCGGGGGAGAAGGGCTTTGGTCAGGGAGGTGACAAAGAACCCGATGGTCACTCTGACAGAGCTCCAGAATTCCTCTGTGGGGATGGGAGAAACTTCCAGAAGGACAACCATCTCTGCAGCACTCCACCAATCATTCCTTTATGGTAGAGTGGCCAGACAGAAGCCACTCCTCCGTAAAAGGCAAATGACAGCCCGCTTGGAGTTGCCAAAAGGCACCTAAAGACTCTGACCATGAGAAACAAGATTCTCTGGTCTTATGAAACCTGGCCTGAATAACAAGAGGAAACCTGGCACCATCCCAAAGATGAAGCATGGTGGTGGCAGCATCATGCTATGGGGATGTTTTTCAGAGGCAGGGACTGGGTGACTAGTCAGAATCGAGGGAAAGATGAATGGAGCAAAGTACAGAGAGATGAAAACCTACTCCGGAGCGGGTTCATGATCTAACAGGACAACGGCCCTAAGCACCAAGCCAAGACAACACAGGAGTGGCATCAGGACTCTGAATGCCCTTGAGTGGCCCAGCGAGAGCCTGGACTTGAACTTGATCGAACATTTCTGGGAGAGACCTGAAAATAGCTGTGCAGCTACGCTCCCCATCCAACCTGACAGAGCTTTAGAGGATCTGCAGAGAAGAAGGGGAGAAACTCCCTAACTACAGGTGTGCCAAGCTTGTAGCGTCATACCCAAGAATACTCGAGGTTGAAATTGCTGTCAAAGGTGCTTCAGCAAAGTACTGAGTAAATGGTCTGAATACTTACGCTACCGTTCAAAAGTTTTAGAACACCTACTTATTCAAGGGTTTTTCTTTAATTTTACTATTTTCTACTTTGTAGAATAAGACATTAAAACTATGAAATTAACACATATGGAATCATGTAGTAACCAAAGTGTTAAACAAATCAAAATATATTTGAGATTCTTCAAAGAGCCACCATTTGCCTTGATGACAGCTTTGCACACTCTTGGCACTCTCTCAACCTGCTTCCCCTGGAATGCTTTTCCAACAGTCTTGAAGGAGTTCCCACATATGCTGAGCACTTGTTGGGTGCTTGTCCTTCACTCTGCGGTCCGACTCATCCCAAACCATCTCAATTTGGTTGAGGTCGCGGAATTGTGGAGTCCAGGACATCTGATGCATCTGAAGTTTTTACATTTTTTAAATACATTTGCAAACATTTCTAAAAACCTATTTTGGCTTTGTCATCATGGGATATTGTGTGTAGATTTATGATGGGGAAAAAAAACTATTTAATCCATTTTAGAATAAGGCTGTAATATAACAAAATGTGGAGAGTCAAGTAGTCTGAATTCACTGTATGTACAGTATGAGCCTTATAGAAGATTATGGTCCATAATCTTTGGACCCTCTACTCACCATGAAATACGATCCATTTGCCTGCTGTGCCATAGGATCGTGTTTTGTGGCATCTGCTGTCAGAAGTATATCAATGCCAACATGGATGAGAGGTCGGTCACCACAGTACGATACGTCATGAAGGTGTTAGCCAATGGCTCAGAAACCATCATCTTTGTCTTCCTCGGCATCTCGGCCATAGATCCAGCTGTATGGGTTTGGAACACAGGCTTCATCCTCCTCACACTCCTCTTCATCTTTGTGTTCAGGTTCATAGGTCAGTTTTGATCTTTAGTATGATTTTGTGAAATCACTGCTGACTCCATTTCACTCTTCATAGGATGAACAATATTGTAGTTTGGAAGCTTAGGGCTGATTATAAACTTGCAATCCCTGTGTATGTAGCTCAGTATTTTACTCAAAGATTCTCATTCAAGGCTTCACATTACCAGCACTAACACTCTGTGTGTCTATGTATGTTTGTGTGTTTATATCACAGGGGTCTTTCTCCTTACCTGGATATTGAACAAGTACCGACTGGTTCCCTTGGAGTTCATTGATCAGGTGGTGATGAGCTACGGTGGCCTGCGAGGGGCAGTTGCCTACGGCCTTGTGGCCATGCTGGATGAGAATAAATTCAAAGAGAAGAATTTGATGGTCAGCACCACCCTCATAGTGGTGTACTTCACTGTCATGCTGCAGGTAAAATGGCTAATTTAAATGTAAAACTTCAGTCCATTGCGATTTCATTAGTTTAAATGTTTTTCTTCCATAGTGTAATATGTCTTGACTTGAATAGACTGGCATATGTTAATTACCAGTTTACTATATATTCTTCTTCTTTGGTGCAGGGAATAACCATGAAACCACTGGTCACCTGGCTGAAAGTGAAGAGAGCAGCTGTGACAGAACTCACACTAGCTGAAAAAATACAGAATAGGGTAAATATTTGGTTAGAAGTCTTTGTTGTTCATCAACCTGAGAATCAGATAACTAACCATACATCTCTCTTATAAATCCACAAAGTAAAGTTTCACCTTTTGTTGTGTCAGATCTTCAGGGTCAGACCACAAAAGTCAAAACCCACCTCCAATATAGCTGAACCCTTATTTTACAAGGCATCAACCATTTAATCTAACAGTATTGAAATTGGTTGACCTAAATATATTCTTGACAAAATAAATCCATGACTCACCATTCATTTTTATTTGTTCAGACCTTTGACCACATGCTTGTCGCCATAGAGGACATTTCTGGACAAATAGGACATAACTACATGAGAGACAAGTATTTGGACACTAACATCACATTATCAACTTCAATAAGTTATTATCATAAGTACAGTTTGAATTAATATATCACATACCATACCTTGAAAGACAGAACGTTAGCACAGATTTTTAGAATTCTATCCTTTTCCTATCTTCTCGTATCCTTCTAAGGTGGCATAACTTTGAGGAGAGGTGGTTGTGCTGGTTCTTGATGAAGCCCTCTGCCAGGAAATCCCGTGACTACATATTCAACATCTTCCACCAGCTCAACCTGAAGGATGCCATGAGCTATGTAAAGGAGGTAAGAGCAACTCACAAGGTCAGGGAAAGCCATGACAACTTAATACTGTATTTACAAACGCAATATATCGACCACCAAGATCACTGATCTACAGTAACATTAACAAATAAAGAAATTGGATGGCATACCATGAAGTCTTCTTATGCTCCCACCATAGGGAGAACGCAGAGGCTCATTGGCGTTCGTTCGGAATGAGACCAAGGCCGATGTGGATTTCAATAAGAAGTTTCGTGCCAGTTTCTCTGAGATTATGCCTGACATCATGGCAGATAATATGGGACCGGATCATGTTCCACTCTCCTCTATCTTGTAAGCAACATTTCCTGACTTTAGGGTTCTGGTCATGCAATAAATAGGGACTAGAGTGTCATTTGGGATGCTGTCTAAAACACATGCATCATTAACTTGGGTTGGCGGACATATAAACGTAAACCCCTTTTTCATTCTATGGCAACTATAAATGCATACCATCACAGGGAACTGTTTCATTGGAAGATGCAGGATGTCTAGCATAAACATGACTTATTTATGAGAAACATTACATCAAGGAAGCAGAGAAGGGAAATGTCCCTTAAACATAATCCAAGGGATTTACCATCAGTTTTCTAAATGTTCTTTGACAGAGAGGAACACACATTCACAAAAATGTTATTAAATAACATCAGGATCACTATAGGTCTTATTTGAATAGTTGTAGATGTCTTTATCTTCTCCAACAGTTGATCTATTATTTTCCAAGTTTCCTTTATATTATTGAAGAATTCTTGGAATTTGTTAGTAAAATATATTTTGGGGGGCATCCGAAGTAGGTGAGTAGATTTGTTCTTATACTTTTTATAATTTGCAGAATTCAGGGGAGAGGGATTTGTGATTTGTCATCTTTATCTGGATCCCAATTAGCTGATGCCATGATGACATATAATCTTTCTTTCTAATAGTTTTAAGTAACTACTATTATTATACCACCAAATATGATGATTCAAAATAGAAACAAAAGCATACAGTAGCAAAAGCATGGTTAGTAGACACTAACTTTTTGTAGAGTAAGATCCTTCTCCTTGCTCCTCAATGTACTGTAACACTTGAAATACTGTAGGTCTGGTACGTTTTCAGTGTCTGCCCTCCAGTGGCCAGCTAAACAACAACAGTGTACATTTATATTTCTTCCCTTCTAGACAGGACATTGTGCCCTCTGTCTGCCTAGACATGCATGAGCAGGACCTGACAATGAGGGAGTCAGAGGACTTTAATGCACACCATCTACTGCAGCAGCACTTGTACAGAGGCAGGAAACAGGTATTAAAGCACTCAAAAATCTCAGGGGCGGTTTCCCGGACATCGATTAAGCCGTGTCCTGGACTTAAAAACAAACTCAAAGGAGAATCTCAGGATTAGGATTAGTTTGTGTGCTAACAGGCCAGTTGTAATCCTTTTACCTTTTCTTTTTGTTGATACTGTACTCAAAGGGAAATCCCAATCTTTGGGAGTAAATGTATGGGGATTCTGTCTCCTAAAGCATCTCCTGCATCTTGTCAATCCACAATCAGCCATACACAGATTAAGATGGTCAGTTACCCTGTTCTCTTCCTCTCATTCCCTCAACAGCACAGACACAGGTACAGTCGGAGCCACCTCGAAACCAACAGGGATGAGAATGAGGTGCAAGAGATCTTCCAGAGAACAATGAGAAGCCGTCTAGAGTCATTCAAGTCAGCCAAAATGGGTGTCGCCCCTGCCAAGAAGATCCAAACCAAGCATCAAAAGAAAGATAAACCACAAAAGGTCAGGGGTGAAGGCACTTTTTCCCCCTTCCTCCATGTCCGACCTCATAGCCATCCTCTTATAGGCAATGTAATGTGTATGTTGTGTAATTTCATGTTATGTCATTTTTAGATGCCAAATGGAAACTCCTCGGATAAAAGTAAAAACCATCCTTATGGGGATAAAGGTACTTGCTCTTTGCTTTTCACTTCTCTTTTGCATTATATGAAATGGTTAAGGGGGGAAAGATGATTACTGATTACATTTGCTTTCTGCCATTTGGGCTTAGATACCTCTACATTAACCTAACGTAACAGGCGTAAAAGAAATGGCTCAAACTAGATCCCCCACATTTTGGTCTTGATGAGAATAAAACCTTTTAGGGGAAGGTTCTCTTCTGCACTGTTCATCCAATCCAGTAAATGTGGAGGAGTTAAGATGGAGTGTCACCTTGTTAACATCCAAAAACAGAAGTCGCGTCTAGGTCTGTGACAGTCATGAATGTTTTTCAGACGGTTATTTTCATACAAAAGACTGCTGCTGATACCCGCCTTTGGAACATCTACATTTAAAAAAGGCAAATAAATCTATGTAATGTACACCACCACAATGAATCCATTATTTATTTTAGGTCAGTCTAAAGAAACATTATGATATGATGAAAATGTATGGAAACCATGTGTTTGATACCATTCCACTGATACCGGTCCAGCCATTACCACAAGCCCGTCCTCCCCAATTAAGGGGCCACCAACCTCCTGTGGTATGCATAATAATACAGTCCCACTCAAAGGCGATTAGTAGAATTTGTTTAATTTTGGAGAATAGGCTAGACTAATTATTTACCAAAGACATCGTTAATCCGTTTTTAATTTTAAAAATTCTGCCCTGTGTAATATGCGGTAGGCTATGTATTGTATAACGGCCCAATAATTATTTAAACAAAATAATTTGGGCTGGGCTCATTTTGGCCTATGCGTATGGATAAGCTCTAATATGCGGATGCGTGTTTTGAATTAATCATCACCTTAGACAGCGCTATCGACTTCGTTGTTAGGCTTTGAAACAACATCCACAGCCACCATTTTTCCACTCAGTTTCAACCTGTTGTTGAACTTATTTCTTCAAATTGATCAATCACAGTGAGGTGAGTGTTTTAAAAGCACAATACTATTTTGATAAGTGTTTGATGTGATTTTCAATTGCATTTGCATTGATGTCAGGGTGGTTAGATCACGTGGTAAACTCATTCCATGGAGAGTCGAGTGTCTGCAGGTTTTCACATCTCCCTTGGACTTGATGAATTAAGGTCACTGATTAGTAAGGAACTTCCTTCACCTGGTTATCTAGGTCTTAATTGAAAGGAAAAAACAAAAACCCACAGACACAAGGCTCTCTATGGAATGAGTTTGACACCCATGGGTTATATGGACATTAGAGTCCTGCGTGCCAGGCCGTTAGCGACCTGATGGTCGTTAGAGAGTTGGGTACTACTAGGCATGTCCAGAGTGCATAAGAGATTACCCCTATTCAACAGTCAAGTGTAATTTTACTGCAGTCATGACTCATTACCGCCGGTGTGGTGGTAATACTGTCACTGCAACAACCCTAGTCTCATCACAGGCTCTCGCTTCCATTTCCCCTGAAAACCAGAACATACGGTTGTTGACAAGCCCGCAGAGGCTACCCCTGCATAAATGAACATCATTTCATTGTTTTCTGATTGGCTGTTTTGCTCTGCCTCCAGATTTTGAGTTTTCTGAAGGAGACTGTGGCTCTGGTGGCGAGGCTGCTGGCGATTTATTCCCCATGAGGGCCTATAGAGTAGAAGGTAAGAGTCTTCTTCACATCAACTCAAGACTAATGAAACCAACCAATTTAAACATGCCAAAGCCACACTAAAACCATTTAGTTACTAACACTAATCTCACCTCAGAGACCTTTCAGTCAGTTAAATCAATTCCATTAATTCTATCCCTTCTGGTGTAGCTGGAATAGTGAACCCAGCCTTCATGGCAGAGATGGACCCCATGGACAACATGCAACAGATCCCACATGTAGCACTTCTTCCACAAACTTTGAACTCCTTTGACACCTAACCCTGGGTCCTGGTCGTGACCCCAGTTGCCAAAGAATCAAACATTGCACCTGCTCTTTGACAAAACATTTACTAGGGCATGTTTTCTTTGCTGTGCAGTTGTTTAATCATAGTTCTGTATCCCCAGACAAAACATTTCAGGTCCAGTAACCCTTGTGCTCTCCAAAAAAGGCTTTCAGTCTTGACTGAGCTCTTCCCTCTTCTTAGTGTATGTTTGGTTGTAGGTTAGGTTTTTTAAAGTAAAGGGAACTGTGCTGTATGTAACTCCATCGTAACACATGCAGATCATCATGAGTCCAACACCAAATAAGAATGTTGGACATTTGACCTTGCCATCCAAATCCATGGTAAATTCTGACCCGGTTTACCTGACAAAACCAATCCCTCAAACAATCCAGGATTTGCCTGGCTTGCTCACATCCCATGTAGGCTGACAGCAAAAGAAAGTTCAGTCACACTTTATTTGGATAATCCCATATAGATAATCTACGGCTGGTCATATTATTTACATTTGAGTCATTTAGCAGACGCTCTTATCCAGAGCAAGTTACAGAGTTACAGTGCATTCATCTTCAAAACGCTAGGAGGGGCAAGCACATATCACAGGCATAGCAAGTACATTTTTACTCAGTAAAGTAGGGTGGGTGTCAGAAGGGGGGAAGGAGAAAAGTATCTAAGTGCCATCCGCATAGCAATGATAGGAGAGACCATGTGAGGATATGAAGGAGCTCCTCCTGACCGGCTTAGCTGTCCACAACCCTGTTCTGTAAACTTACAATGATTCACTCAGCCACGGAGCAGGAGGGGCTGGAAGGAAAGGGGACAGTGCGAGTCATAAGATGCGGAAAGGGAGGAGGGTAGGACCGACGAGGCAGAATCAGGAGACAGAAGGATTTAGCAGAAGGGAGAGATGGTAGAATAGAAGAAGAGAGAGTAGTGGGAGAGAGAAAGAGCGAAGACCATGACCATTTGGGTAGGGGCTGAATGGCTAGGTTTGGAGAAGAGTGAGACAGAAAAGGAAACAAAGAAGTGATCAGATACCTGGAGGGGGGGGGGGGGGTTTGTAGTGAGATTAGTAGAAAAATGAGGTCAAGCATATTGCCTGCCTTGTGAGTGAGAGGGGACTGGGAAAGGCTGATAGAACATTTCCACTTAGGAGAAACGAGTAGCCCTGTGCCACCACCGCGACGACCAGATGCTCTCAGACTTTGAGAGAAAACATAGTCAGATGAAGAGAGAGCAGCTGGAGTAGCAGTGTTCTCTGGGGTGATCCATGTCTCCGTCAGGGCCGAAAAGTCAACGGACTGAAGTGTACCATAAGCGGAAATAAACTTGCCGTTCTTGACTGCAGATCGGCAGTTCCAAAAGCTGCCAGAGACCAGGAATTGCACATGGATTGCGCGCGCAAGGTACACTAAATTAGAATGGTTGCAACCAAGGGGTGGGGAGAGTCTTTGAAGCCTACAGGGAGAGGAGTGGACAGGTATAGAAAACACACCGTTTCCAAAGCTACAAAAGAGCAAAATGAGATCATCTGAAAATAACTAGGTAAGATACTGAAGTGAGAGTGTGGTGTGGGAGCCTTCCTATATTTCCTTCCTCTAATAACTATGTAGAACAACAAGGCAGAACAGTCTTAGTTTTGAGACAAGACCACCACTGACACGACCCCAGCTTACAGCTGCCACTGAGAAAACAGAGGAGATTGAACAAACTATACTGTATGTTGATAAGCAACTGCTTGCTAAGGTTACAGTTAGGGTTAGGTTTGGAATAACCGTTAGGGTAAGGGTTAAGGTAAAGATTTGGGTTAGGATAAGGTTAGAGCTAGGGTTAATGGATAGTTGAAATGTTGTTGATAGTTATTGAACATCTACTTGGGACAATCCAAATAAAGTGTTACCAAAAGTGTAACGACACACCATACTTAAGTTCATAGAATGAGACCAAACAAGCAAGTTTATTCAGACTGTCATTTTTGTGACCACCTTATGTCCTCACCCTTTAATGTGATCAAATTATGTCGATTTTTTTGATGATAAAGAATATAAAGCACTTTATATGACAGTAATTTATTGAGAGGATGACATAATCTAATGCAATTTTAACAATTGAAATGCTGTCAATCACTTTGTGTTTTTTTCCATTTGTTTGAGAGATTTGTAGCCATTTTTGAGGTCAAGATGTGGTTGGTGTTGAGAGATTGAATTTTACAGATGTAAATGTCACTTGTATAGTAAAGAAATAACCTATTTATTCACCAATAAAGTTTATTGGTTACCTGTATCGTGTATCAGTCTGTTCAGCTTTGCATTAGTCTAATCTAAGCAGACTATTGTTTCATGGGAGACATATCATTCAATAATTAACTTACAATGGTGTCACTCATCATAGCCAGGAGTTGTACCACAATGACTAGCTTGGTACTCTGTTACGGTAAACGTGTGAAAACTGTAAATCTATAGATTGTCAGTCGCAGTGGTAAATCAGGAAATCTTTTAGATTTACCAGTGAGACAGAGAATTCAGACATTTACCGGGGAATCTATAGATTTTCCATTTTTATACCTTTACTATAACATCCCCATTGAGAGATGCCCTAACAATAGCCTCTAGAATAAACCTGTTACACTCGCACCTCCCTCAAACTTACAGGTTAGCTGCAGTGAATAAACAATGATTTGAAATCTTATATTTGGCAATACACATCATGAATTAGTTCCTATGAATAAACAGATCTAAAATGTACAAGGGTCCAAGGAATGCGCAACAAAATACAGCAGCAGTTAATTACTGTCATTTTGAACTTGAGGATCAGAACAAAAAAGTGACAGAGATGAACAGATGGTACTGAAACTGGCACAGATGTTGACCAACTTTCTAAGGGAAATCAGGCTCAGCAGAATGTCATTGGTATAATACAGTAATGGTAACATGGGCCCTGGTCAAAAGTAGTAAACTATAAAGGGAATAGGTGTCACGCCCTGGCCATAGAGAAGCTTTTATTCTCTATTTTGGGTAGGCCAGGGTGTGACTAGGGTGGGCATTCTAGTTTCTTTATTTCTATGTTTTCTGTTTCTATATTTTGGCCAGGTATGGTTCTCAATCAGGGACAGCTGTCTATCGTTGTCGCTGATTGGGAATCATACTTAGGCAGCCTTTTATCCTTTGTATTTTGTGGGTAATTGACTTTGTTAGTGGCACTATAGCCCTAGTAAGCTTTACGGTTGTTTCTTTGTTTCTTGTTTTGTTGGCGACATTTACATAAATAAAGGAAAATGTACTCCCACCACTCTGCACCTTGGTCCGGTCATTTCCACAACGACGTCCGTGACAATAGGGTGCAATTTGGGATGCAGCCATTGGTCTACATAGAGGACCAGTCAGTCAATCCGCCTGGATAACATTTCAAGCCGCAATGTACAACTTACATCACTGTTAAAATCCTAAAACACACTGACTAGATTCACATTCATTCATTTTCAACAAACCCTATTTCCATCATTTGCATTAGTGCTCATAGGGATAGAAAAGGGAAAGATATTTTGAGGATCCATAGGCAGGAATCCACAGCGGTCCACCCATTAAGAAGAACAATAATAATAATATACACTACCGTTCAAACGTATGGGGTCACTTAGAAATGTCCTTATTTTTGAAAGAAAAGCACATTTTTCATCCATTAAAATAACATTGAATTGATCAGAAATACAGTGTAGACATTGCTAAATGTTGGAATTTACTATTGTGGCTGGAAACGGTTGATTTTTAATGGAATATCTAAATAGGCGTACAGAGGCCCATTATCAGCAACCATCACTCCTGTGTTCCAATGGCACGTTGTGTTAGCTAATCCAAGTTTATAATTTTAAAAGGCTAATGGATCATTAGAAAACCCTTTTGAAATTATGTTAGCACAGCTGTAAACTGTTGTCCTGATTAAAGAAGCAATAAAACTGGCCTTCTTTAGACTATTTGAGGATCTGGAGCATCAGCATTTGTGGTTTCAATTACAGGCTCAAAATGGCCAGAAACAAAGACCTTTCTTCTGAAACTCATCAGTCTATTCTTGTTCTGAGAAATGAAGGCTATTCCATGTGAGAAATTACCAAGAAACTGAAGATCCTGTACAACGCTGTGTACTACTCCCTTCACAGAACAGCGTAAACTGGCCCTAACCAGAATTGAAAGAGGAGTGGGAGGCCCGGTGCACAACTGAGCAAGGGGACAAGTACATTAGAGTGTCTAGTTTGAGAAACAGACGCCTCACAAGTCCTCAACTGGCAGCTTCATTAAATAGTATCCGCAAAAAAAACAATGTTTTAAAACATTTTATTTTTTAAATGGAATATCTACATAGCAAAACACCAGTCTCAACGTCAACAGTGAAGAGGCGACTCCGGGATGCTGGCCTTCTAGGCAGAGTTGCAAAGAAAAAGCCATATCTCAGACTGGCCAATAAAAAGAAAAGATGAAGATGGGCAAACACTGGATAGAGGAACTCTGCCTAGAAGACCAGCATCCCGATTTGCCTCTTCACTGTTGACGTTTGGACTGGTGTTTTGCTATGTAGATATTCAATTTAAAAAATAAAATGTAAATAAAATTTCCAGCTACAATAGTAGTACATTTACAACATTACCAATGTCTACACTCTATGTCTGATAATTTTGATGTTATTTTAAAATGGACACACAAAAAATGAATTTCTTACAAAAACAAGGACATTTTTAAGTGACCCCAAACTTTTGAACAATAGTGTATGTGTCTAGTTCTTCTCTCGGGTGACATTTCTAATGGTGGCCCTAGTGAATATATCTGTCTTGAGTCAATCATGTACTAAGTGTGTGTGTCTTACATTCTGTTTGGAGACATTCCTCTTTTTGCACAAAGACAGATTTGATTCACCATCAACCCTGTACTTGAATCTCCTGGAATTGCGTTTAGTATTACAATGATGGTGGTGTTGGTGGTGATGATGATTACAATGATGAAGAAAACCATTTTTTTCTTCTCTAAACCTTGGCACAAACAGAAGGGTAGTATTACATGACAGCTACTCTCCTCTGAAGCTATGGTACATCATAGTATCTTAATGTGTGAAGATGTTTTACTTGATAGTCTGTAAAGAGAATTAATCTTACATATGTCTTTCATTTTAGATTCGATGATATGTATTATTTTTGATTCTGAATGGATATGTTGTTATTAATATATAATTATTATTTAACTTGAAATGAAATACCCTATGAACATGTATGTATTACAGAGTATGTTTGTAATATAACATGTGGGTGGCAGGTGTGCTTTCCTGTAAGTCGCTCTGGATAAGAGTGTCTGCTAAAATGTCAAAATGTGAGATGAGATCGTGACCCTTTAGGTCAGAGTTCAGTCTGTAGCGTCATTCCAAACCAGTACATCCCCTCTGACCCTGTGATGTCACTGGTATTTATTCACAATATGTACCGTATAGCAATTTTTGTCAGTTGATATTTATTATCCTTATACTGTGGGATCTGTCTGTGAATGGGAGGTGAATTGCATTTGGCAGGCTTTTGTTCCAGCCTAGCACTAAACACACCCGATTCAACATATCAACCTCTCATCAAGGCTTTAATAAGCTGTATCAGGTGTACTAATGCTGATATGTAACTTACTAAGCATGCACACCCTATGGCTCTCCAGGACCAGGATTGACCACCCCTGGCTTGGGGAGTGTGTGGGGGTCTGGGTTAAACCAAGTATGGCTCTCTGTTTTTAAGGTTTATGACTGCTTGCATGTATTACATTCCTCTGACCCAGATGCTATTGTAGCAGTTGGTGCACTTTGACTATATTAAGTTAAGAGACACCCGACTGCAAGTCAAAATGTCATCACAGTAAAAGGGAACGGCAATGGTAGTCTATTTGTCTCCCTTCCTGCTCTCTTCCTCTGACTCTCCCTCTATCTGTGAGGATGGGATACTGATCCAAGCACTATGAAACTGACATGTCTGTGGGAACTGAAAGACTGAAAGATTGTAATACAGTTTGACTGAAGCAATACATTTGGCTACTTTGGGTGTTAAGTGACTTTGGTAGACTTTGGGGGCCTTGAAAAGCACTTATAATAAAAAGTATTATGCGTTTGTTTCTGATGACACTGGAGAGCTTTGTGCATTAGAGCTAATAATGTACCATGCCAGGTAGGCGAGTGCATTTCACTGCTCCCCGCGTCACCACAAATCTCTGTTTTAACTAGTCATAAATGTTTATATACAACATATTTATACAGTAGAGATCATGTTTAAGCCAGAAATTCAAACACAGTCTAATTTTAGTCAGTGGTAATATTTGACATTCAGGTCATTTAGCATACACTCTTATCAAAAGCAACTTACAGGAGCAATTAAGGTTAAGTGCCTTGCTCCAGGGCACATTTAAAAATGATTCACATTATCAGCATCGAACCAGCGACCTTTAGGTTACTGGCCCGATGCTCTCACCACTAGGCTACCTGCAACCCAACTTTTTCAAATTTGAACTTTTTCAATAATTAATCATAATTATTGATAATTCATTCCATGATGACTGAAAACACAACCGTGGTTGGAAAGCAACCATTGTAAACAAAGCGACATGGCAGGCTGCTTAGCTCTTGCGTTTGCTTTCTTTGGATTTATGGCTACATCTCATTATTGTAATCCTTATTGGAATATTCGATGCGGGTTGTTGCGGTAAACTGAGTGTATTAATTGGAGAGAGTTTCTATGCACTTTAGCCTCATTCTATGCATGCACATAGCCATATCCAGACAACTCCGATATGAAGTGTTTTTTCTCAAAGTTGCCGGATATCACATGACCTACTTATGTCTGTGCACTCGTAACAACTTAAGCATTAGGAAACTTCTATTTGATTAAATAAACCTCACCTTGCAAATAAGCTATTCATTTAGTTGTTTACTAAGTTAGGCACTCTTATTGACCTTCATACAAAAAGTAATTGCTTGGTAGGCGAAACAACGAAAAACACTTGCTGGATGGCGACTGCGTTTCCGCTGAGTTGGGCCTCCCTCTTCCGGTGCAATCGGGTGCACCCTCTGACACAATCTAATATCGTCTCTATGGCAGGAACTGATCAATGGACTGACCAATGGCAGGCACTAATGGGCGTTTCCTGATATCAAGGAACGCCCATATGAAGAAACTCCGAGAATTACGCCATATTTCAAAAATACCAAAACATATCAACAATGAAAGGGAAAGGCGATTAACGAAACAGAATAATAATAACGTTTAAAGAGTCATGTCCCAGTTGAGGCATGGATTTTCATTCCACTGTATGGATGTACTAGCTAGCTAACGTTATATTTCTGAAGTATTATTTGACTTGTATCGAGGTCGAGGAAGGGTTTGCCTGATTGATGCTTATCTAGCTAGCTAACCAGCTAGCCAACTCGCTTATTTGCTTCGACAGAGATTGTTGTTAAAACATATGGCTCATTGCGTGGAATGGGCATATTATTCCAAGCTGACAAGTTAACTCTCTGTCTTGTTAGTAAACCTCATGTGGATGTTCATATTCCTAGCTAAATTGGCTGGCTAGCTAGAGAGTCTGTTCACTAACGTTAGCGCTCGCTAGCAAGAGACCGCTATCATGAGTTGGTTCAGATTTACCCAGCTGTCAAGCTTTGCCAAACAATCTTTGACAACAGCTCAGAAATCCATCGACCGAGTTCTTGACATTAAAGTGATAATGCCTTATGGCGGTAGGTGAAGTAACGTTAGCTAATGTTATAGTATAACTGTGTACTGCTGTCATTGGTTGTTTTGTGATTTAATACACAACCATTTGCGTCTGAGCATTATTCCTGAATTGATGTGATTACCAATGAAAGTGAAACACTAGCTAGTCTTCGTGATAAGGAAACTATGATGAGCCGGTGTCTAATTTACCCAATAAAATAAATATAAAATATGCTTTGGTGTCTGACTGCTATATGCCCTTATCTTCTGGCCATTTACCAACAAGGGCTACAACCTTTTTTCCCGTTAGATCTACCAGGGAAGACGCCATTGAGCGGTGGATGGGGGTTGACACAATGGGAATCTCCTCCAGAGGATTGTGTAACAACTCTCCCTCTGTCATCAGAGGCCATCACGACCGCTGTCACCCGCGCGGTTGTGGATGAAACAGAAAACTTCTTCAATGCTTTTCTGCCCCCAGGAGAACTGCAGAGTGTCATGAATATCCAGATTGTATCTGTGCCACCCACAGGTGGCTACAGGAGAAGGATGATGAGAACAGGGAGACTATGGTTAAGGACGATGTGGACCCTCACAAGCCAGGGATGAAGGAGACCAACAGACTTGAAGAACAGGAAGCTGATGAGAACCTGACAGAGTCCAAAAGTCAATGGTCTTCCTCAGAAATCATCCTCGTTCAGACACCAGACCCTCCAGTCTTGGCTCAGGGTGATGCTCATAATGACACTGACAGTCCACTAATCAGTGAGAGTTGGGTAGAATCAACTGTAGATGATACAACTGCTGTTCCTGAGGATGCACAAACAGAACAACCATTTACTCCCTCAGACACCCAACCTGATGATGATGTTGTTGACACTTCTGAACCCTCTAGCAACACTGAACTGGAGTCCCCCTTCGACTCTTTCCTTACCACACCCCCTAAGGAAATCCTATTGGAGCCCAAAGACCCCAAAGTGGAGGACAAGCAGAGTGAAGCACCCTCCCTGAAATCAGAGGACAGACAGCAACACCCCCTCCACTCCTGTCAGCACATTCTCCTCAGGCACCTCCACCACTAGTGACATAGAGGTTTTGGACCATGAAAGTGTGCAGAGTGAGAGCTCGGCCAGTTCCAGGCAAGAGACTGCAGAGGCCAAGGCAGGCCTCCACCTGATGCAGGGCTCTTTCCAGCTGCTCTCAGCATCTGCATGTGGAGACTTCTCCTGCCTGGAGGACTACGCCAAGTTGACCGAGAGCTGCGGCTCCTCTTCCGATGCCTTTGAGCGCATCGACTCGTTCAGCATGCAGTCTTTGGACAGCCGCAGTGTCAGTGAAGTCAACTCTGACGATGAGATCCCAGGGAACCGGACGCTGGCGTCTGTCACCGCAGGACCCATGCCCTCACCTCCTGTCATAGTTGCCACCCCCACACAGGTACGGAAGGAGGAGAAACAGGAAGAGGAAGAATAGGAGGTGCTAACAGAAGCAATGAAGGATCAGTCTCTGGATAAGAATGAGATGGAGGAGAGTGGTCGCAGTGCCACGCCTGTTAATGGCGAGAATCCTGAGGACGTGGAGGAACAGCAGCCCCCCACCAATTACACAGGAGAAAAGAGTGTCAACTTGTCCGATTCTAGGGCTTCAAAAGGTAATACAGCGGTCCACAACATGACCTTTGCAACTTGAAACACCACTTTTTAAAAACTGTGTGTTGTGTCAATGTGCATGGGTTTGTGTGACTTTAAATACTTACTCATAGAGAGCAGAATCATGGCACTGTTGGGCAGTCATGTTCATATATCAAAGTACAGTGCATTCGGAAAGTATTCAGACCCCTTTCCTTTTTCTACATGTTACGTTACAGCCCTGGTCCAAATTTGATTAAATAAAATAAAAAGAGCTGGCTGCCAGGCCAAACTGAACAATCGGGGGAGAAAGACCTTGGTCAGGGAGGTGACAAAGAACCCAATGATCACTCAGACAGAGCTCCAGAATTCCTCTGTGGAGATGAGAGAACCTTCCAGAAGGACAACCATCTCTGCACCACTCCACCAATCAGGCCTTTATGGTAGAGTGGCCAGACGGAAGCCACTCCTCAGTAAAAGTCACATGACAGCCTGCTTGGAGTTTTCCTAAAGGACTCTCAGACCATGAAGCAAGATTATCTAGTCTGATGAAACCAATATTTAACTCTGGCCTGAATGCCAAGCGTCACGTCTGGAGAAAACCTGTCACCATGGATCAGGATCAAGGGAATGATTAATGAAGCAAAATAAAGAGAGATCCTTGATGAAAACCTGCTCCAGAGAGCTCAGGACCTTCCAACAGGACAAAGACCCTATGCACACAGCCAAGACAACGCAAGAGTGGCTTGGGGACAAGACTCTCTGAGTGGCCCTGCCAGAGCCCAGACTTGAACCCGATCTAACATCTTGAGAGACCTGAAAATAGCTGTGTAGCGACGCTCCCCATCCAACCTGACAGTGCTTGAGAGGATCTGCATAGAAGAATAGGAGAAACCACCAAATACAGGTGTGCCAAGAGGACCCAAGAAGACTCAAGGCTGTAATCACTGCCAAAGGTGCTTCAACAACATACTGAGTAAAGGGTCTGAACACTTATGTAAATGAAATATTTCATATTTTTTTGTTTATACATAAAAATAACATGTTTTTGCTTTGCCATTATGGGGTGTTGTGTGTAGTAGATTGCTGAGAAATCCATTTTAGAATAAGGCTGGAAAATAACAACGTGGGAAAAGTCAAGGGGTCTGAATACTTTCCCAATGCACTGTAAATGGTCCCTGTGGGGTTGTTCCACTTCAAAGCACAAGAAAGAATTTTGGTAACCATCTCAGATTGTTCATTAATTGTTCCTGTTGGAAACGGATTGGATTGGCATTCCTGCAAAACAATTTTGTTGAAATATAATTTGATAAATTTGGACCAAACGTATTTTTTCTAAAAATGAGTTAGACACAAGGAATCTGACATTCATGGACCCCCCCCCCCCACGCTAATCCTACCCCAACAATGAGTACAAAGTATCAGTTCTCTACATTTGACATAATCGACAAGTAGTATGGAGCTGTGGCTCGGAGTATTGTTTCTTCATCCTATGTAATGTATTCTCGGAATTTGAGGATGTTTTATTTTTCCCTTGTTCAGATAAATTAGTCATTGAAGTTAGGTTTATGTCCCATCCTGCGTCCTGATATGACCAGGTTCTGACCAGTAGATGGTGCTGTTCCAGGTGATGTTAAATGGATAGGCCTAGTTCACCCCAATTACAAAATTACATTTGTTTCCATACCCTGTAAGCAGTTTATGGACAAGGTATGACAGCAATCCATGCTTTGGGTTTGTTGTCATCAATAAGAACAATCATTGAGTTACACAATACATTTTTACGGATGTAAATTATAATATACTATAGGTACTATTGCCTTGCATTGGATTTATGGTACAAATGCTAGAAAGTTAGTACTTGAAACAGTAGACAACAAAACCAAAGAATGGATTGCTTTCGTACCTTGTCCATTTAACTGCTTACAGGGTAAGGAAACCAATATGTGATTTTGTAATTTGGGTGAACAAGGCCTATCCCTTTCACATAATCTGGAACAGCACCATCTAGTGGTCAGAACCATATAATATCAGGATGTAGGATGGGCGATAAACCTAACAACTTCAAAGACTAATTTATCTGAACAGGGGGAAAAAACATCACCATATTCAATGAGAATACACTACATTTGATGAAGAAACAATACTCAGCCATGGCTCCATACTACTTGTCAGACATAGAAAACTTATAGTCTATACTCATTGTTGAGGTGGGATTGGTGTGAGGGATCAGTGGGTGTCTTTGGACCTTTTCTTTGGATTCACCATGGCTTACACATTGTTAGGAAAAAGTTTGGTCCAAATGAAATGTATTTATTGAATATTATTATATGAATCCTTATCCTTTCAATTAAAGTGGACAATTAGCTTAATTTCTCAGAGATAAAATGATATTTCAACAAAATAATGTTGCAGGAATGCTAATCTTAGCTGTTTCTAACTACAGACACAGAACAATCTGAGATGGGTGTCATGGCTTGCTGAAATGACATGGATTGACCCTGTTGACACGAAGCATTCCCCAAACCATCATGCATTAAGCAATGTGCTCCTCTATTTGAAAAACATTCTTGGTGGAAACTGAAAATGAAGTTGTCCTTTGAAAGCGAGTCTAGAAACAAGGTACACTATCATTTTTATTCATTCACTGAGTGAATTCCCTTTGATGTTCCTATGTGGACTTTTTTGTAGGTAATTGATGAGATGTCAAACTGCCTTGAGAAGAGGGAGTTACAGCTGCTGACAATCAGCGAAGACAAGGCAAGGCTAGAGGAAGAGTGTGACAACCTTAAACAGTGTGTATCAACATCTTGACATTGGGTAAAATCCAGGTTTGAAAATGCCATGTAAGAGCAGAAAGGAGCATTCTCTAAACGAACCAATGGAAATATACTGAACAAAAATATAAACACAACATTTAAAGAAAGTGTTGGTCCCATGTTTCCTGAGCTGAAATTAAAGATCACAGAAATTCTCCATAAGCACAAATAGCTTTTTGCTCAAAATTTGTGCACAAATCTGTTTACATCCCTGTTGGTGAGCATTTATTCTTTGTCATGATAATCCATCCACCTGACAGGTGTGGCATATCAAGAAGCTGATTAAACAGCATGATCATTACACAGGTGCACCCTGTGTATGGACAATAAAAGGCCACTCTAAATTTTGCCACACAACATAATGCCACAGATGTCTCAAGTTTTGAGGGAGTGTGCAATTGGCATGCTGACTGCAGGAATGTCCACCAGATTTGTTGCCAGATAATTTAATGTTAATTTCTCTACCATAAGCCGCCTCCAATGTTGTTTTGGAGAATTTATCAGTACGTTCAACCGGCCTCACAACCGCAGACCATGTGTAACCATGCCAGCCGAGGACATCCACATCCAGCTTCTTCACCTGTGGGATCATCTGAGACCAGCCACCCGAACAGCTGATGAAACTGTGGGTTTGCACAAACAAAGAATTTCAGCACAAGTTGTCAGAAAGGATCTCAGGAAAGCTCATCTGCGTGCTTGTCGTCTTGGCCTGACTAGTTCGGCGTCGTAACCGACTTCCGTGGGCAAATGCTCACATACTTCTCCAACATGGCCACTGGCATGTTGGAGAAGTATGCTCTTCACGGATGTTTTCCGGTTTCAACTGTACTGGACAGATTGCGTGTATGGCGTTGTGTGAGCAAGCAGTTTGCTGATGTCAACGTTGTGAACAGCGTGCTGCATGGTGGCGGACAACGAACACAATTGCATTTTAGTTATGGCAATTTGAATGCACCGCGTGATGAGATCCTGAGGCTCATTGTCGTGCCATTCATCCGCCGCCATCACCTCATGTTTGCATGGCCTGCATACTCACCAGACATGTCACCCATTGAGCATGTTTGGGATGCTCTGGATCGACGTGTACGACAGCGTGTTCCAGATCCCGCCAACATCCAACAACTTTGCACAGCCATTGAAGAAGAGTGGAACAACAGCAACAGTCTGATCAACTCTTTTCGAAGGAGATGTGTTCCATGGCCCTGCATGAGACAAGTAGTTGACAGACCAAATACTGTTTTTCAGATCCATGCCCCTACTTTTTTTTAAAGATATCTGTGACCAACAGATGCATATCTGTATTCCCAGTCATGTGAAACCTTTAGATTAGAGCCTAGTTATTTTATTTCCATTGACTGATATCCTTATATGAACTGTAACTCGTCAAATCTTTGAAATAGTTGCATTTTGTGTTTATATTTTTGTTCAGTTGCATGGTCTATATTAGAATAGCCTAAAGAAACAAATAAGTTTGTCGGCGAGTATATGTCCTCTTGGTTTTGTCAATGGGAGGGTATGTATGGTGTTTGGATAAGGATGGTCCTTTATGAGACTGAGGAGTCTCTGTGTGTGTCACAGTGAGGTGATTGGTCTTACGGAGGAGAGTTCCAGTGTTCAGTCTCTGAAGGAAGAGTTCACACAGAGCATCGCAGACACCGAGAGGAAAGCCCAGCTAGCATGCAAGGAGAGAGACATTGCCAAGAAGGTAAAACAAGCTAAGAACTAACACACTGCCTAAGAACTCATTTAAGATCATTGTCATATATCTAACTGAACATTAGTGACAATGATAGTCACAATGCAAAAAATGCCTGATCTTTTTACTGTTATGTTTACTCCATAGGAGATTAAGGGGATGAGGGAAGAGCTGTCCACCAGACTATGGAGATCCTCAGAGAGAAGGAGAAGCAGATCCACGGACTGATTGAGGAGGGTGAGAAGCTGTCCAAGCAGCAGCTGCAACACTCCAACATCATCAAGAAGCTGCGTGTGAAGGAGAGTGAGACTAAAATCACCAAACAGAACAAGATGCTTAAATAGCAGGAGGAGGAGCTCGAACACCTACAGCAGGTCAGGGGAAATATATTAAAAAATGTTGAATTTTATAGAAAAGTCGCAATACTTTATGGTCATCAGAAGTGTGTCCTGATCCTGAATGCCCATTAGTGTCTAACTATGCCTGGCCGTGTGTGTGTGTCTCCAGCTTTTTGATGGGAAGGAGGAGGTGGAGAAGCAGCACAGGGACAACATTAACAAGCTGAACATAGTGGTGGAGCGCCAGGAGAAGGACATGACCAATCTCCAGAATGACTCAGAGGAACACCAGGAAAACAATAAGAGCCCGCAGGCTGCCCTCGACAACTCCTACAAGTAAGAATACATACTTCACACAAATAATAATAACTCTACTTTTCCAACTCCTACTTCAGATGTGCTTGTCATTTAGAAATCCCACAAAGACACAACATTCTGATGGGTAAAGATGGTCACAGAAGCACCAACTCATATTTCCAAGCCATGTAGTGACATGGTGGGGTGTATGTGATCTCATGGAACTGGCAGGGCTGCACAAAGCCAAGGCCAGCCATGCCAGCGAGGCCCAGGAAGCTGTTTTGAGCAGGGAAACCCAGGTCAAGGAGGAGCTGGCTCTGACCCTGGTGGAGGCCCACATGCAGCAGGATGCTTTGGTCAACCAAGTGGCTGATCTGCAGCAGGCTCTGCAGAGGGCTGAACAGCAGCTGGCCAGGAAAGAAGACTACCTGAGTGTGGAGATCAGTAACCTTCAGCAGGTAGGAGACACTCACACAGTCCTGTTTTCCTCATTACTTCTTTGGAGTTCACTGTAAGGCGCAGCCATGCTTGTGTGTTAGGGGTCAAAGGTTACACACTGATGTGTTTACCGGTGGTCTTTAGAGACTGCAGGGGGTGGAGACCAGGACCCAGGAGCTGAGTCAGAGTGTTACCTCAGCAACACAGCCCTTGCTCAGACAGATTGAAAACCTGCAGGCCTCGCTGGATTACTCCTATTTTTAAATGAAGGGTTAATTCCTTTATCCTCCCACCCTTTAACTCATCAGCGGAGGCACAGGCCCAGCTGACTGTTGCTGTGGAAAAGGAGTGCGCAGCAACTGAGGAGCTTCTGGCCATTAAGGTCCAGCTGGTCTCACTGGAGTCCCAGAATTCCCTGCTTTGCCAGGAGAAAGGGCGTCGCCACTGTCAGCTGGACACAGAAAAGACCAGGCTAGAGAAACTGGAGGATGACAGCAGCAGGTATTGGAGGGCTTTTAACACAGGCTCGGTGAGACACAGTAGTAAGTTGCCTTCACTTAGTGCTTTCAGAAAGTATTCCCACCCCATGACTTTTTCCACGTTTTGTTGTGTTATTGCCTGAATTTAAAATGGATAAAAAAAATACTAAAAAATCACTTGCCTGCAGACAATACCCTATAATGTAAAATAGGAATTATGTTATGGGAATTGTTTTACACTTAATTGAAAAGCTGAAATGCCTTGAGTCAGTAAGTATTCTACCCCTTAGGAAAGCCAGGAGTAAAAATCTTCTTAACAAGTCACAAAATAAGGCGCATTGACTCACAGTGTTCAATAATAGCGTTTAACATGATTTTCGAATGACTACCACATCTCTGTACCCCACACATACAATTATATGTAAGTTCACTCAGTTGAGCAGTGAATTTAAAACACAGATTCAACCACAAAGACCAGGGAGGTTTTCCAATGCTTCGCAAAGAAGGGCACCTTTTGGTATATAGGTCAAAATACAAAAAGCAGACATTGAAAATCCCTTTGAGTATGGTGAAGTTCTTAATTAAACTGTGGTTGGGTGTATCAATACACCCAGTCACTGCAAAGATACAGGCGTCCTTCCTAACTCAGTTACCGGAGAGGAAGGAAACCGTTCGGGGATTTCACTATGAGGCCAATGGTGACTTTAAAACAGTTGCAGTGGTCTAAAGTACTTAAGTAAAAATACTTGAAAGTATACTTTAGTAGTTTCTTGGGGTATCTGTACTTTACCATTTATATTTTTTACTGCATTCCTGAATAAAATATACTTTCTACTGCATACATTTTCCCTGACACCCAGAAGTACTTGTTACATTTTGAATGCAGGAAAATGGTCAAATTCGAACATCCCTGTTCATCCCTACTGCCTCTTATCTGGCGGACTCACTTAACACAAATGCTTCATTTGTAAATGATGTCTGAGTGTTGGAGCCATTTCCATTTCCATTTCAGGAAGCCATTTCCTGAAATAAACACATGCAAATACACAAACTACAACACATAATCTGAGGAACGTAACAGTGGACCTAATGGCTATTCATTACAAAGCTTTGGAGCCTTTCCATTAACGTGCCATTTCCTGTCATCCTTATGGTGTAGGGAGCATGTGGAGCTGGAGAATCTGAGGGGAGAGCACACTCGAGCACAGGAGGAGGCCAAGAAGGACAAGGCATGTTTCTTCCCCTGCCCAATTTATCCTGCAGTAACGTAACAACACTTCTCACACATCCTCAGAGCCTGGTTTCTTCCTAGGTTTCCTTCCTTTCTAGGGAGTTTTTCCTAGCCACCGTGCTTCTACATCTGCCTTGCTTGCTGTTTGGGGTTTAAAACTGGGTTTCTGTATACCACTTTGTGACATCTGCTGATGTAAAAAGGGATTCATAAATACAGTTGATTTAACCTCCTCTGTTCCTCCCACCAGCTACTCCTGACCAATCAGCTGGAGATGGAAAAAATGAAGGTGGAGCAAGAAAGGAAAAAACGCTACCTAGCACAAGAGACCCTCAAGGGAAAGGTAGATATCTATCGATTTCTGTTTTATATCAATGACCAACCTTGTGTGTCTGTTCTTAAATCAGTCTGTGTGGAGGGAAAATAACATGCTGTTTCTGTCATTAGGAGTGGAAGTCATTGGTTCAGTTTGTGGGTGAGCCCCCAGCCTCATCTACCCCCTCCCAGTCCCGTTTCAGCTCCATCAGTGCAGTGGACCACACAGGCCTGCACTCCTCTTCCTCCCAGGTACTCGCCACAGGCACACAATTGACCCTTTCACACCCAGCCAACCTCCATTTGTTTGCCCAGTATTAGGGAAGGTTACCTCAGTAAAAGGAATAGGGAACTTATGGCAAAGGGACAAATCTGAGCTAGTTTGCATATTTGGCTCACTTGAGGTTGGATGGTTAACAAGAGAGACCTGTTTTGTATTTCATCAGGAGGACTCTCTGGATCAGTCGTTGGGGACGATGACCACGTCCATGTCTTTGAGTGGGACCAACTTGTATGAGGCGGCTCGGCTCAGTGGAGGCACCAGCATCATAGAGATCCTGCAGTCCCAGCTGAAACTCAGAGGGAGAGAGCGCAGCTACAGGTACCAACTGCCTTCCTGACACTGCTTCTACTTTGCTTTGAGGACTACCACTGCAAGAGTGTCCTACATGGATTTCTTCAAATGTCTTCTAGTTTTCGATGAAGTGTCTGATTTTCAAATGTACTTTCTGAAGGTTGCTGAAAAACTGCTTGCCAGGATCTTTCTTACCTCTTTCTTTCCTCTTTCATTCTTTCCCTCTTTCGCTCTCTTGCCTGCCCCCTTAGCTGGAGATCTCTAGTCTAGAGAGGACTCGCTCTTCCATGGTGGAGGAGACGGTCAGATTGACCAATCAGAATGAGGAGATGGAGGACAGTGTGAGGGAGATCTCCACACTGAAAGTGCAACTTCAGGTGAGGAGAGGATTCATTCATAGAAGTACCACTAAGACAGTTTAATCATATTAGGGTAAATCGCTGTTGTGATTATTTAGCTTAAATACAAGATGTTAGTTGTGAACTAATATCTCGTAAGATGAGTTGCTGGACAGAGCTTTATAAGCAGCTAGTCACAGATAAGGAAAAGTCCACTAGAGTTAGCCCTCTTGAGACTATAGATCTAGTGTTATCCTCTGAGCCCGCGTTGTGTGACTGACTGTGTTGTAGGAGCTGGAGCTGAGACGCTACACCATCCTCCAGATGTATGGAGAGAAGGCTGAGGAGGCAGAGGAGCTGAGACTCGACCTGGAGGACGTCAAGAACATGTACAAAACCCAACTACATCCTACATCTCCACCTTGTGACTAATAGTACACTGCGTGCCGGTGTAATGTTTCCGGTGTTATGGCGACCTGGAGATTCTACATTTTAGTTTGCAGAAGGTAAGCGCCAGGTTTAATACATGTGTAGTTTAGTCTTCTGATCGACCACATAAACTTTATTTTATTCACGAGAAGTTGTTTTTGGAAGTTTGCAGGTTCTATCACTTTTCACTCGGGAATGCATTTAGCTGTGTACCAGCCATAGCGGTGCCACCAAAACGTTCCAAATTGATGACATCAGTGTAGCGGGGCCGGGATGATTTATCGAGCAAAGTGAAACTACTAATCCAGACGTTTTATTAGGGGCATTTGTAATGGTCATGTAATAATATTGCTGCAACTTTCGTAAGGAGCTCTGGAGCAGTGATAGAACCCCGTAAACTACAGATAATTATATATTGGTGAACAACTTGTGAAAATCGGATAATATGTCAGTCACTGTGCGTGTATGGTTCAGAGCGTGTGTTCCATTGTAGCAATGAATATAACGATTGTGTTGTGGAAGCAACAATTTATTCATTTGATACAGTAGCCGGCCTGTGACACTCCCTGAGAAAAGTCTAGACGGCTTTAATTAAGGGAGCAACACTTTACACCATAAACATGCCATAATTATGTGATTCGACATTTAGCCTATTGGTGTTATTATTAAAGACTCTGAATGTACATATTCAAACAACTTCAGCATATTTTTGAAGCCTCGTGGTGTTTCCCCACGGGCTCAAAAGCATCAGATTGAGACGAAAAAATTGTCAAACAACATAGCAGCCAAGTGGCCTAAAACGGTGGTGAAACGGACAGCACCCTCCAAGGTGCTAATTAATTCAAAGCATTTTACACGTCACTTCAGTATGCCCACATACTTGAGTATAGCTGCGGTGTTTACACAGGTCTACATTTCTTATGGCCTACTTGTCTAGACATCAATGTCCAGCAACATTTTTAGAGGACACTGCAGAACACACTGCAGAACACCCAAAATGTTTTTATCTGAGTATGCCCCACAACTGTACCCAGCTGTGGGGCTTACAAGACCCGAATTCCATATCATTTTCAAGACATCAAGGTAGCAGTAGAACAAATATCACAATATTGGAATAGAACTTCAAATAAAATAAATCAATGTAGGCTACAGCAGAACATGCATGAGAATACATAGGCCTCCTACCTATGTGATAATACGAAGCACATACTCGGATAAAAACACGTTTTAACCTCCCACAATGACTCTCCCCATCTCAAGTCCATTTAACTCCTGAGAGTCAACGCGCCTTGGTTCAGGCATGTTCAAAAACCAAAAAAAAATCTGAGGGCTCACTAGCTGACCACCAATACCTGTGTCAAGATCAGTTACTTACCCCACTGGCCCTCCCCATAACCTCTATCAACAAATAATAGAGCAGGTCTGGAGTCAGTGTGTCAGTATAGAATGATTACACGGAAGGATCACCACGCTTTTACATGATGGTCTTTCTGGAGGGCAGGAGAAATAACAAGGAGACAACTTGATTTAATACTGATCGCTTTTATTCGAATGTCTAAAGTGTGAACAGTGGAATAATTAATTAATCATGCCGCGAGAGGTACCAGATCTGGGCAAATAGGTGCCGGAACAAACCAAGTCAAATCTGATAGGTGCAGGATCCTGTTCCTGGTCACTGGTCATACCCGTCCCGCACTTGATTTTTTTGTTGTTGTCAATTTCCCCTATCCCAGCCATGATTGCTTGAACAATGGTAGGAAAAATGTCACTAATATTTCCTGCAACAGGACTTCTACTATATAAAGTTCAGATCCGCCTCAATGCAGATTCCCACACTATTGTCTATACCCACAAACTTGTAAACGGTGGTATCCATTTCTTACCCAAGATTACAGTGTGTCTGCCTCTCTCGCTCTCACTGCACAGAGTTTGTGCTGTGCTGTGAGGTAAACCAAGGTGACTCTCACATGTGTTTGTGTGGGACTGACTATGCTGCAGCTGGTAGCACTGGTCATGGTCTGTATTTATGCTGTGGTAGCTGCTGAAGAAGCTGAGAACACCAACCACAAACCACCACTCCACTACAGCAGCCTTGCACTGCCACGGCACCACATCTCCTACTTCCCCCGCAATAACAAGAGAGTGGCCAGGCTCTGTGGAGAGGACCCGCTCTGCCCTTTTAAATTAAGAACTGTACTGTCATAGTTTTTTAAATAATACAGGGTGAGCTACTGTGTTATTATTCATTGGACTCGCCTGCCTGTCAGACCTGCTCTCCCCCTATGAACCTCCACACACCTTATGTTCAAGCCACTCCAAACTACTCCATGGGGGACTGTGCCTTTTCCTCCCATGCACCACACCAATGGAACTCTTCCTGATAATCTCTTTTTTTTTTAAAGCTAATCTCCATTGGCGGAACCTACCATTATGTCCTTACCTCAAAGACTTTGATTGTTGCTTTCCTGATATGGTTAGATATACAGTATTTGGTTTTTTAAACTATTTTTATGTTTATTTGATTTTATGCACTTTGAGATTATTCTTGTATAATGAAGAGCAAATTTGCAAATGTAATTGATTATTATTATTGTCAGTAATAGGGCCCTATGACTACCATGTTTGTTATCATCATACACATGGTGGAGGGGGATTAGCTCATTTTAAGTCTCTTGTCTAAGCAGCCAAAGTCTTGTGAACAGAAAGCAAGTTTAGAGCTCAAGCCTAAAACAATTGAAAGCTTACAGTGTTTGACAGTGACCACGTACTGATGTTTTGTGTATAATGGTGGTACAAGTAGGCTGTTTTTAGTGGGGTCTTTTAAGTTCCATCCAAGTGTTTAGCACGTCTTTTAGTTTATGCCTCCCCCTTCCCCACCCTTTAATGTTTTATAACAGGATGCTCTGCTGGATGTGTCGGCCTGCTGGGGCTATGAGAAGAACTGTGCCCCAGAGAACTGCTTTGGCTATCCTGTCTGCACCAGGGTTGACTCCGGATGGTACAATTACAATCCCACTCTCTCCATTCACTAACAATGGAGAGAGTGCGGCAGCGTAGCCTAGTGGTTAGAGCGGTGGTTGTTCAAACCCCTGAGCTGACAAGGTACAAATCTGTTGTTCTGCCCCTGAACATGCAGTTAACCCACTGTTCCTAGGCCGTCATTGAAAATAAGAATTTGTTCTTACTGACTTGCCTAGTTAAATAAAGGTAAAATAAAAAATAAAAAAATAATATTGTTTCATTTTATTAATTAGCATATTGTGTCAAGCTCTTGTAATACATGTGGATGTGCATAATTTATTTCTGCCACTGGTTTGACCTAACAGAGCTCTTCGTCCTCCCTAGGGCCAGCTCATTGGAGGCAGCAAAGCTGTTCTGGAAACAGGCAGAGCGCCTCAGTGAGATGAAGACTCTCTGCAAGGCCACCAATCCTGTAAACCCTTCCTCCTCTAGTGCAGCTGCACACAGGACTCAGGAATCCACACTGATAAACAGAAAATACGTTTGCTAAACGCTCACATTTTATTTCTAGGGAGACTCGTCTCTGAAATGCACCCGCCACACTCGCTTCTGCAGGGCAACCAATCTGTACTTGGACCTGCGGAACCCTCGCAGGGGTCATGAGAGGTCAGTGTACCCTTGGGGACACGTCTTATCTAGAGTCCCATCTGGAATCCTAGTAGTTACGTTTTTATTTCTTACATTTGCTTGTCTCTTCATCGTCATTGACCTGAAAGGCAGGATAGGTGAAAGCAGTATGACTGACCCTCCTCTTGGCCTAATGAAAGAAATGATGATAAAATGAAAGTGTAGGACTCACCTGTGTTTTCTCTGCAGGTATAAGGAGGACTTTCTCCAGGAGGGGGAGATTGGGGGGCTTTGCAGTCTGAACCACGAGCGCTGGCCGCAGAAGGAGAGCACAAGAGCCCTCTGCAGTCCTGGTGAGACAAAACATAGATTCCTTATGACCCTCTCTGAACTGTGAGATTCATATCAAGTTTTCTTCTTACTAAGAACATTTCTCTCTGTAACAAAAGTAAAAAGGTTCAATTTGATTGATTGATGGTCATGTCTGTGACTATGAATAACACAGGGATGATAACTCTGAAAAACGCTCGTTTTCCCCTCCCAAGGTATGGTGAACTACAGACATACACAGAGCTGGACTTGAAACCCACAGATGAAGAGCACTATGACATCATCTTTGAGAAACCTACTGTATTCATGAAGCTTGATGCAGGTGGGCACAGTCTTCATGCCTTTTTAGTACAATATCAAATAACACATTCTGTTTGCGTATATATAAATACAATTAATATAACATTTATTTATTATTCTTTTTAACCTTTATTTAACTAAGAACAAATTCTTATTTTCAATGACAGCCTAGGAACAGGGGCCTTGTTCAGGGGCAGAAAGACAGATTTCTACCTTGTCAGCTCGGGGATTTGATCTTGCAACCTTTCGGTTACAAGGCCAACACTCTAACCGCTAGGCTACCTGCCGCCCAACATGCTTGGAACCCTGGCAATGGCTGCCTGGTATACACTGCACAGAGTTTGATATTTTGAAATGTTCTATCATCTGATGCTGGGTTGCCATGGTAATGTAGACTGTTCATTCAAATGATGCTAACTGATGTGGCTCGTGAAATGGAATGTATTTTTTGCCATGTCAGTTGAGTTGACTCAACAAACCACAGCATAGATTGAAGGGTAAACTTCCGGCCTTTAGTTTCTGGCATGGTCCAGGTTGAAGATTGAGAAGGTTAAGACAATATAATAATTCCATGCAGAAGCGTTCGGAAATAAACAAATTCATTGGACCAGCACCGGAGTCGAAAATGACTGGAAGTGAATGTTAGCAGTACAGAAAGTTTGCCATGAAAGTGGAAAATACACACAATCGCAGTGAATTTCAGCTAACTAGTCTGCAAACACATAGCCTAACTGTTTTAATGTCATTCTATTTAAATGTCTTTCAGATGATCTATAGCCACTTTATTACCGCATGTCATGTTTTCAATACTAATCCTGTAGTATTAGCAATGGCACTGGTCCAATGAATGTGCTTATTTTCTAACGTTAATGCATACAATTATTACGTTGTCATAACCTGTATTTTTTCATTTTAGGAATGGGTACACTCAAAATGGCTGCCAGTCCAGCTATTATGTCATTAATGACAAGAATGTGGGATGGGCTATCTATGCATTCTATTTCTAAGGTAAGTGACACAGGAAAGCCGAGGTCACACAAAGAAATCTGGACACAATTGATGTTGTTGCAACAATGTTGCATCTGGGTTGCTCCTTGTGTCACCCCCCAAACAATAGCCTGCGACTTAGTTGCATTGCATCACAAGAGATATAATCATCCTATTTCACGCAGCTGACTCTATACAATGTCCAATCATTGAGCAGAAAAAAGTTGACATGACGTGCTGTTCGGAACTTCGTCCGAGTTGTGGTGTCAACACAGCTGTCAGTGCTGCTGCAAACTGCGACAGAAGAGACATGCCAAATGGGAAATGCATAAACAATTCTAAATATCATGGCTAGCCATGTATATGGTCTGCCAGTCAATAAACATTTTAAAACGTAAACCCAGACCTTTCTCTGTCCAGTTTCAACTGAAATTGTCCAACATGAACTGCACTATCTGTCGCTATCTTGGTTAGCTATCTAGCTATCCTGTTAAAACTTGTTTGGAAAATAGGCAACATTTTGCTAGCTAGGTCAATTGTACAGCCGGCATCTTGTCTATGTCGATGCTGTTACAATTACCAAACGTTTGAATAAACAAATAATAACAGCCTTAACAGCGGTACTGACTGAGATGTGATGGATCAACCTGAATGTGTGTTTTTGGCAGGGGTTAACATGTACCATCATTTCTGTGACTTTGTCAACCTGTACATCTCCCAGCACATCAACAACTCCTTCAGCAGAGACATAAAAATCCTCATGTGGGACACAGTAAGTACAATATTCTGCAGCCCAACTCCATTTCACTGATCTGAGACGACTGAATAAGTGCAAGAAATATGGTGATGGCTTAGCTGGGCCCTAAAATAGGCTAATTAGAGATTCCACCATGTTGCTGTCACCTCGCAAGCTGAATGTTTTGTCCAAAGGTGTTTGTACAAACAGAAGCAAGAGAATGGTTGTTTACCAGAGTGTTGTGTATCGATGTGCTGTGTTTCACATTTGACCACTTGCTTGTGGAGGAGATTAAGGTGAAGCAGTGGGTGTAAAACAGAATGATTTATGGGAAACCTTATCCTGTCTATTGTTCCCCCCTCTGTCTGTGGAGGCAAAAGGATAAGGATAGAGGGAGGGAGAGAGAGAAAATGACAGCAAGATGGAAAGGAATGGCCTTTCATCTGACAATCGTGAGCGAAGTCAGTTCGGTTTCAGTTCGATAATAAAGCAAGGTCGGTTCGGTTTCAGTTTGATAATAAAGCAAGGTCAGTTCGGTTTCAGTTTGATAATAAAGCAATGTCAGTTCGGTTTCAGTTTGATAATAAAGCAAGGTCGGTTCGGTTTCAGTTTGATAATAAAGCAAGGTCGGTTCGGTTTCAGTTTGATAATAAAGCAAGGTCTGTTCGGTTTCAGTTTGATAATAAAGCAAGGTCTGTTCGGTTTCAGTTTGATAATAAAGCAAGGTCTGTTCGGTTTCAGTTTGATAATAAAGCAAGGTCTGTTCGGTTTCAGTTCGATAATATAGCAAGGTCGGTTCGGTTTCAGTTCGATAATAAAGCAAGGTCGGTTCGGTTTCAGTTCGATAATATAGCAAGGTCGGTTCGGTTTCAGTTTGATAATAAAGCAAGGTCGGTTCGGTTTCAGTTCGATAATAAAGCAAGGTCGGTTCGGTTTCAGTTTGATAATAAAGCAAGGTCGGTGCGGTTTCAGTTTGATAATAAAGCAAGGTCTGTTCGGTTTCAGTTCGATAATAAAGCAAGGTCTGTTCGGTTTCAGTTCGATAATATAGCAAGGTCGGTTCGGTTTCAGTTCGATAATAAAGCAAGGTCTGTTCGGTTTCAGTTCGATAATATAGCAAGGTCGGTTCGGTTTCAGTTCGATAATAAAGCAAGGTCTGTTCGGTTTCAGTTCGATAATATAGCAAGGTCTGTTCGGTTTCAGTTCGATAATATAGCAAGGTCGGTTCGGTTTCAGTTTGATAATAAAGCAAGGTCGGTTCGGTTTCAGTTCGATAATAAAGCAAGGTCGGTTCGGTTTCAGTTCGATAATAAAGCAAGGTCGGTTCGGTTTCAGTTTGATAATAAAGCAAGGTCGGTTCGGTTTCTGTTTGATAATAAAGCAAGGTCGATTTCGGGTTGAGATTTTTTTTGTTTTTAAACATTAAATGCACCATACATTATGTGGGTTGACTGCTGTCACAACACAGAATAAAACAATAATATTAAGTCCCGTGATGGTAAGTGATGGTGTGACTGCCCATTGCTGCTTATCACTTTATTAACCATCCTTTATTTACATGACTTTACTTTAATAAAATATTTCAGTTGTGTATATTACATTTGTTTTATTTGGTTACTTTATTTCACTCCAAGTCATCATCTCGTCTAGAGAGCTGCTGCCTATGCTGTCTGACAAAATAACTATTTCAGTAGTTCTTCAAAGTAAATAAGACATACTTTTATGACTGCTGAATACCAAATATCAGTCACTTAGATCATGTCTTTTCAGGTAGAGATACACTATATATCAAAGTTTATTTGTCACATGCGCCGAATACAACAGGTGTAGTAGACCTTACAGTGAAATGCTTACTTCATACAAATTTATGTGGACATGCTTCAAATTTGTGGATTTGGCTACAGTATTTCAGCCACACCCGTTGCTGACCGGTGTGTAAAATAGCACACACTGCCATGCAATCTCCATAGACAAACATTGGTAGTAGAATGGCCTTACTGAAGAGCTCAGTGACTTTCAACGTGGCACCATCATAGGATGCCACCTTTCCAACAGGTCAGTTCCTTAAATGTCTGCCCTGCTAGAGCATCCCTGGTCAACTGTAAGTGCTATAATTGTGAAGTGGAAACGTCTAGGAGCAACAACGGCTCAGCTGCGAAGTGGTAGGCCGCACAAGCTCACAGAACAGAACTGCAGAGTGCTGAAGCGCGTAGCGTGTAAATATCGCATGTCTTCAGTTGCAATACTCACTACCGAGTTCCAAACTGCCTCTGGAAGCAACGTCAGCCCCATAACTGTTCGTTGGGAGCTTTGGGAAATAGGTTTCCATAGCAATCAGCCGCACACAAGCCTAAGATCACAAGAGTCGGCTGGAGTGGTGTAAAGCTCGGTGTCATTGGACTCTGGAGCAGTGGAAATGCGTTCTCTGAAGTGATGAATCACTCTTTACCATTTGGCAGTTTGATGAATGAATCTGGGTTTGGCGGATGCCAGGAGAACGCTACCTGCCGAGTGAATAGTGTCAACTGAAAAGTTTGTTGGCGGAGGAATAATGGTCAGGGGCTGTTTTTCATGGTTTGGGCAAGTCCCATTAGTTCCAGTGATGGGAAATCTTAACGCTACAGGACACAGTGACATTCTAGACGATTCTGTGCTTCCAACTTTGTGGCATCAGTTTGAGGAAGGCCCTTTCCTGTTTCAGCATGACAATGCCCCCGTGCACAAAGCGAGGTCCATACAGAAGTGGTTTGTCAAGATCAGTGTGGAAGAACTTAACTGGCCTGCTCAGAGCCCTGACCTCAACCCCATCAAACAATTTTAGGATGAATTGAAACGCTGACTGCGAGCCAGGCCTAATCACCCAACATCAGTGCCCGACCTCATTAATGCTCTTGTGGCTGAAAGCAAGTCCCACAGCAATGTTCCAACATCTAGTGGAAAGCCTTCCCAGAAGAGTAGAGGCTGTCATAGCAGCAAAGGGGGTACCAACTCCATATCAATGCCCATGATTTTGAAATGAGATGTTCGATGAGCAGATGTCAACATACTTTTGGTCATGAAGCAACTGTTCTCTAACCCTCTTGGTCGCGCATTCCAATAACCACTACATTTCAGTTTTCTCCTCCCCACTCAGCCCACTCACAGAAAGTCTTAGCAAAATTCACGCTTGATAATTTTCTCTTTGTTAAGAAGCTATTTTTGTTTCTTTTTGACAATTTAAATTTAAAACTACAGTAAGATCCTTAATTTTTACCCAGAAATGATTTGATATTCAGATAAAATCGGTTGCATTGGACCTTTAATCAGGTGGCTGACTGCTGGGCAAGTAGAGTTCTAATGAAACATACACCATAATTCAAAACAGTGTTTCATAATACTCTCCATGGAATCTGACATGAAGTTTAGCCAGTCCGATGAAGCAACTGAATTTCAAAGTCATCTTTCTGATGTATTTTTCTTCCTTGTCTGAGTTTTTACAGATATAGGGATCTGTTCAGTGAGACCTGGAATGCTTTCTCTGACTATGACATCATCCATCTGAAAACTTTTGACACTAAAAGGGTAAGAGAGAGTGTGTGTGTGGGGGGGGGGGGGGGGGGGGGTCATTCATGGTTGTATAACATATCCATTACCTTGAAACAGGTGTGCTTCAAAGACGTGGTGTTTACCCTGCTCCCCAGGATGAGATATGGGCTGTTCTATAACACACCTATGGTTCGTATTCTGTCTGTATCTCTTCATGTGTAATGAAAATATAGAGATAGGATTGCGCCGCCAATGAGGAAATCGGAATCCATTTGAGCTGCTTGGGTTGTCCCTGCCTTTCGGACTCCATGCCTTCCTCCGTGCCTTCTCTTATTTTGATCACATAGGCTTTATGTCTGTGGTTTTTTCTTTCATGCTTCTCGCCTCATCATGCCATTTTCTTTTATCATCTGTTATCCAGTTTGGTCATAACTCATAGCATGCCATTTGGGTCAAATATTTATGCTATGTACTCATCATCTCCAGCTCTTAAGTTATTTAAATGATAATTTCAAGGAGATTTGTGTAAAGATGGTATCATTTAAATACTTAGGTCTAGGGGGGGGTCAGCCTTGAGGTGTGAAATATTGATAGGTTAGCCTCATATCTGATGCCTTGGATTGCTCCTGCTGCTTATGTCATGTTTATATTCATGTGTTTATATTTATGACTGCTGTGCTCTGGCCTGTAGGAGGGAATCGTAGACCTGTGCTTGGCATGGCTTTAAATGTCTTTCTGTGTGGGTATGGAATGTGTTTGGATTTGTCGGATTTCTATCCAAATACAATTCTCACTGTGCATCTGTGCGTGTGTGCGAGGGACATTGCGTGTGTGTGTGACATTGAGTGTGTGTGTGTACATGCGTGTTTTGTGAGGGACATTGTGTGTGTGTGTGGGACATTGAGTGTGTGTGTGTACATGCGTGTGTGCGAGGGACATTGTGTGTGTGTGTGTCTTTGTGTGTGTGTGTGTGTGTGTGTGTGTGTGTACATGCGTGTGTGTGAGGGACATTGTGTATGTGCACGTGGGACAGACAGATGGAGCTAATGAATTTGTCTTGGTGTGTTAATGGTAGATATCTGACTGCCACAGTGAATTGATGTTCAGGGCCTTCTCCCAGTATGTTCTATATCGACTCAACATTCCACAGGATGGACCCAAGGTAAGGAATACTGACCACACATGCAGACACACACGCATACACACACACATGCACACACACCTTTTCTTCACTGGTCTGTAGCTCACCGATACAGGCTTTACTGGTCTTTACGACCCCAGACTGAGTGCATTTGACTGTATCTTTACGACCACTGAAGACTGTTGCGAGGATGCAGCTCATTGTGTATTCTCGGCTGATGCTAAGAATATGCTAACAGCCTTCCTGTGAGATGGCAGTGCTTGCGATACCGTCTCCCAGCTGAATAAGAGGTGTGCCCGGCCCTGACCCCCTCTCAGCTCCTCTCAGCTCCTCCTTTCATCCCTCTGATTAATGGTTCAGGGAGACAGCAGACTGCTCCTCTCTACCATTGTGTTCTACTCATCACAATATCAGCTCTCCTTATGCACACACTGCTGTTTCATGTCATCCATCTAATATGCTTTTCTAGTTGGGTAACTGCATGTATTTGGCATTATGTGGTGGTGTGTTCCCTCTGGGTTTCTCCTGACAGTCTGTGTGGTTTGTGGCTGATCACTTTCACAGTTTTTCATTTTTTAACATTAGGAGTTGTCTTCCTGAGGCTATTTCCAACTCAGATGGTACAATGCCAGTGAGACTGAAATTGAGTTTTGTAGGACTTTTAGCCACTAGATGGTGATGCTGTACAGGGCATTTACTCTCTCACTTGTTATATAAACCCTCTGTGCTGTAGCTCTATGTAATGTGTAAAAAAAATGTAATAAAAAATACTGTAGAAAACTCCCACTTCACCTCTGGATGGGAGCCTGCCCCTTATTGGTTGTGGGAGTTTTCTACAAGTACATCAAATTGAGATTAAGGTCCTTGAAAAGCTATGGATGGGTTTACAGTTTTTCTTAATCACATTCAAGCATTTTGGGGATCTGATTTGAAAAGTATCTATAGCAGCAATGTTCAAATGCTCAAATACATTTACAGGACTTCAGAAGATTTTCTTGCCTGAGTTCCCTGAGTTGCACATCTTAGACACACTTTTGCTAAACTTTAAATACAGATGTCATCATTGAATACAACATTCACTGTTAAGTGAATTTTACACATTATTGGAATTGGAAGAGAAATGTGTGAAATTGTGTTCAATGTTTCCAGTAATCAGTAAATACTTCTAAATCACCCCATCAGTGTCATACCATGCAAATATAGGGGAAGATCTAGGCAATGGGGAAGATCTAGGCAATGGGGAAGATCTAGGCAATGGGGAAGATCTAGGCAATGGGGAAGATCTAGGCAATGGGGAAGATCTAGGCAATGGGGAAGATCTAGGCAATGGGGAAGATCTAGGCAATGGGGAAGATCTAGGCAATGGGGAAGATCTAGGCAATGGGGAATAAGTTTAGATGTATATATATATAATTTTTTTCTTTCATGACATGTAAAGATGTGACCTTCCATTATAGAGCTTTGATGTGGATTGAGGCATTTACATTCATATCAGTTGTGTTTTTCCGTTGTATCCTTATTTATATTGTGTTTCTGTGCGCCAACGAAAAGTCTACAAAACAATGAGCCAATCAACCTATGTGTTGAATAGATGGAATTTGATTGTGATAATACTGATGAATGAATCCTTATTGCGTCTTTTTCATTGGAAGAATATTTGATTTGATGTATATTGTTTAGTGAAACATGCATAAAAGGAGTGTAATTGCCCATGATTGTACACCTTTGGATAGTTGTAATTCCAATTTTGATCATCATGATTTAGTGACTGCTAAGAACATGTGTTGATCTCCTGGGATTTTAAAAAGACAGACGAACTTTCTGCTTCGTCTGCTTGGACTCTATCTTTTTTTGTTTTTATGAATATATTTGCCATTTTTATGGTATAATATAATTTAGATGAATATACTGTATTAATGTTTTGAGAAGGCAACCACATTTTGAAAGTGCATTTACTGTTTTGCAAAAGGTCACAGAGTTCTGGTTCTTTTAGACTGTTTTGAAAATCGACAAAGTTGAATGCTTTTACACGTTTGAGAAAAAAATGTATTACGTGAAATGCTGGAGTTCTTCTTTGGCTATTTCTGTTAATACACCATATCCAATATAGACGTCCTATTTATATCATCTGACTACTCCTGATCCTTATGCTCTTGGTTTCAGGAGGGGAGGATTCGTGTCATGTTGTTAGCACGCAGCACAGACTATCGCAAGACATTAAACCAGCAGGAGGTGAGTCCAGTCTGAGGCAGCACTGCCCACTTCTCCCTCCCTCAATTGATTTACTGCCTCCTCCAGCTCTTAACTGGCCATTTAAAATCTTATTTAAACTGGCGGAGTAAAATGCCTGTGATTTATGCGGCCGGTGTCTGTGTTTGTTCCTCTCATTGATCAGAGAATGCATCTCACTGTGTTCATACAGCTCACAAACGCCCTGAAGACCGGGCCTTTACTCGAGGTCAAAGTGGTGGATTACAAATACAAGTGAGTGTGAACAGTTTGTGTTCTTTAGATGCATTATTGGTGGATAAATGATATGGTGCTGCTGGAGGACATAAGGCAGCAGCACAAAGGGAATTGAGTAACAGGTGTATTTTATTGTCTGACACACCGCTATTAGAGTGGGGTAAATATTGAGTGGTATACTATGTTGGAGTGAAGTCAGTAGGGGTATTATGAGTTAAGTAGTAAGTTAAGTTTCATAACTGTCTTGTCTTGTCTGAAGGGACGTCCCGTTCCTGCAACAACTCAGGATTACCCACAACTCTGACATCTTCATCGGGATTCATGGGGCGGGACTTACTCACCTGCTCTTCCTCCCTGATTGGGCTGTCATCTTTGAGCTGTGAGTGACACTGTTCAGTCTGTCTGTTTGTGTCTAAAACTGCTTTATGTCTTTGGGTTTTTCTGGGTCTGTGTATCTGTCTGTTCCATTGGATCCTTGTCTGTCTGTCCGTCCTTCCATGCTCTGTGAATGGTGTAGTACAGGCCAACAGGGCAGAGTGCTCCCTGTGCCGTCTGTGCTGGATATAGTGCTATCTGTGTGATGGGTCTGGCAGCATGCTGTGCTCTGTTAGCCCTTAGCCATGAGGTGCAGCAGTGAATAACGGCCTAATTAAACAGGCATTCATCAGGCCAGGCCATGCAGGGCTGGGAGGCATACTGAGAGAAGAGAGTGAGAGCAGGAGATAAAGTGTCTGCATCTGTTCTCCACAGATATAACTGTCAGGATGAGAGCTGCTATCGAGATCTGGCTCGGCTGCGGGGGATCCGATATGCGACTTGGCAAAAAAGGGACAAAGTGCTCCCAGAGGACAAGGTGGGACACTCCAGTACCGCTCCTGCCACCTCCACCTAACTCACTGCCCCAGGTCCCCAGAGACACCTTACCAATCCCCACCTGTAGCTGCAGCATGTACCACCAGACTCATCTGTCATTTTGTCTTTAGTATATACACTTGCGTTGCCTCGCACACACTCACAAATCACAGACCTGCAGTGCGGTGTTCATAACGACTCTTTCTTTCACCCCCCCACACACACAGGGTCACCATCCCACCCTGGGGGAGCATCCTAAATTCACCAACTACTCCTTTGATGTGGAGGAGTTTGTGCATCTGGTGCTGAAAGCAGCAGACTTCGTCCTGAACCACCCCGAATGGAAGCCCCGGCTCAGCCGTGATGAACTGTAGGCCCCCAGCAGCAGACTTCGTCCTGAACCACCCCGAGTGGAAACCCCGGCTCAGCCGTGATGAACTGTAGGCCCCCAGCAGCAGACTTCGTCCTGAACCACCCCGAGTGGAAACCCCGGCTCAGCCGTGATGAACTGTAGGCCCCCAGCAGCAGAAGGAACACAGGACAGTTAGGTGAAGCCAACACAGCCCAGGGTACATCTCAATAGAGATAATGAAGACCAATCAAATGGCCTTGGCAAACCTTATGAGTGCCTGCTACCATTTTCCTTGCTAGAGAAAAGTATATACTCCTTACAACAATTGCCAAATTTGTATTACATGCTTCCACTGGTGTGTTTGCCAGAAAGAACATTTGTTTCATTTCTAAACAATGTGCTTATTTTCTGCATTTTCTGATAAAGTTGTGTGTGACAGACAGGGATGTACCTTTCAGCATGTTGTGTATGTACCAGTTTGAACAACACTTCAGACTGGTCTTTGCAGGTGTTTTGTAGTCCCTATCGCACACAAACTATCGAATGAATCTAAAGCTCAATGTTTTATTTATGAGAAAGGGAGTCGGACCTTTTGGTCGATGTTTTGCAAAGACTTGTGAAGTAATTTTATATTTCAAGGCCAATTGAAACATTTTGAAATAAATATTTTCAAAAGAACTTATCTCCTTTTTTTTGTGTGCAATTTAACCCTAAAAGTGGCAACATATTTTTTTTGATGACCAAATTGGTAATGATTGCAAAGTAACACCTGTCAAGCAGTAAAATAATCAAATAAAAACCTTTTGTAACACAAGTAAATACATTTTTTTACACATTTATAGTCAAGTTTATGTAAAAAAAATATATGTTTTTGTGTGTCATGTTTTTAACTGTTATTTGAATAAATTTCACCCATAGCAACTGAAAAATGTGTTGTGATTCTGTGATACTCAAGGGCTGAGAAATTACAGATTGAGCCAGTCTGACATACCGGTACAACCGATATGGGCAGTATGATCAGATTTTCGGAAAGCTATGGGCTGTCAACTCCGTTCCAATTTAATCTGAAAGATGAGACTCTCACCTTGGTATAGAGATTGACTGGAAGCTTAATATGCATTTACATTTTTGGGGGGGAGTGGTGCCATATGTATATCTTTTCAGGGTACATGCATCTTCTGTGCTAAATGTGATGCTTTTATGACAAAGTGCGCACTTGAATAACATTTTTCAGAAAGATTATTTTTTATTTATTCCATATTAAGACAGAAATCATAGTAAATTGTGTTTTTTCGTCAGTAACTAGTTGCTTGACAAAGTCTTACAGTTCCGGAATGGATCAAAAAAAGGGTTTATAAATTATGTTTTGGACACTTGGGGTCCAAATATACCCGTTGGCGCTAAGCATCAGTGATTTTATTAATCATAATTTTAGTCAATCTTTGATGGTGACCATGAACAGAAACGCTCTGAACTTTTCCAAAATAATTGCTGATCTCAAACAATTATTTTCTGTGGGTTTCATTATTTTAGTTAGCTGGGGACTGGGGAGGAATGTCTCCCCACAAAAGGGCACTGTTTCAGATCTTTCTGTAAAAACCATAAATCTGTCTGACCTCAAAACCACCAAGCCTGTGCTATCGGTGACACCGGTTCACCGCTAGATGGCAGCAGAACACCACACATTAGTCAACAGATGAGTTTATTTCAGGATTACACAGCAGAGGATTGCACGGTGTGGCACTGCATTGATTAGCCTGAGACTGCTTTCTTGATATAGTCTGTTGAACTCCTGTGTAATCTGGGTCAGGATTTATTCAGTTGATTGATCATATGATGAATGATAGATAGGCTAGCTCTTAAATATGAATCAGGCTACGTAGCTGATGTTCTAAAGGATTGTCAGCAGTTGTACCCCGTTCACAACACTAACACAGAAAATATCATGCAGGCAGGCCTATCTGAGCTGCTCTTGACAGACGTTGTGGCTGAACAGACTGTCTGGGATGAACACTATTTATGGGTCGGCTAAGGTTACGGCCAGTAACCTCAAATAAAATAAGAATCTCTATGCAGCGGATGAAAAGTGGGGAAACAAGATGTATGCCCTCAATAACCTTCATGGCAGCAGAGAGCAGAAGGGTATCCTACGAAGCAAGTTAGATCTACTCAGGGTTTTCTAAAGCTAACCAGTTTCAGTTAGCTTCTCACTCAAGCTCGTGCTTCATCTGCCTACGATGAGGGTGGGTGTTGCTCGTCCGCCTGCCGCTAGCAGGCTTCTAACTGCAAGTGCAGTTCTGCTGAGAGAATGATGAAACATCAACCCAGGGGTGAGTTAGTGCCACATTTTCATTTGTGACAAAATTAGACAGGCTATGAGGTGAAATAGAATTTTAGACGTGTTGTCTTTCTTTTATTAGTATATGAACATTGTCAATTAACTCAGAAAATCAAAATGTCAGTTGTGTGTGTGTGTGTGTGTGAGAGAGGGAGAGAGAGAGAGAGAGAGAGAGAGAGAGAGAGAGAGAGAGAGAGAGAGAGAGAGAGAGAGAGAGAGAGAGAGACAGAGACAGAGAGAGACAGAGAGAGAGAGAGAGAGAGACAGAGAGAGAGAGAGAGAGAGAGAGAGAGAGAGAGAGACAGAGAGAGAGAGAGAGAGAGAGAGAGAGAGAGAGAGAGAGAGAGAGAGAGAGAGAGAGAGACAGAGACAGAGAGAGACAGAGAGAGAGAGAGAGAGAGAGACAGAGAGAGAGAGAGAGAGAGAGAGAGAGAGAGAGACAGAGAGAGACAGAGAGAGACAGAGAGAGAGAGAGACAGAGAGAGAGAGAGAGAGAGAGACCCTTGGAAACCCGCGGTGGTCCATTCAGTGAGTAGTGTGTGTGTGCGCCTCCTGTGTGTAATTAGGATGGAAGCATGTGCTGGGTGAGTTATGGTTTTTCGGTGCAGTTATGTCCCCAATCGTTATCTATGAGCTTTAGCCATTAGCGCTTATGACAGCGACTTTTGGATATTTTCTTCAGGTGTCCCACATGGTGCTTTCTAAACAGGGCTGCTTGGGTGGCCTTATTTCGTGTTAGAAGTAATGATGTGTGTCTACCCTGGAGGTGTTGAATTACCGCCTCCTCTGTTGCTCTTAATGTGTGCCATATGGGGGGAGAAATGAGCTTGAAATATGCAAGGAGAGGGTGTGCTCATTCAAAGAGAGTCTATGGCTTAATCATGGGGAAGTGTGATGTGCGTAAAGTCATTAAGGCACATCTCATCCAGTGATTCAGACTAGATTAGGGAGAATTAATGCACTGCAGTTTTACCAGTTGGGCTTTTGAGGTTTGAGGTTTCACTGCCAATGCAAGGGAAATACACTATATATACACAAATATGTGCAATCTCCATAGACAAACACTGGCAGTAGAATGGCCTTACTGAAGAGCTCAGTGACTTTCAACGTGGCACCGTCGTAGGATGTCACCTTTCCAACAGGTTAGGTAGAGCTGCCCAAGTCAACTGGAAGTGTTGTTATTGTGAATTGGAAACGTCTAGGAGCAACAACGGCTCAGCCGCTAAGTGATAGGCCACACAAGCTCACAGAATCGGACCACCGAGTGCTGAACGCGTAATGGGTAAAAATAGTCTGTCCTCTGTTGCAACACTCACTACAGAGTTCCAAACTGCCTCTGGAAGCACAATAACTGTTCGTCTGGAGCTTCATGAAATGGGTTTACCTGACTGAGCAGCCGCTCACAAGCCTAAGATCACCATGCGTAATGCCAAGCGTCAGGTGGAGTGGTGTAAAACTCATCGCCATTGGACTCTGGAGCAGTGGAAACACTTTCCATGGAGTGATGAATCCAGTGGAGGCTGCTGAGGGGAGAATGGCTCATAATAATGGCTGGAACGGAGCCAATGGAATGGTATCCAACCATGTGTTTGATGTGTTTGATGCCAGCTATTACTATGAGCCCGTCCTCTTCAATTAAGGTGCCACCAACCTCCTGTGGATGAATCACGCCTCACCATCTGGCTGTCCGACGGACGAATCTGGGTTTGGCGGATGCCAGGAGAATGCTCCCTGCCCGAATGCATAGTGCAAAGTGTAAAGTTTGATGGAGGAGGAATAATGGTCTGGAGCTGTTTGTCATGGTTCTGGCTAGTCCCTTCAGTTCCAGTGAAGGGAAATCTTAACGCTACAGCATACAATGACATTCTAGAAGATTCTGTGCTTCCAACTTTGTGGCATCATTTTGGGGAAGGCCCTTTCCCGTTTCAGCATGACAATGTCTCCGTGCACAAATCGAGGTCCATACAGAAGTGGCTCGTGGAGATCGGAGTGAAAGAACTTGACTGGCCTGCACAGAGCCCTGACCTCAACCCCATCGAACACATTTGGGATGAATTGGAACGCTGACCGCAAGCAAGGCCTAATTGCCCAACATCTGTGCTTGACCTCACTAATGCTCTTGTGGCTGAATGGAAGCAAGTTCCACAGCAATGTTCCAACATCTAGTGGAAAGCATTCCCAGAAGAGTGCAGGCTGTTATAACAGCAAAGGAGGGACCAACTGTATATTAATGCCCATTATTTTGGAATAAGATGTTCGTCGAGCAGGTGTCCACATACTTTTGGTCATGTAGTGTATATAGGCCTAATTCCACCGTTGGTTCTCACTGCAGTTCAAACACTACCCACAGAGATCATTAAATCAATAAGCATTGCATCCCTTGTTTTGCCATTTAACTAACTTGTCTAGGCCTATCTAGTCTAGTTTGTGAGCTCACTTCTTTGTCATACTATGCTCATGTCTTTTCTACCCAGGCCATAGATTTGATTTAGTTCTCATCATCTATCTCCTCTCTCGTCCATTTCCCCTAGTCTTTTTGCACAATATCCATCAAATGTGTCTTATAAAAAAAACATGTCTCACCACTAAGCAGAGATAAATCAATTACAGTGATCTCATCTTACCTCACCACTTCTACAGGCGTCCAACAAAGCAGGAAAACATTCTCTTTCAGGGGATAAATGTGGAAATATTGATTGAGTGGGAAAAAAAATATTCAAGTTATGACCAGATATTTCCATGTTTTTCTCTCCGAGGCAACGATTCTGGGGGGAAATAGTCCCAGAAGGGATACTATTAACCTGGGTCTCTGGAACCCGAGACGGACTTTACTCCACTCTTACCCATTCAGCAGTATTTCTTCCATCAACTCTTTTCATGCCAAATGGGATATATGAAGGAAGTTGAAAGATATTATCAATATAAAACATATGTCTTTATGATAACCTTGGCTTGGTCTCTTCTGAAATCACTGCTCTTGCTGAATATACCTGTTTGTCTACCGTACCATGGCTTACATTTCATTTCACATTTAACCTCAAAACTTGATGCCCAGCAAAGTGGGTTTTTTTTTCATCTCAATTTGGTTTGTTCCAATACAACCTGGCCGTTTGTGGATGACGAGATAAGTGCTTTTGATGAAATAATATTAACGGAATGGTCAGGAGTTTGAAATGAACCCATTGGCCGTTTTCACTCTTCTGCTAAAAGGCCCCACATCCACATCGCTGAACGCTGGGTTCATATTCCTGAAATCACATTAGCTGGATTTTCACATAATTATGTCAAAATATCTTGACATCATCCAGCTGGAGATCACGTTGAATCCAATAACATTTTGGTGGCTGGTCTGATCTGACAACTGAGCCAACGCAGACAACAGCGGGTTTTTAGTCTTCACGAGGGAGCTGGCCATGGTGCTGAAGTCCTTTCGAGCGCCTCTGTCCTTTTCCGCGGTCCTACATTGTGTTCATTCATGTAGGCTACCTCTATTGGAAGAAGTAGAGCCATCCCTCTGTTGAGTCAGTGAGGGAAACTGCAACATTAGCTGACATCAATCAACATTTTGAAGCCTGTAGTGGTTGGTGTTTCAGCGCACGTGACAAAAAACTTTGATTTGATTGAAAGTAGCACATGTTATATCTTCTTAGGCATATTGAAAATGTATATTTCATGCAGACAGGTAGATTCATAAATGTAGGACTAGTTTTAGTCCAGGTTAGGCCATTACCTCATCAGACCGAGATAATGAGTGACCATGAGATGATATGTGAGGACCTCACTTCGCTTCAACTGCAACCTTACAGCTCACATTCTACCCCCCCACCCTCATAAAGAAGAAAAACCGTCCAGCCCCGAGCTCAGCGAGGTTGTTTTTGGTAAATATTTTATTAGATAAATGTCTAGACAGGGGAAGTGTAGACTACTCGATGATGGAAAGTCATCGCCACGAGAGATTGATTGTACTAGCTGAATTGCACCGGCCGGGCCTAGCCACGTGTTTATCTGAGCACACTCAAAACGTATTTTATTTCATGCTCTCTCCATCAAAGCTTCAGTATTGCAACATAGGCTAACTGTAGGCCTATGTTTCGCCTATTCGATCAATGTAAAGCAAGCTGTGTAGACACAGTGAACAGAAAGACAAGGCACTCCATATATGATATGCCCTCGAATCTCTGACGTGGTAAAACATCTGCAGCATATCAAGTCCTGCAGCCGATTCTCCTCTATTTGGTCGTTAGCGGACATCGACCTGGCCAAAGCCTAATGACTATAAATACAGCGCTACGCAATCCATCGCAAAGCCTTCATAGAATATTCTAGGGATCAAATAATGGATAGCATAGGCCTATATCTTGGAGCATATCTGTGAGACGGAGTTGATTCAATTTGGTTGTTTAATCACCTTGGGGGTTGACATTTACACACCTACGCGCGCGGGCACAGAATCAAGTAGGCCTAGGCTGTTGATATTTATCCACGGTTTGTTAAATGATGTTCGAAGTGTGGAAGCGAGCCGGCCTATTATGTGATGCTAAGTGTAATCGATTCAATCGGTCAGTTGAGCAGCTGCCAAGACTTTTGGATCGCATTCATCTCGTCATCATCTCTTGCCTCTTGATTTTCTCCTTGGACTTGCCGATGCCGTCATTCCAGCACATCCCTCACTTGGCTACTTGTAAACTATGACATCAGTGAACGCATACTTGAGACATGGCAAATGGGGCGGGCGCAGCGAAAGTGTTCAGAACCGGGAAGACAGCCTCACAATTCTCATGTCAAATCGATATCAGCTCGGGAGGAGCGCGCACGGGGAGCGCAACTATCATTCTACCATCACCATCACTCTCGCTTCTCCAGCCGCTAGCAGACCCGTCTTACGGGCATTGGCGGGGGACCATTGCCAATAACACAATTAACTTGTGTGGAACGTTTAGAAAACACGAGTCTGTGTTCTCGTGTTTGGATTTATTCACTTTTGGTGACTTTTTTTTAATGCCACGAATGAGTAACCTTCCCATGTCTATGTCACTGTCCTCTTTTGGTTCCATCTATTATGGGACGCAGTATAATAACTAGAGGGTGGATCCAGTCGATAACCAAACTCAGACAGCTCACCCGGCTCCCGTGCGGTGGCACCCCGGCTTTAGCCCACCCCGCTGCCAGAGAGTGGCCGGCTCCGCTAGATGGACAGGGAGCTCGAAGGATTGCCTAGTAGTCGGAAACCGGATTCAGTGGAGTGAAGAAAAAGCAACACACAGCAAGCGTGCTATCCCTGATTCCTAAACAATTTGATTATGCCATCGGTTTTATAGATTTAGGTAAGATGTTATTTTTCATTCTTAATTCCTTGCATTGATTTGAATAGATTACCTGCTTTCTTGTTTGTTCCGTGACTGTTCCATGGACTCGGACGCACACGGTCAATGATAGGCTAATGAAATAGGACCAGGGTCAGGAGAAGACTGCTTTTAGAAGAGGTAGGCAGGCACTAGGCAGGCTACCATTTGTCATGCAGCACAGAGGAGGGGTGGTGATCGGTAAGGGGAAAATAACTTTGATGTTCTGGTTTTCTACAGTGTGACCAACCTGTCAAATGACCACTCTGTGAGAGGACGTTTTAGTGAAAAATACTGGAATTAAACAAATGATCTTCACACTCTGACCATAAAAGTCACTTTGGATTCCTGTTTTCTTTAGATTGCTGAATCTAAACCGTTGCACCGAATTGACTGTTTTAAATTAATCCGAGGGAACTTCAGAAACATCCAAATGAATGTGAATGTGTTCGCAGTAAGGGCAGCGATTGAGGAGAGATTGATGCAGTGTTCACTGCAAGGTTAAATAAGCGATCGGTCGGGGATCTGTGCTGCTTAGCACCTATTGAGTGGTACGCAAGGCTGATCCGCTGATCTGGCTCTTTTTCACCCGATTACGCTTGGATCCTGATCAGGTGGGAATAGAGAGGGAGCAGAGACGCGAGCGGGCTGGGAGCACACACACACACACACACACACACACACACACACACACACACACACACACACACACACACACACACACACACACACACACACACACACACACACACACACACACACACACACACACACACACACAAAGAGGTAAATGACTTGGTGCATGTTAATAGGAGCAGTAATGAGAGCCAACCCCTATTATGTTGTAATTGTTAGTCATCCCACCGTCCTACTCCTCACCACCTCCTCGCCACTCTTCTCTCTGTTCTGCTCTGCAATTTGTACAGTATAGAGAGTGTAATTATTTCCCCATTGTTTCTCTGTGCGGTAGTGGCACTCTGCAGAGACCGTGTCATTAGTGCAGGGCAGAGGGGGAGATGGAGAGGGCCCCAGAGAGAGGAAAGGTTTGGGGACTTAATTCTCATTGACAGTGGATGGCCTGTCTCCCTCCCTGCCTGCAGCACTCTCTTAATATGCAGTACTCTCTTAATCTCTTAGTGATCTCAAGGAGATTACTCTAGCAAACCTGGCCTCTTCTTTCACTGAACCGTCATCAACACACACACACACGCCACACACACACGCTCGCCGCACGCAAGTGCTCGCCGCACGCATGTGCTCGCGCACACACACGCACACACACACACACACACACACACACACACACACACACACACACACACACACACGCACACACACACACACACACACACACACACACACACACACACACACACACACACCTTGTGTATGGGCATAATTTTTCTCGAGGGTTAGCGATACGATGAGGATTCTTACCAGAATATCGCCATTCTGCTTACAGTGTGTGGCTTCCCCTCTGTCTCTTTCAGACTCTGTGGTCCAATTCCATCTTTCAACCCCCCCCCCCCCCCAAACCATCTCCCACATCCAGACTCATCACCACCCTCTCAGGACCCCCACCAGAGAGGGATAAGGCCTATTCTGTGAGGCCCCTTCATGGCATGACACCCCCATCCTTTCCCAGCAGGGGATTTATCTGGCTGAGTGATTGTGAATAAGGAGGAGTGTATTGTGTGCATTTGTGATGAGTACAAGGCTGAGCGGGCAGGGAGGGAGACAGGCCATCCACTCCTGGGTGATCCGCTAGATAAAGAACGCAGGAATCATGGGTAGCAGTGTGACAGATCTGAGATCAGCTCTACACTGGCATTAGCAGATTCACTGTGAGCCCTTGTGATTGATGCAGTGCAATCCAGAGAAGAGGAGAGGAGGAGAGGAAAGATCCTCCAAGCAAGAAGGCAGAAAGAGAGAGTGAGAGATGGAGGCCTCGAATTTGTAAGTGAGATTGGTCCTGATGGCCATTCATCCTTTCCTCTTCTGCCCGAACCGTACCATACTGTACTGGATAGACTCCAGAGAGAGATCAGAGTCAAGCACAGCCTAATGCAGATCAGGAGCTGCACAAAGCCTTCCATCAGAGCCAGGCTGAGATGGAGGGTGCAGCCAGAGAGCAGTGTCACCTCTGGAGGAAGGTAGGGCAGGGCAGATTAACATTAGAGGAAGTCTTTGTGCCTGTGCCATGAACAGCAGGAGGCGGAGGACACAACCTCTGCCATGAAGAGGAGCCATGGTAAGGGTAAAGGTCAAAGGGCACAGCATTCAGAAGAAGCCTTGTTAACAGTGCAACAGGGCGACCGTGTCATGTCCAACAGTGTGATGTGTGAATTAGAAATCCCTTTAGCCCTTTTGCTTTGGTGAATCAAAGGGAGCCTCTTTAAAGAGAGTGATTAGTTAAGGAATCCTGTTGAAGAAAGATTGAATCCCTTGTGTTCTCTCCTCTCTCTCTCTGCTACTCTCTCCCCTTACCCCCCCCCCTCTCTCCCTCTCTCTCTCTCTCCCTCTTCCCCTCTCTCTCTCCCCTTATCTCTCTCCCCATCTCTCTTTCTGTATTTTTTTCTCTCTCTCTCTCTCTCTCTCTCTCTCTCTCTCTCTCTCTCTCTCTCTCTCTCTCTCTCTCTCTCTCTCTCTCTCTCTCTCTCTCTCACTTTCCCTCACCCTCTTGCTCTCTGCTATTCTCTCTCCTCTTATCCCCCCTCTCTCTCGCTGAGTGTGCGAAGTCTCTGTGCCCCAGGAGGCTGCAGTAATACAGTTAGGGAGATGAAAATGTGTGGTGTGCAACAGCCTAGAAAAGAAGTGTGTGAATGAGGAAGGCAAGCCCTGGAGGACAGAGGCAGAGCAGAGGGAGGAGAGAGATATTGCACTGTGGTCCGTTGAGCTGGTTCTCCTTCGTTTCTTCTGCATGTGGTCCACTGCTTCCCAGGGTTCTGTGATGTCCACCCTCACACTACATAATGGAGTCACAGGTGCTGTTGTCTCCGGCAGGGCTGTTTGGCTCAGGCCAATCTAACATGGCTGGCTTAGATTTAGAAAGAGAAAGCACAAAGTTAGGTGTTTGTTTGTGCAGGTAATGTATTTCTGCAAGTATGAGTTTTGAGGTTGAAAGAAAATAACAACTTCCTAAATGTATTCAGTCCAGATGTTGTCTTATCACAGAATCAACCCACTTCCCTCCAAAAAAATTTTCACACGAATCTCACATTTGTACAGACTTTCGTTTCTTATCATCAAAGTCTATGATAGATCCCTGTAAGTAACGGTAATGATTGTAATTGAACAGTCACAGCTTCTATCCATGGTGCATTATATATCACCCAGGATGCAATCTGCCACTGTGGCAGCTGGCAGATGTGCGGGTACGCGTGAGCGACATTGTGTGTGTGGGTGATTATTAAAGGCTCCCAGTGTAGACTACCACGGGGCCACTGATGAGGGCTAACTCCACTCCTAGAGCCCAAACCAGTCAGCCACAACAGCACCCAGAGCAGCACTACAGGCTGTTGGGGGGATTTAGACCTGTGGGACTAAAGACTGAAAGGGAAAGATGAAGGGTGGTTTGTTCTTCCTCTGTTGGTGAGTATGTGTGACTGTGAGAGAATGTGATGAGTGTTGTCTATTGTGTGTGCATTAGTGAGGGAGGTTGGTTGTGTGTGTGTGTGCGTGCGTGCGTGTGTGTGAGTGCTTGAGAAGCAGATTAGTTTTTGTGTGCGTGTCTCGCTCTCTCTCTAGAGAGAGATCTCTCTGAGTATTGCGGCAGTGTGTTTGAAGTGATGGCTTTGTAATGAGAGCTCCAGGCTGCCACTGGTCAGGAGATTGTCTCTGAGGAGGACTGATGTCACTCACAGGATCAGTGGACAACGTCCTGCTCGGGGGATGTTAGAGGATGAGACGTCATTTAATGTGTTTGTGTGTGGTGTTTTTGTCTGTGGATGTGTGTGCGTGTGTGTGTTAGCATTCACATTGTGCATGTGTATGAGTGTGTGGGTTAGAGGCCTCTCGTCTCGAGGGGAACAGAGCAATATGGTGTCAGACCCACAGACAAATTAATTCACTTATTGACACCACTGACACGTCTCAGTGACTTTGTAAAATGAACATTGATCAGTCTCTTTCTCTCTCCAACCCCCCCCTCTCTTTCTCTCCCCCCTCCCCTATCCCCCCCATACCTTTCTCCCCCCAAATCTCCACCCCTCTCTACGGCCTATGTCTCTCCCTGGCCCGCCCATTTGCATGCGTGGCTCATTTGGTCATTAATATAATTACGTGCTAGCCGGTACCAGCCTGGTCATTAGCAGCAGAGGGGCCTGAAATAATCAGGATGTTGGCCGTGTGTGTGAGGGCTCTCCTCTCTCCATGAGACAAGGCCCATTGATTGGTCTGGTCCATAGGCATACAGCACATAGCCAGCTGGGTGGAGGAGTCAATGAACCCAGTGCATTCCTCACCGCTAAAGACCCAGGATTAGCTCAACTTCAGAGTGGCTGTGGCGCCGCGCATAGAAAATCAAACCTAGCTCCACATCAAGGTTGTTTATATTCCATTAATCATAATTTGGACACAAAGCACAATGAATTGCTGTGGTTCTCGGGCTATCTGCCTGTCAGGGCTTCTTTTGGCTTTGTTTGCTCTGAAGTTGCTCGATATGATGGCGGAAGACTGACTCTCTCTCTCTCTCTCTCTCTCTCTCTCTCTCTCTCGGCTCTCTCTCTCGTCTCTCGTCTCTCTTATCTCTCTTTTCTTCTCTCTCTCCTCTCTGTCTCTCTCTCTCTCTCTCTCTCTCTCTCTCTCTGTCTCCCTACTCTCTCTCTCTCTCTCTCTCTTGCTCTCTTCTCTCTCTCTCCTCTCTCCTTCTCTCGCTCTCTCTTGATGGTGGCCAGCGATCAGGATTCAGTGACTAATTGTTGAACATTCTCTCTCTATATCTTCATCACACCTTCTGTACTACCCCTGCTCGCTGCATAGTGTAGTTCATCGCCTCTCTCAGAACCTCTAGTCCTTTTTGATCCTTCACTTCCTTGGGTGGTTGAAAACAAATAGAAGAGATGAGATGAAAGATGACAAAAGAAGGAGTAAAGAGATAGATAAATATATAGAAAAGGAGAGAGAGAGGAGGAGAGAGAGAGAAGAGAGAGAGAGAGGAGAGAGAGAGAGAGAGAGAGAGAGAGAGAGAGAGAGAGAGAGAGAGAGAGAGGAGAGGAGAGAGAGAGAGGGGGAAAGTCCAAGACAGAGAGAGGAGAGGGAGGACAAATAGAGAGAGAGAGACAAAGAAGGAAGGAATACAAGTGAGGAAGAAAGGGTGGGAGGGAGAGGAGGAAGGAAGTAAAGAAGGAAAGAAAGAATGGAGGAGGGAAAGAAGCAAGGAAGTGCCTCAGTGAAGACAGACGAGTAGTCAGAAAGCAGCCCAGTGAGGACATAAATACTGTTCTTTCACTACAGTGTTGAATCACAGTGCTTACCAGAAAGTACAATCACTGCCTTTGGCATGAAATGAAAGAGTTGCAAATCAAATGTTATTTGTCACATGCTTCGTGAACAACAGGCGTTGACTAACAGTGAAATGCTTACTACAGTAGCAAGACAGACACAGATTTCAGATGTTTATTCAGACTCCCAGCTGTCTACAGTATAGTGGGTGCATCTAAAGTGGCAACATACTGTAAGGATGCGAGTTAGGTGTCTGGACCCACTGTTTGTCTCCCATCCATATCTGTGTCCTGAGGGACGCTGACTTTTAATGGTCTTTTATTGCTTTATGAGAAAGTGCTGGATTTATGGCGTGGGCCGTGACTCTGTCTGCCGGAGCGCTGTAGGAGCTGCTCTGATCTATGTCAGGCCACACTAGCTGTCTGGGTTTAAAACGACGCCCTCGTAAAGCACACAGTAGTGGTGCTGGGTATGTCTGGGCTGAGCTGGGGCTGGGGGCTGGGGGCTGGGGCTGGGGGTTGGGGCTGGGGGCTGGGGCTGCAAGCAGGTTGGCTCCGTAAACGAATGTTTATTAGCCTGTTAGTGTCTGTTGTTCCATAAAGCATGGAGTAGGAGGAATCCATCTCTCCCATCCTCAACTGGAGAAGACCCTCCCTTACGCCCAACTAGCTGCTTTCTGATGAGGATTGTTGGCCTCTGAAATGGACTGTCATGCCCAACCAGGGAAAGATACATGAAGGATGTTGTACACACACTCTCTCTATGCATGTGTAGTGTGTGTGTGTTTGTGTGTGTGTGCGTGTCTGTTGGCAGGGTGTCCAGACTCCCTGGAGCTGCCGGTAACCTGCTTGGACACATGAAGCACGCTAAGGGACTCTGGTCACGTCTGCTTTTCATCCTTAGTGCAGAAAAAGGAGGAGGGTGAAAAAAAGAGAAAACCATACGAATAAAAACACATCTGGTCGAGTCACCGGATCTGGGGGCGGAGTCTCTGGTCTGTGCAACAGGGTCTGGATTGGACTAAGTGCAGGCCGATCAATTGTGCTGTAATGGTACCTTACCGCCACCGCCATCTCTGAGCCCTGCAGTCAAACCTGGAGAGGGGCACAGCAGGTACTGTCTCTGGTAATGACTATTCTCTCCTTGTTCTGAGACATTTCTACACAGCCAGGGGGTTATCCTAAAATAATAGCTTGTGAGTGTGAGGGAATGCCTGCCAGCAGTGCCCTTTGACCTCTCTGGTAGCCCACACACAGCACAGACCAAGCCATCTGACTGAGGGAAGTTTTATACTCCATTTAAATGAGCAGAGTAGAGGACCCCAGTAGCATAGAAAGACTGATTATGATCCCAGTATTGCCAGTGAGCTAAGACATTGGCATTACTATTAGTATTGGGAGCTAAGTTAAGTCTTCAGGTCTCAGGCAGCGGTTGTCGTTATGTTAGTTCACTGAACCACCTCTGCTACATAGGTTTCATATGTGAAAGAACGTTGGCTGTAATGTTTCATATGTGAAAAGAACGTTGGCTGTATGTTTCATATGTGAAAAGAACGTTGGCTGTATGTTTCATATGTGAAAAGAACGTTGGCTGTATGTTTCATATGTGAAAAGAACGTTGGCTGTATGTTTCATATGTGAAAAGAACATTGGCTGTATGTTTCATATGTTGAAAGGAACGTTGGCTGTATGTTTCATATGTGAAAAGAACGTTGGCTGTATGTTTCATATGTGAAAAGAACGTTGGCTGTATGTTTCATATGTGAAAAGAACGTTGGCCAGATCTGCGCAGTTGCACTGCACAGGAAA